>NC_134115.1:78953825-79256742 GCF_040939455.1 Microcebus murinus | reverse complement strand
GTGCTGCATTTGACTCTCACAGGGCAGGGGTAGGGGAGAGATTGTTGGTCAATGCTTACAATGGAGAGATTCCATATGCACACCTGGATTTCCTCCTGGTTTCTCCTGAGAAACCAAGTGGCAGCCTAGACATCCCATTTCTACATGGAAGCAGTCTCCCCTCCTTCTAGACTGGAGCCTGTGCCTACCGGTTGTTAGCACTCTCCCTCTTTAAACTACACCTGGCCGCTTCATTCCTTCATGTTTACTGCCTGGATTCTGTGGGCTTTTGAGTTTGCATTCCCTGTAGAAGTGATGATGCACTAAAAATCCGTCATCATTGACAAGATAAAATCAATGTTAGACCTGTTTATTTGCTCATCAAACATTTATTGAGCATCTATTTCCTGCAAGGCTTTACAAAGGGAAGGATCGAGTTCAGGAGCTGAATCGGGGGAGGCTGGTCCAGTCAGATGAGAAAGGATGAAATCTTCTTAGGGCTGGAGACATCACAATGGGAAAGAGGTTGGGCCCTTCTCCCTGGATCGCATTAGTCCTCCTTTCAAAAAGATGGCTGCCCCATCCATTTCCATAGAATCGGACACCTGTCCCTTCATACCCTTTCACATGGATTCTTTTATACTGTATTCATCTAGAGGCATCCATCCTGTCTCGTTCTCGTATTCTATCTTCCTCTGCCCTTCTCTTTTCTGTCTCTCATCCTGTCAAGTGAACGCATCCCATCTGGTCCCCATTCCCCGCAATTCACCCCCTGAATGCAGAGTAGATGGTTCTGAACCTCCGAGGGGGTGGGTGTGTGCCTTTGCAGACCTGCTGAGAGCAGAACAGGAAGAGCCAGGCTGGCAGCAGTCAGCTCAGTGAGCTGCCTTTTCAAATCAATACAACTGCTTTGTTTTCATCTCTGCACTTGACTGCAGCGTTCCTGTTCCCTCTGCTCCCCAGCACATGCTCTCTCTTCTGAGTTTCGCTCCCACCCTTGCAGCCCACCCTCTCCCTCACCTCTGCAGTGTGTTCCCAGAGGCCCAAATGTCTCTCCATCCTTCACACGCATTATGGAGTGATTGCTCGCAGAGTAACAAGAAGCTGAATCTGGGAAGTTGTCTTCACCGGAAATGGTTCTTATGCTAAAAGAAAGAAAAACAAAATCTTACCCCAAAAATCAATGTCTGTAGGATCAGGAGAGGACGATTGGAGTAGTAAAAGCAGTAACCAGGAGGGGGCTTGGAGACCTGGCCTCTACTCCGGGTTTTCTGCCATTAACCAGCTGTGGTATCTTGGGCAAGCCATGGTTTCCGTTTTCATAAAATAAACCAGCTGCATTTGATTCTCTTTAAGGACCATGCAACCTAAAATATTCCAGAGCACTAGGAGGAAATATCACCCTGACATTTCTGATGTTTTTTTTTTTTTTTTCCCCAATCCATACCCGACCTGTATGTCGTGATGCCAATAAAACATAATAAATGTGCAAACCAAGAGACTTTTACCCACATGTCAGCCTTAGCAAGGACTCCCTCCCTGGTGAGGAAGCAAGGTGAAACCCCAAAGAGTTTCCTAACTGCATTAAATCTTGGTGGTTCTTAAGAAAAACCTTTTCCCTTCCCTACAGATCACCAGGAATAAGGTGAGCATCAAATCATGGAATGTTAAGATTCTATACTTCCTAAAGATAGAAGTCTTGATTGGATGGTACCTTTGGGCCATTGCACACCTTAGGAGAGTATTGATATGATAATCTCATAGGAAGCAGATTTTAGCTTTACTGGAGTCAGTTACCTCAACCCCTAGCATAGTGTCTGGCACATGAATGGTGTACAAGAAGTACCTGTTGAATGAAATCATAGTATGTCATAGAATGCCTGGGTTGGTAGGACCCTTAGAGATCATTTAAAACCTCCAAATGTTTCCTATGTAGACAAACTGAGGTCTTGAATGGGATGAGCCGTGACTTGGATGACATAATAAATTAGAAACTAAGTCAGGACTTGAGCCCAGGCCTCTCTGCTAGGTGCTTTTTGCACTGACCGACTCTCTTTGCATCTCACATCGTAACTTGGCTTGAGCAGCCTTAGGTTAACCATTTCCAGAGGCACTTCTGGCTTTTGTGTAAATTATCAGAGCCTTTTGGGGGAGGCTCAGCTGGTGCCTTCTCTCCCCCTCCTGAGTTGGCTCTCTCTGTTGGTCTCAGTCAGGAGAATATTATAATCTTTCTCCCTGCTCTCCTGCAGCTCACGGCCGCCTCATCACTCACTCTAACAGACCCTGCCGAGCACCCTCAGTATATCTGGAAGCCATTTTCTGTTT
The DNA here is from genome assembly GCF_040939455.1 of Microcebus murinus. NCBI lineage: Eukaryota > Metazoa > Chordata > Mammalia > Primates > Cheirogaleidae > Microcebus > Microcebus murinus. The sequence continues at coordinate 79,254,438 of NC_134115.1, read as the reverse complement.
GGAAGTCAGTGGCGGTCAGCCAACATTTCAGTAATATTTGCTTTCCTAAGGCTTAGACAAATCAAATCCATTCACTTCCTCAGACGCGATCTCTCTTGTCTGGCACAATGACCCCTCATCCAAGGAGAGCCAAGATTGAGCATGTTTCTCTCTCTCTCTCTCTCTTTCTCTTTCATAATGCTTAAGTTTCTTCTTTATTTCACCAGTATAGAATCATAGTCCGAGACAAGGTTAAATTTGGAAGGAATCTAAGAAAACACCTATGTCTACTGAGACACCTGGTTGTATAGGTGCAGAGACAAAGTCGCAGAGATGTAGGGGATGTTGGTGGCCCCAAGTCTTGTCTCTGCCTTGGTAGCAGGAGTGGGGCTGGAACCTGGGCACACTCACTTAGCTCAGTCCAGCGTGAGCCAAACCCCACAGCGTGTTCTGGTTCATCCTCCACAAAGAAGCCTGCTTCAGACTTTGTCTGGACCTTGCTGATGGCCTGGGTCTGGGGTCAGATTTAGGGGGGAGCATGAGAGCATGTTTGGGTAATCTTAGGCACACTACTTCAACTCTCCGGAACTCAGCTTCCTGCTGATGAAGTGATGACTCGGTTTTCCCGTTGTGCCGGCAACACAGTGTTGTGGGAGTCGGATGAGGTCATGTGTCTCCTGCCTTCTAAGGTGCTAGAAATATGTCTGCCCCTGCTGCCTGGCATTATTAACCTCCTTCCTTGAGCAGGAACTTTCAGTGTTTCAAAGTTGTGTTTATTCTGCAGTGAACATTTGGGGCATCCTGGCAAGGAAATAGGTATGATATTTTGGGGCAAAGGATCTCTTTCAGGAACCCTTCCATTCATCCAACTACCTACTGTGTGCTAGGCCCCAGTCCCAGCAGGGAAGCCGCCTTCTTCTCTCACTGCATTTAGAGCTGCCTCTGTCAGGGAGTGTGTGGGCTAGAAATAGACCAGACGTTTTCTTTGGAGTTTCACAAAAATGGATCCTTTGGGTCAAAGGCCCCTTAATCTGCAAAACACAAGCTGTTTGCCTGACTTGAGGCCTCAGCAGACTTCCTAGGCTTGAAGGGGCTTTGGTATGGAAAATGGTTTGTGTTTTGAAGATTAAGGGTCCTTTCATCCAAAAGATGCGATTTTTTTTTTCTTTCCTCGGGCTCCCAATGAAACACCTTGTTCCTTTCTGGCTTAAAACCTGCAAGCTTCCTTTCTTATGCATAGATGGATTAGGTTGGACTGCACATTCACAGCCTATGAGATGAAGAGAACCTCCCTGAATACTCAGTGCTCCTTCCTTTAGGATGAGCCCTTCTCCCCTACTCCAAATATGGACCAATCATCCCCACTAATGCCATAAAATAATCTGGGAGTGTTTTAAGAGTACAGATTCTAGGACTTCATGCCCAGAATTTCTGATGAGGTCTGGAAGGAGAAATGCATTTTAAAAGCGGAGGCTGCTTGGGACTCTCATGCCACACTAGCTTAAAGGCACCTGGCTTGGGGACCAGGGGCCTCAGCCCAGTAGTTGACAGTATAGTGTGAGTTAAGAGCCTAGATTTTGGATAGAACTAGCATCAAATCTCAACTTTGGCTCTTACTGTCCATAATGTGACTTTGAACAAGTTATTTAAAATCACTGACCCTCAGTTTCCATGTCTATAAAATGGGAATAATAATATTACCTAGTGCATCTGTTAGCTATTACCACAAACTTGCTGTGTAACAACCACTCCCCCACTCCACCCCAATTCAGTGGCTTAATGAACTGGCACCTATGCATCAGTGAGTCAGCTAGAAGCTGGCTGATCTAACCCAAGCCCACTGATCTAAGCTACTCCTGCTCACACAGTTCAGTAAGGGACTCTACTCCCAGCTTGGCTTAGCTAAGGCATGTTAGCTGGACAGTCTGCTCCCCAAGTCTTTTATCCTCCTGAAGCATCAGGCATGCCCTGGGGCAGTAGCAGAAGCACAGAGGGTAAGTGGAAACCCACAGGACCTCTTGCATCTAGGCTCAGAACTGGCACACGATCACTTCTGCCTTATTCTAATGACCAAAGGGAGTCATAAGATGAGTCTAAATTCAGGGAAAGGGGGATAATCACAACTGTTTTAATAGAGAGGCCATGAAACTGCATGCCAACATGCTTGATTATAGGGAGGGGTGACAATTTGGGGCCATTAAAGTAACCCACAACTACCCCATAGGTTGTTGTGGAGATCAATTGGAATTATGTTTGTAAAGTTCTTGACACAGTTCCCATCATATACTATGTCCAAAAATTATTTTTTTGTCATTAGTAAACTATTATAAGTATATCAAGAATGCCAAAAATGGTGGCAGGAGTTATTAAATCCAGGGTTCCTAAATCTAGCAGCAGAGATAAGAAAGCAAATGCTCAGAGCAGTGACATAGCTTTCTCAAAATCACACAGATGAGTCTGGTGGGGCCCTTAGAAATTAGACAGTGAAATGCTTTTTTATTCAGAATTTGAAGAGCAACAGAAGGACCCTGGTTCTAGCTCATCATGAGACTTGACACTCCAACAAGAGTGAGGCATTTCTTAGAGTTAAGCACTGGCCTCTGTTTACCCTGCCCATCTCTCTCTCCAGCTAGGACAGTGGGTCTTACACTTGAGGATATATAACATACACCTGGAGCATTTACTCAAAATGCAGATCCTTATACCCTTCTTTCTAGAGATTGTGATTCAGTAGGTCTGGTGACGTGTCCAAGAGGTTGAACATTTATTTATTCGGCATCCTTAGTGACTTTGACCTAGGTGGTCTGCGGATGACTTTGTGAAACCTGAGATGGTGTCAAGGGACAAATTGTATCATTGGTTGATTCTCATAATAACAGGACTTTAGACTTTGGGCAGAATGACAGCTCTGGAATCTGTGGAGGCTTATAGAGGTCTGAAAAGAGACAGTAGCAGTGGAAGAAGACAGATTTGATCATGCATGGTGTTTACCAAGAAACACTTCAGCAGCAGGAACACCCAAAACCAGAACCATGGGAAGGAGAAATTAAATAACACTAGACTCCAGAAAATGTTATATATGGATGCAGGTGTGTGTTGAGAAATTGCTGTGATTTATTTTTGCTTTGTATATTGCTAGCAATGGACAACCAAACTCACATTGCATTAATGTAAGAAAAACAAGAACCAAAGCAGCAAATCAATTGGATTGGCTTATGTCACTGATGCTCCTGAGCAGAGCTGGGCAGACTGCTCTAGAGTTCCTCTAGTGTCATCGTCTTAGAACAAGTCTGAGTCCTGCTTTTCCCAGGGTCCTCTTCATAGGGTTTGGTTGGCTGCCGACACTCTAGCCTCACCTCCTTTCAAGTTCAAGTCTGGTAGTAGCAAAGCCTGGTTTTCTTGGTCCTACTGGCTACATTAGAGTCTTTTACATTTTACTTTTTCCAAGTCAAGTCATGGGCTGATCCTGAAACTTTCCCTCACATTACAAGTGGGAAGAGAAATAGAATTCCAAATACAAATTGATGTAAGAAGGGGTAAGGAGCCCTTAAGAGGCAAATAAGAAAAGTTTATCATATTTATTGTATTCCAGTTTTCATGTTAAACCTAAGGATTTAGGTTTTAGGGATGAGGTAGAAGCCCAGGCCCTGCCTCTAGGATGCTCATCATTCAGTATCAGAAACTGAATGGTCACAGGAGAATGAGATAGAAACACAAACAGAGGCATCAAGTTTCAGTAAGGTCCCGAATATTGGGAGTGGTCACTCCTCCCATTGTTCATTCCTCTCCATAAAGGCCTCCAAGATACTGGAGATCAATTTTCCAGGGAGAGTAAGAATCTGCTCTTTTCCTGAAGATGTGGAGGCATTTCAGAGAATTAGCAAAACCTCCCAGTAACTGTAAGATGTTGGGTGTGCTGGAGGGAAGAGTGTAGGGGGAGTGGAAGGTGGCAGGCTGTGTCTGGAAAGTAGGCAGGGTGGAAGTAAAATGCCTTGTTAAGGAATTTTGACTTTATCCTGCAGGCAATGAGGAGATAAGGACCAATTTTGACAAGGAAATGAAATAGGACTGGTTTAGCTAAAGGCAGAGATAGAAAATGGTGAGCAGTACCATTTTCCTAGTACCTTTCCATGTTCTCAGACCTTTAGAAAAAGTAGGAAAAATTAGCACCCTCTTTAATATGTTCACTTCCATCACCATTGGACTCAGGATGTGTGGGAGATAAGTTGTTTTTAGCCAATGTGAGGAATGTATAATACTGGAAGCCCAGCTGGGGACTATGGTAAGTGTTTAGGTCCAAGTCTACTTCTCACCCCAGAGGAACATGGTAGATGTATCACTGGCTAGTAGATTGGAGTACAGATTCTGAAACTTGACGGCATAGATTCAGGTCCTCCTCCTCCCTCACACTAGCTATGAGATTATGAGCAAATTTCTGATACTTTCTGGCTTCTGTTTTTTCACTTATTAAGTAGGGATATTAATCATACCTTTCTCAGATTCTTGGTTTGAGGACTAAGTGTATTATGCATGTTTTATTAAAATAATTTACTGGTGTTACCTCCCTGACTGTCAATATTTTCTTCTCTGGAAAGAGTGTTATAAATCCCTGCCTTGTGTATGTTAAAAGTGACTCTGGGATCAAATGGGAGCTCAAACCCTTTGCAGCATGAGGTTTTACTGGAATGCAAGGATGGTGCGAGGAAAGCCTGAGAGAGTGGGAAGAGACAGAGCACCCAGTCTTGACACTGACCACGTTCTTCCAATCTGTGATTGCTGACTCAGGGACATCTAGCACCTGCTATTAATAAAACACTCATATGTGTCCCTTGCCTTCTTCCTTGGATTCTATGATTGTCATGGACAAGCAGCAGTGCTAGCTGTCCTCTCAGTTCATTATTTAAAAGGCACAGTATGAAAGGATGAGGCTAATGCACAAGAAATGGCAGATCCCAGGGAGTTTCTATCTAAATGGACCCACCGGGAACCTTTCAGCTGATTTCTTTGGTGACCTGCTGGAAACATCAGGCCAAGGGTCAGAGCTTTTGATGAGTAAATGCTGGAATTTAGATTCAAATAAAAAACGTAAGTGTTTTATTTATTTGCGTCACTGAATATTAATAATATATTAACCACAGGGAAGGATTCAGAGCCATTAACTCACCAGATACTCTATTTACTGAGAAATTATATTTTTAGCACCTGTGTTGTGCCATTTCCCATCTTTGACATTCCTTTCTGCCTTCACACTCTTCAGGATGCCTCTGTGAGGAGAAAAAGCTTTTACTCATTTCTGTGTCCCCTGCATTATCTAGTTTAGTGGTTTGCACATAGTAGGTGGGTTTTTAGCATCCCATGTTTTGGTTCACACTTATCTCATGACCTGGGATGCTGTCTTTGATTTTTTCTCCTTCAGCTAGCAAATATTTACTTGAACCATTTAGTGCCCAAGTCAAATTTCAGTTTCCCTGAAAAGTCTTTCTGAACTAGTTCTGTTTGAGTTATTTCTTCAATTCTTTGCTCTAACGGCACTTTCTTCAGGTCTCTGATAAAACTAAATCCATTGTTTTGCAATTTGGGTTTTATACATTTATCTGCTCTATCAGCCTACAGCTTCCTAAAACCAAGGGTGCTTTCTTATATCTTTGTGATTAAGGAAGAGTTTCAGAGTTTGACATAGTTTCATAGATTGACCCTATTCCCCAATTCTATGCTGCTCTTTCAATCAGTACCACTTTTCTTTTTCTCCCATATTTTAATTTTCTTTTTAATTTCTGGGTCTTTCCCCCAATTAAATATACTAAAGTCTTTCTATTAAGAAAAAAATCTTTATTGACTGTTTGCTTCCATCTCTGGTGGGAGGAAAGGAGAAGCATTGGTCATGGCTCTTCTGCTCTTTCCCTCTTAGCTAAGTATTCTATGTCTCCATTTACTCATATCCCATTCATGCCTTTGTCTTTTTCAATGAATCTTCAGTTCCCATCAAGCTTTAGAAAACTGTTAACTACCTCTTTAATCTCAAGTCTAATAGGCATTTCAAGTCTTGATCTTGTGGTGCTGTTCCACAGCTTTTGAAACTTGAGACGCTTCTCTTCTTAAACATCCCTGCCCCCTGGGCTTTGTTGCCATCATTTTCTCATAATTCTCCTCCCCCTACCCTTCCTATCTCTTCTCATTCTCCTTCATGGGATTCTATTCCTCTTCATGCTGCCTAAAAATGAGCATTTCCATAATTTGTTTCTGTTGCTCTTAATTCACACATGTTCACTGGGTGGTCTCATCCATTCCCAGAGATCTAACCACCAAGGGTCTAACAGCTATTTAAAAATCTCTACGTCTAGTGCTGACCTCTTTTTTTTATTTGGACTCAAGGATTCTATACCCTGCTAGAAATCCGGACTGGAATGTTCAACAGACGCCTCAAACTCAACAGATTCAAGAGGGAACATTCCAAATCCACTCCTTTTTATCATGAATAGCACCATCATGAATAGCACCATCATTGATCTAGTTACCAAATGGACCTGGGAGTCATCATAGACACCTTCCCTTCCTCACTCCACCCACCCAGTCACCACATCTTCCTAATTTTGCCTTTCAATTTTTTTTCTTTCCATCTGTCAAATATATTTGTTCAAATCATATATAACCTATAACCTCCTAATATTTTTTCTTTACGTCTCCTTAAATCTATCTGCTACCTCTGCAGTCAGAGTAATCCCATCTAAAATGAAAATCCAACACAGAACTCCTCTGTCTAAAAAATCTTCAGTGGCTCCCTGGGGTCCCATAGGGCTAATCCTACCTCTTGACTTGTGCAGTTCACTTATTCAGTAAATAATTGATTTAGCACCTTCCCGATGATTGGCTCCAGAGGCTGGACAACATAAAAGAGGAAAGAAGGGATCTCTGTCTTTAAGAAACTACCAGTGGTAGGTGAAGATAGGATTATAAAATAAGTGACCCCATTTTAGCTCTTACATCATCTCCTGCCACTCCCTGCCTCAGAATTCCTGCTGCAGTAACAATGAAATGTTTGTAGATCTTAGACTCACTTCACACCCCTTCATTCCTTTTCACATGCTTCTACTTGGACCTAAAATGCCTACTTTTCATTACGTCACAAATGTCTCTCTGTTTTCTGAGGCTTCCCCTGGATGTCAACTCCAGGAAGCATTGCTAGAGACCCTAGTTTGTGACTCCATGCTCCACAAACCCTGGACATACCCTGTCTTTGCTTGTTATTATTACATTATACTGAATTTACCTGTTTCTGTGTCCATCTTGTATCCTGAATCATTAGAGACAATTAAAATAGGCGTGCAATGAATATTTATTGAATTTTACCAAAGTAGTCCAGAATAAATAGTCCAAAATGTTTATTTCACTTCTTTTTTGAAAGATCTTCTGCATAGACTGCTGATAATTTGGAGAGAAATCTCAAAAGGCAGTTTCCCTGAATTTAGACCTTCACATTCCAAATGTGACTCCAATTGAAATATTTATAAATAAAAAGATGGTATACATAACTTAAGCTTTTATTATTGATTGGAAAAATTATATTTAGGATGAAAAGAAATTCACAAAAATAATTATTATTCATATTTCAATTTTTATTTGAGTTTCCATGGCCTTCTCTAGATTCAACATGTCCAAAATTTCATGTCTCAAGATGACATATCAGCCATCCTCTTTATTAACATCTTTACAATTGATTTGTGGTAGTTCATGATCATCAAAAGAAGGAAAGTACAATTAGGGATGATGTGGTTTTTTAGCTTAGTGTATCAAAGCTCTGAGATATAGAACTTAGTTAGAATGGCTTAGGTTGAAGTTCAATTCTGTTATTTTTACATAATGTGACATTGGAAAAATAGCTAGATTTTTTAAAAGGGCCTCAGTTTTATCACCTGCAAAATTGAAATAATGCTATTTACCTGATAGGATTGTTCTGGGGTTTTAATATTATGGGGAGTGAGAAAGAGTCTAGCCCAGGATCTAGAAAGTAGGGGGTGCACGATTGTCTTTCATCCACTCTTATTAATGCATTTAAAATATAATACAAAACATGACTAGAGTAGCTGATTATAAAGTTAGGACATGGGATGGACATTGTAAGGATAGGGAACAGCATAAACAAAGGCACTGAGACATGGAAGTTTATAGTGGGTTCGGTCAGTGCAATTGGGGAGAGAATCTGGAGAACAGGGTGCATTGCCTAGGTGGGATGTGGATAAGTGGAAGTAGGTAAAAGATCCAGAAGATCCAGCATCTTGTTGAATGCAAGACTAAGGGGTAAGAATAATCAATAGGGAATGATGAGATCTGTCAAATTAGGGGAGTGCCATGGTCATATCTGTATTTAGAAAGCTCACTCTGGCCACAAGTGCTTAGGATGGAGGTAGTAGAGATCCAGGAAGCAGGAAGACCAGTAGGAAGATGCTCGTGAAAGTCCAAGTGCGAATTAGTCATGTTCCAAATGGAGTGACAGGTTTTAAGAGAGGAGAAGTATAGAAGAGAAATGTTTCACAGGTAAAATGTGTAAGGGGAAAGGAGGAAGAGAAATGTAGGGGCACTCTGAGGTTTATAGAGAAGACAGGAGAAGCAAAAGATTGGCAAAAGAAGTGGATGAATCCAAAAACAAGGACATCATTTGGGGATGGTGGTGGTGGTGGTGGCAGCAATGGTTGAATAAGGTGGAGGAAGAAGTTAGGAAATGTCTTAGCTTCTCACAGGCATGATTTGGGAGACTGTGTGGTTTACTTGGATGGGGAATACTGAGAGAAGGAGAAATTTTAAAGGGGTGATGATGAATTTAGTTTGGGATATTTTGAGTTTGAGAAGCCTATGGGATTTTTCTGGAGATGTTGATTATGTGATCAAAAATGATAATGCAAAATATACAAAATATAATGAACCCTCATTCCAGTGACTTCTAGATAATTTTGTAATAAACATGTGTAACAATCAGTAAAAATTTTTGATGATATACCTCCCTATGAATGTATGTATTTAAATTATTTACATATATTAATTTCACTGGTTAATATCTCAATTCTCTGGTGCTTAAGATCCACTTAGAGCAAGGGTTGACATTAATAATACTAGATGTGAATCCATATTTTAATTAATCTTCTTGATCATTTTGCATTGTTTTGGCCAGTTCTTGACAAATCTAATTAAATATTACTGTCTTGATTTAGCATTGCAGTCTGGCTGGTCCTCTGTCACTTTCTTATTTGTGATGTTTTGAATTATTTTCATTATTGCAAATTCACAATTTCTTTGCAGGAATCTTTTTAAGCCACTTGCTCATTTTAGTTAAAAAAAGGATAATATAATCCTAAGCTCTGTGCCACTAGGCACAAATACCAAGGCATCACGATACCCTGGACGACATGAAAGTTGGACCCAGCGTATTGTGGGGCCCCCACTCTGTTTCAGTGTCATTGGTGACCCATGACTGCCTAGTATTTGGACTCAGTCTTGAAAATAGGTAATAAAGAAATATACTAGAAATTCTTTTTTTTTCAATTATTTTTTATTTTATTTATTTATTTCAACATATTATAAGGGTACGAATGTCAAGGTTATGTATATTGCCCTTCCCCCCTCCCTCCTCGAGTCCGAGCTTCAAGTGTGTCCATCCTCCAGTTGGTGCACATCTCACTCATTATGTATGTATACCATGGAGTACTATTCAGTTGTAAGAAACAGTGGTGATGTAGCACCTCTCGTATTTTCCCGGATAGAGCTGGAACCCATGCTATTAAGTGAAGTATCCCAAGAATGGAAAAATAAGCACCACATGTACTCACCAGCAAATTGGTATTAACTGATCTACACTAGAAATTCTAGCTTTTTTTTTTTTTTTTTTTTTTTTTTGCCTTGTACACCCTGATTAGTAAGCTGTAATTGGACCTAACTGGGTTTTTACACTGAGTTGGGCTCTGACGTGAAGTGTTTTAAGACCCCAAATCTTCACTTTGGCTACACAAAATTTGTGGGGTAAGATCAGGAAAAAAAACCCAAAACATTTTTTTTTCTTCCACTGTTTAAACTTGTATCAGATCAGTTCTCCCCTGATATTTGGATGAGAGTTGAGGCAAGACCATAATTTTTTTAAGGTTATTTTCAAATTTTTTTCTGTTCACCTCTATTCTCCGTACACAGTCTGTTCAGTTGCCCATGTGTCCAGTTCAGTATATTGTAACAAATATATCATATTTTATTTAGAGTGGAAACTTTACTCTTTCTCCAAATTCTCCTCTTTCTCCAAGTTATGATTTTACCTTATTTTTTCCATGTTGCTACCCGTGACCTCTGACTTCTTCAGGGCACAAGGTTTGGCCAAGGAGGGACAGGTAAGGAGGCAGAGAGATTCTTCCCTGACTAGTACTTTTTGGCGATCTAGCATCAGTGCTCTGCAGATTTGGCAGGCATTTAGTGCTAACCTTTTCTTACTCAAGAAATGTCTTTTGGGTATTTTTGGAGCTTCCCCTTGTTCTCTGGGAACTCTTACTTGTGATTGTTTGGATGTAGAAAAATGCATCCTTTTCAGTTGTCTGTCTATCACTTATTCGTTGGACCTTTGGGAAATGCCAGGATGGTTCTAGTTTCCTTTTGCTGAGATTCCCATCCCTCTGGGTGGGCATCTGGGACAACCTCACCTGACTTTCTATGGGGATTAGGTAGTGACTTCCCAAATTGCAGCCCCTGCTCTGCTACCAGGATTCAACCTGCCTCGCTTTAGATTTCTCTCTTTAGAATTCTTGCTGGAGATTTCTCTGATATGAGTTCGTCACCAACCCACCATGTTCCCCCAAGCTCAGGGGGACATTCACCATGCTCTTTGAGGGCTCTTCCTGAAGCTGAAGATAAGGGGCTTATGTTGCCCACCATCTTCCTGGGGATCTCAGGGTTTTGGGGAGCTCAGTACTGTCGGGGTCCAATCAAACTCCATTCCTAGTCCCAATGTTTTACTTTTTATTCTGTGATGTGGGTGAGAAGTTAAGAATCCCAACAAGTGAAATTTGGCTGCCATTTTTGTCAGTCCTGTATGGTATCTTGTCTTTGGAATATGGTATCTATAGTTTTGGGCTTCAGTTGAAACCAAGAAAGATAGTTACATTTTTAAAAATCCAATTTACTCCTCACCTAAACCCTGAGAAATGTGCGTCCTCCTGTTATTGCACACATTTTACAGATGACACAACTGAGGCACAGAGGGGGCAATTAACCTGCCCAAAGCTACTCAGCCTTGTAGGCCCCCATCTCTGGTGAGAAGTTGTATCTGGAGATCCAGTTTTGGAAGTTGAGGCCTGCATGACATCATCCCATTGACCCAGGTTCAGGAGGCAGGTGGTGTGGGTTACCCTCTCAGATCCTATCAGCAGCCCGGCTCCTCGGGGACCCTGGGGAGAAGGTAGGAAGGGGGCATTCCCTTCTACCTTCCGGCCCAGATGTGGTCCATGGTCCTGCCATCCATGCAGAAAGCTCCAGAGGGTGAGCTTGGTAACAAGCTGCTGGAAGGTCACTCTCTCTCTCATCTCTTTCTCCCGAGTGTGCGCCTCGGATGTAAATAATTTACAATGGCCACAATTAGAGAATGCACTGTGTGTGGGATGAACCCTAGTCCCTTAATAACACTGCAGGCTTATATATAGCACAGTTCAGCCGAGGGCCCCCACGTGTTCCCCACACCACAGCCAGTGTCAGCGGCTCAGGGACGCCCAGAGAACTGCGCAGCAGCAGCGGGCCTGTGACTCACCGGAGGTCACAGGAGGTCAAGGGCAGCTCTCAGAATAGAATCGGCCTCTCTCTCACAGGCTCTAAACTCCAGTGGCAGGAAATTCCCTTTGTGAATCTTTTGGAAGAACAGCAGTTCTGAAATGCAGGGTGGTAGCTATTCAGCACTGTCTCCAGGATATGGGGATTGGGAGACACGGCCCTTGAACAAGGGAGTTCTTATTTGTAGTACATCTGTTGTTTGTTTGTTGATTTTGGAGGCAGGAGGCAAGTGGCCAGTGGCTCAATCAAAGGGCTGTAAAGGAGAGTTAAGCTGGATTCTGCAATGTTGATAAAAAACGTGGAGATGGATGAATGACCTTCTCAAGCAGTGTCGTGGAGCAGAGGGTCCATCCCAGCCTCCACTGCCCGACAGCGGGAGAAAACCAGCCGCATGTGTAATTTTAAAGTTCCTAGAAGATACCTCCAAATAATTAAAGAAAATAGCTGAAATCCATTTTAATATTTCAATTTAACTCAATATATTTAAAATAACAATATTTTAACATGTAATCAATATAAAGTATTAGTAAGATATTTTAAATTCTGTTATTCCTACTAAGTCTTTGAAATCCCATGAGTGTGTCTTCTAGGCATATAGCACATCTCTACATGGACTGGCCACATCCAAAGCTCTTAAAAGCCACATGTGGCCAGTGCTCCTGAATGGGGCAGCAGAGCCTCCTTTTCTAACTCTGTCTTTGCCAGCCTTGTGGTGTTGGGCCCGTTTCCTAATCTTTCTGAGCCTTAGTTCCCCATGTATAAAATGAGGACCATGACCCCCGCCTCTCACGGTATTCCCACAAGGTCACATGTGCAAAGCTACCAGTGCAACTTCTGGCACATGGTAAATGCTCATTTAATGTGTGCTTCCTTCCTCAGAATGGTTTTTATGGCAACTAAACGAGAAGCTTGCTGCAGGAGACTGAAGTGCTGCCTGGCCTCTGATTATAGCCACACCTACACCAACCCTGGCACTCCCTCTTCCCCTTCCTTCCACCGACATTTCTTTTTTCCTGACGCACCTGCACCCTTTATTCTTTCACTCCCTTCAGGTCTCTGCTCAGAAGCCCCCTTATCAGGGATGCTTTTCCTGAGCACCTGTATCAAAAGCCTCACCCGCACTGATTTTCATCAGCGCACTCCTCACCTCCACACAGAGCTGTTGCTCCCTTGCTTCCTCCTCTCTCCTCCCTCATAGAAAATAAGCTTCCTGAGGGTCCCGTCTGCTACTGAATTCCCATCTACTAGATTAGTGCTGGCACGTAAGAGATGTTCAGGGTGTTAATGGGTGAGTGGACGAATTTACCGAGTATCCACAATGGTATGACCTTCATGTGCATACAGAAAGGACATGCACAGTTCTTGCTTGATGGGGAGGAGAGAACCACTGTCTTAGGGCTCCTGTTTTCACTAACCCCTGTACCACCGTATGTGCTACCGTCAGCACACACCTCATTGCTCTCACTCTCCCTGGCTGCCTTCCCCCACCTCTGAGGCTTTTTGTATGGTGCCCGCTTTGCTGGAATTTCCTTTTCACCCATCTCTGCTTAATAAAACCTTACATGTTCCTTAAGGCCCTGCTCCAATACCACCTCTTCTATGGGGCCCCTCCAGACCTCTTGGCCTCTATTTCTCCATTGGACTTTATTTGTTTGTTATAATACTTATGGCAACATATTTCATATTAGAATTGTTCGTGCATGGGGGGGGGATGACGCCCCCAGTATATTTTGAACCTCTGGAGGGCGAGATCTAATTTCAGCTGGTGTGGGATGGGGATAGGGAATATACAGGAAATTGTGCAGACTTTGCAAAGAGATCTACACAGGTTAGTATCCTGAATCAAACGCTTAGGAGTTGTGAGCTTGGGAAAGTCTTTAATGTCTCTGATTCCCAAGGTACTCATCTGTTAAATGGGACAGCTGCAGCCACCCTGAAGAATACACCTTTATTAATATTTGCTCTGGACCGAATGCTTTGGCAACTAGCAAGGAACAATTTAAAGCCAAGCACATAGTAGATACTCAATAAATATCAGTCATGTGACCCTTATATTATCCCAAGTCTCCAGCACAGTGAGTGCTAATCCGACCTCGTTTACAGAATGGAGTCGCTGTCTGTCATCATATCTCATATTACAACATTTAGGTAACATATGTACTTGTCCTTGTTCTAGCCTGACAAAGTATCCATTTCTATTACACTATACTTTCCAGAAACGTTCATTTTCATTTTTAGTGCTCTGCGGATTTATTGTAATTTTCTGAGTCAACAGAGATATATTCTGACTTCTTCCATGAAGCACTCATCTCTACTTGATGAAATGCAGATTGTATCACAGACTCAAACAACAAAGCAGTTTTCAAACACAGCCACGCATACCCAGTGCCCTGCCAAGACAGGTGGCAGAATGAGATTCCAGCGTAATCTGCCACTCAGGTCACGATCTGTAAAAAGGAGTTGGATTAGAGCAAGGTTTCTCAACTTTTGCACCATTGACCTGTTGGATACAATATTCTTTGTTGTGGGGCGGGGGGCTGTCCTGTGCATTGTAGGATCTTTAACAGTGTCCCTGGCCTCTACCCTTTAGATGCCAGTAGTCTCTCTTCATTCGTGACAAGCAAAGATGTCCCCTCGGGGTAAAAATGGTCCATACTTGGGAAGCACTTGCTTAGGTTTTTCAAATTTCAGCTCATTCGAGGATGTAGACTGAGCTCTCACTCTCTCATACACATCCACACTGCTGTTCCATGTATAGCCTCGTTACGCTTTTGAGAGCTGCAGTGTTCTGAATCTTGTTGCCTTGCAAGCAGTCTAACAGCTAGGCATTCATTCTCTCACAGGCTCCCACCCTGCACCCATTCACAACAGAAGCCTTGTAGAGGGGCTGTGTCGGGGACACGCTGTGACTTCAGTGTGTTGTAGTTCCCCACTTGGATCTCTAAACAATTGCCTCCACCCCCTGCTGACACTCAGGTGGGCTCTGGCAGACAGTTTTGGCAGCTGTAGTTGTTACAGTTCTGCACTCAACATGGGTGGCTTTGTTTTAGTATCAGAACAAAACTTCAGGCCGCAGCTTTTGCCAGCCCACTCCTCTGCTCACATGCCTTTCTCCTTTGCTATTGACAGCTGGGGCTTGTAGCAACTAGTGGGATTTTTGTAGAAACCCATGATAAAATGGTACAATTGGGTAACATAGCAAAATACTCAATTGAGCAAGAAATCTACATCTGTCTCCTTTTAATTTCTCTTTCTTAGCTTTACTTTACCTTCCATGTTCATTTGGAAGAGTACACAAACAAGGTATCATATTTAATTATGTATATATATATATATATATATATATGGTATTATAGTTGACAAAATGTGTTCTCACCACATTTTGAAATGACAGACATAAACATCTGAGATCTAAGAAGGAGACATAATTGTCCAGAGTCATGCATCGAGTCAAGAGTAGAAATCATTTTCTAAAGAATCTTTCCAGTGAAAGGCTCACAGCCCAGTGAAACAAGACTCATGGAGACGGTGAGGGTTGGGTTTCAGACCACTGCAATAAAGTGAAAATCACAACAAAAGAGGATCCCACACATTTTGTGGTTTCCTAGTGTGTGTAAAAGTCATGTTTACACAATACTGTAGTCTATTAAGTGTGTGGTAGCATCATGTCTCAAAAACAATGTACATCCATCAATTGAAAAGGCTTTATTGGTTCAAAATGCAAATGCTCATCTGAGACCTCAGTGAGTCACAATCTTTTTGCTAGCGGAGGGTCTTGCCTTGATGTTTGATGGCTGCTGACTGATTAGGGCAATGGTGGTTGCTAAAGCTTTGGGTGGCTGTGGCAGTTTCCGAAAATAAGACAATAATGAAGTTTGCTGCATCAATTAACTCTTCCTTTCACACTAAATGTTTTTCTGTAGCATTCAATGCCGTTTGATAGCATTTTTTTTTTTAATTTTAACCTGTTTAAAGGCTTTTCTTTCAAAATTGGAGTCAATCCTCTCACACACTACTGTTGCTGTATCAGTTAAATTTGTGTAATATTCTAAATATTTTGTTGTCATTTCAACACTGGTCACATCATCTTCACCAGGAGTAGATTCCATCTTAGGAAACTGCTTTCTCTGTCCATCCATAAGAGGCAGTGCCTCATCCATTCAAGATTGATCATGAGGTTGCAGCAATTCAGTCATGTCGTCAGGCCCCACTTCTTATTCTAGTTCTCTTGCTGTTTCCACCACATCCACAGTTACTTTCTCCACTGAAGTCTTGAACCCCTCAAAGTCATTCATGAGTATTGGAATCGACTTCTTCCAAACTCCTGTTAATGTTGACATATTGACCTCTTACTAATCATGAATATTCTCAATGGTATCTAGAATGGTGAATCTTTTGCAGAAGGTTTTCAATTTACTTTTCTGAGATCCATCAGAAGAATCACTATCTATGGCAGCTACAGCAATACAAGATGTATTTCTTAAATGACAAGAGTTGAAAGTTGAAATCACTTCTTGATTCATGGGCTACAGAACAGATATTGTTACAGCAGGCATGAGAATACCATTAATCTCTTTGTACATCTCCATCAGAATCCTTGGGTGTCTAGGTGCATAGTCAATGAGCAGTAATATTTTGAAAGGAATTCTTTTTCCTGAGCAGTAAGTCACAACAATAGCCTTAAAATATTCAGCAAACTATGTTATAAACAGATATGCTGTTTATAACAACAGGCTTTGTTGTTCCATTTATAGAGCACAGGCAGAAAGATTTAACATAGTTCTTAAGGATCTAAGAATTTTTGGAATGATAAATGAACATTGACTTCAACTTAAAGTCACCAACTTCTTTAGTCTCTAACAAGAGAGCTAGCCTGTCCTTTGAAACTTTGAAGCCAGGTATTGACTTTTTCTCCCTAACTATGAAAGTCTTAGCCGGTATCTCCTTCCAGTATAAGGCTATTTTGTTGACATTGAAAAATCTATTGTTTAGTTTAGCCATCTCCATCAATAATCATAGCCAGATCTTCTGGAAAACTTGCTGCAGCTTGTATATCAGCACTTGGTGCTTCTTCTTTCAATTTTATGTTATGGAGATGGCTTCTTTCCTTAAACCTCGTGAATCCACCTCTGCTAGCTTCAAGGTTTTCTTCTGCAGCTTGCTCACCTCTCTCATTTTTCACAGAATTGAAGAGAGTTGGAGGCTTGCTCTAAATTTGTCTTAAGTGTATGTTGTGGTTGGTTTGATCTACTTGGATCATTAAAACCTTCTCCATATCAGCAACAAGGCTGTTTTGCTTTCTTATCATTTGTATGTTCATTGGAGTAGCGCTTTTAATTTCCTTCAATAACTTTTCCTCTGCATTCACAACTTGGCTAACTGTTTGGTGTAAGAGGCTCAGCTTTTGGCCTATCTTAGCTTTCCACATGCCTTCCTCGTTGAGCTTAATCATTTCAAACTTTTGATTTAAAGTGAGAGACATGTGACTCTTCCTGTCACATGAACAGTCAGAGGCCATTGTAGGGTTATTAATTGGCCTGATTTCAATATCGTTGTGTCCTAAGACACAACAATAGAGATAGGGAGGCCTGAGGTGACAGAGAGAGATAAGGGAATAGCTGGTCAGTGGAGCAGTCAGAACTCACACATTTATTGATTAAGCTTGCCATCCTATATAAGCACAGTTTGTGGTGTTCCAAGACAATTACAATAATAACACCAAAGATCACTGATCACAGATTACCACAACAGTTGTAATGATAATGAAAAAGTTTGAAATGTTGTGGGAATTACCCAAATGTGACACAGAGACACAAAATCAGCATATGCTGTTGGAAAAAAATGGTACTGATAGACTTACTCAGCCCCGGGTTGCCACAAACCACAACCCTTCAATTTGTAAAAAAAATAAAAAAATACATATATATATATGTATATATACATATGTATATATACATATACATATATATATATATATATATATATATATATATCTGCGAAGTGCAATAAAGTGAAGAGCAATAAAATGAGGCATGGCTGTAAGTATAACACAGTTATAGGAAATGAGAGCTTACAACTGAGAGGATGAGACAACTCATATTTTTAAAAAAAGGAATAGATAAAGAAAATGACCTTTGGGGACATGACCTCACCTGGCTACTAATGGGTAAATGAGACTTGGTCAGTTTGTGGGGACAGTGTGAACCACACTCCCTAACAGGGACAAGGTGGATAGCATTATTATCAACATTCATTAGTCTCATCGTCATTCATGCCATTTACTGAGCACTTAGTATACGCCAGGTGCGTAAAATATGCCATTTGATTGTCACACTAGTCCCGGGGGTAGGTGCTATTATTAGCCACATTTTACAGATGAGGAAAATGAAACTCAGAGAAGATAAATAACTTGCTTGAAATAATACTGTGTATAACTGATGCAAACTGGATCCAAAACCGCTGTTCAATATGGAATAAAGTAAAGCTCGTTTAGAATAAGTAGAGTGGGAGTCACAGAAAGTACAGTGTTAAGCTAATAAGTAGACTGATGATGAGATGATGAAAACAATACTTGTAAATTTTGTTTTCAAAATTGGCATGGCGTTGTGATTTTTCACTTATCCTCCCCACAAAAAAACCTCTCCCTAAGCTATCCCTTAGTCTCAAGCATTGCCCAACACAGTACCAGTGTGCTGTGACACCACCCAATAAAAGAGGCCTGCAGGACTTCACCCGACCCCTCAGCCTTCAGTTTCCTAAGGAACACTGGGCAACCGTGAGGCTCAGAGGCACTGACAGATGAATTCTCTGGTCATGTTTTCTGGGTTTGGGAGACATTTTGCTGAGCACTGTAGAAATGGATTCTAGCAAGGTCCAGGGACTCTTCATCTTTAAGGTGTCTAGCCCAGAGGGTCATGATACTAATCCATCACAAGGCTTTGTGCATTCATCTGATCATGCCAGCGCAAAGTGTGTGTGTTTGGTGGGCTCATGTCTATGTGAGAGTAGAAGAGAAATTAGCTCTTGTTTATTGAATCCCGGTTGTGAGAAGCACATTGTTTGTAAAGACAGTAGATGGGACAGACATTTGCGTTGTCTTCGTGTCCCTTACTGGCTGCATAAAACCTGTTTCTGTGCTGTGTCATTTATTTCATTCTTTCTACACTTCTGCCTTGAACATCTGTGATGTGCCAAGTGCAAACATAGAGGAACATAAGCCCACCTTCATTTTTACAGATGAGGAAACTGCATCCCTAAGAGACTCAGCAGTCTGTACATGTTCACGTAACATGTGAATAGTAAAGCAGGAACGTGGGCCCAGATTTCCATAGACTCTATGTTTTTAACCAGAAACTCTACTGAGTTTTGTAAACGTGAAAGCATTCTACTGATATAAGGTATTATTGTGAAGATGTGTTAATAACATATTTTCTTTTCCTTTGTCTTTCTCTTTCCTTTACTCCTCTCCCCTTTTCCTCTTTCCCTCTTTTTTTTCCTCCTCCTTTCTTTCTCTCTTTTTTTATTGTTTTTCTACCTACAGGACTCCACAGAATGGAGCAAGAATGAGAGGAAAAAGGCCGGCAGAAAAGCATGAACTGGAGGTTTGTTGAGCTCCTCTACTTCCTGTTTGTATGGGGCCGTATCTCAGTGCAGCCCTCCCTCCAGGAACCAGCTGGGACAGACCAACATGTCTCCAAGGAATTTGATTGGCTCATTTCAGACAGGGGGCCTTTCCACCACTCCAGGAGCTACCTATCCTTTGTGGAAAGACACCGTCAAGGATTTACAACCAGATATAAAATATACAGGTAAGATCTGGGCTAAGACAGCCCTTGCCTTTCATTTATATTGTGCTTTGTCGGGTCAGGCATTGATTGGCATAGCTCTTGCTGTAGGGAGAAATGTCTGAGTCAAGAGATCGTGCCCCTTCCGCAAGCTGTTTTCCACTTTAAATTTTTTTTAACTTTGCACAAGAGATTGACAATTACAAAGAGAAGATCAAATAGCTAATATTTGAGTACTTAGTGTGTGCTGGGCATGGTGCTTGACACTTGCTGTGCATTATCTCATTTACACATTTGAATAACCATGAGATGTAGGTTTTGTTTGTTTTCTCCACTTTGCACATTAGGCGATTGAGCCTCATCCAGGTTAAATAACTTCTCAAATGTCACAAGTGGCTGGACTGGGATTCAAAATCTGGTTTATTGGCATCCATAGTCTAATAATTATAGCCAACCACATGAGGTGTAAACAGCATTGCTTTGCAGATGTTACTAATGTACCCCATATCCTACCCAGACCTATTCACACATTTGGAAAAAAGTAGGGGCACTCAATGAACAACCTTTTCTTGAATAGTTCTGTGCTGTTTCTTAGCCTATTGAAATCCCACTCATCCAAAATGGGCTTAGCCCAAAGTTCTTTCCTCTTTGAAACTATCTTAGGTTCTCCACATTCCACTTAATGCACTGTCTTCTTGACATACACACAGCTTTCTACACTTGTATCTCTTTCGTTTTAAACAATTTGGAACTAGAGTAGCTTTCTTGTATTTTTTTCTCACCTAAGTGGAAACTTTTTGAGGGAAGGGCTTATATATGGAATTCATTTCTTGATCCCCTGAGTGATTTTTGCGTGGCCTTGTTGTTATCATAAGTTCACAATAGATGTTGTGGACTTGAATTGGAGAATGCGAAAAAACTCTCTCAGTTGTAGTCTTTGCCTTAAAGTCAAGGAAGGAAGGGCAAGTCCTAACACTTCTGGACCAATTAGAAAAAGAGAGCCAGAAAACAGAGTAAAGAACCCTGGCCTGCAGCACAAGAAGCATGAATTCAAATCTTTAATCTGCTAAGTAGCCAATATGAAAAATGGGCATGTCTTTCTTGCACATGTTGTGGTATTGTAGACTGAGGATCAGTGATTCCTGAAATCCCTGCCAGCTGTGACTGCCTGTGACTCTGTACTGAATATTCAAAGGCTAGTTGGAAAGTTGGCTCGCTGTGACTGAGGTCTTACAGTGGTTCTCCCTATGCAAGAGTTTATAGGTGAATTTTCTGTGAGCCTTGAAGAGTGGTAAATAATCACAGAGTTATTGGGGAAAGGTGCTTCTGGGCATGATGAAATGCAGGAAGACAAAGGAAAATGAATATAGTGTGTGTACAAGAAGGGGGAAAAAAAGCAAAGGGATGAGAAACATGGGGCGTTTCTTCTCTCTAAAGAGAAGAATATCAGAATTTCAAAAATATAATTCTTAATTCAAAGGTCTACTAAACTTTGGGAGGAGTATTTCTAAATCACCCACAGGCAGTAGTTATCTACTTAATTTCTAATTTGGACCCTTAAAATAGATTTTTGCAGAATGTGGCCCTTGCTGTTTGTAATTACGCATAAACTGAATGTGGATCCTCATTGACTATTTGACAAAACGTGCCAATATCTGAAATCCCAGGTACTGAGGAAGATACAGGATTGGGGCATTGGGTTTAGGAGAACAGAAGAAGTGTTAGGGATCTAATATCTTATTCTGTTTATGTTTTGTCAAATACTAACAACTTCTTGGTATGACTTTGCCTTCCATTTAAAACTCCTAAGGACACTTTAAGGTTGGGTGACTGGGATTTATATTTCAATTCTACAGAAGAGAAGATGAGTGACTTGAATAAAGTCATGTAGCCAAGAAAAGGTGATGCCTGGACTGGAGACAAAGTATGACTCTGAGTCCATAACCACACTAATGAATATGCTGGAATTAGAGGAACCCATTTTTTGTTTTCAAATATTTGTTAGTAAGTATCGTATACCTCATCCAATGCTAGACATGAAGGATAAGTGGACCTGGGGACACATAGTCATACTATCACACAATGGTGGCTATAATGCGGTTTTTTAAAGGGAACTGTGGCCCATGTGAGATACTCAATGTATGCTTGTTATTGTTGCTGCAATAACTTAAACAAGTACCCTTAATAGTACCATAGATGCCGAATGGTCCATAATAGCATTCTTTCAGTGGGCACTTATAATGTGCCTTGAAGGGAGGACATTTGGTCCTCATAAGACCCTCTATGAGGTGGGAAGTGCCTTTGTAGATCAGAAAACCAGGATTGGGGAGGGCAAGTGCATTGCCATAGGTCATCCATCTGGTAAAGAGTGGAGCTGGGGTCCAGACACTGACCTACCTGACCCCAAATCCCTCCTTTCACCTGCTGTGTTGAATTCCTCTCCCCAGTCTGGCTTCCAAATGTAGCATTTCAGAGCTCTGAAAACATTCTTCCAGACATTCTTTCTTGCAACCACTTTGTAAATTGTTGGAGGGTAGCTTTAGAGATGTTGAGAGGTAAAAAGTTGCTAATGAGGTTGGGAGTCAGAATATCTGGATACTAATTCCAATTCTTCATGCACTGGTCTTGTGACATTAGGTAAGCTCCCTCCTCTCCTGGATCCTACTTTCCTCTTTTATCAAATGATAGGGTTGATGTGGATCAGTGGTTTTCACCTATGCTCTCTAAATCCTGAAGATTAATTAAAGTAGCCATAGAAGCCACTCTAGGGTGGAGAGAGAGGCACGGGGCGTGATCAGGCAGGGTTCCAGGGCTGACACCTCCCTTATACAAGAGGAGATTTGCATCTGCTTTTGTGTTCAGATTTCCCATATGCTTTACTTTGGATTCTACTACTAAAACAAAATTTGCAATCATCTAGCAAGCTGATTTCTAAGATCCTTTCTAGCTCCAAAATTAAGTATGAGATTTAACCAAGGTCACATGGTTAATTAAATGATGGAGTTCAACCCAGAAGTCAGGCCTCTGGCCATCTAGTTATTTCTTCCTTCCTTTATTTAATCCTCAAATAATTATTAAGCACAAGCTGTAGACCCAACACTGTGTTTAGGGCAGATGATACAATGATGAGTAAAACAAACATGGTCCTTGCTCTCATGGGGGAGACTGACATTAATTAAACACAAGCATGCACACATGCATAAATACACACTTATGTGTATAATAAGTGCTAGAAAGAAAAAGTACAGGACAGGTATGCCCGGGAGATGATAAATACCACAAACCTAGATTTCGCACCTACAATACATGAGGATTAGGTTGAGCTCTTGTCATAATCTGACCATGGAAACACATGCAAGTAGGTACCCAGACACAAGACCTCATCCAGGTACAGAACAGATTGGAAGCCAACTAGGACGTGCTCTTTGGGACACTTGTCCAGTGACACATTTTGCTCTGTGCTTGCCACTCTTTTTAAACACTAAAGCATGTCCACAGGCAATTTCGAGTGCATCTGTCTTATCATATGTTAACATGGGCACAGCAGCACATTATAAACTTTGCATTTACATGATGAAAGACATGCCTAACTACCGTACTGCCATATTATCTGACTCTAGAGAGCCAGCCTCACTGACCTGTCCCAGACCTCAAGCCTTGGCCAGTTCCCTCCTCTTTAGAATCCAGGGTGAAACACAGGGTGATTTGGAAGCTTCAGGAAAAAAACTGGGAGGATATCTCCTCTCCTCATTTGAGGAGGGCAAGGCCATCTTCCTCTCGCATATACACACAGAGACTGGCTTTAGCTCCTAGAGTCATGATGGGGAGCCACTGCCAGGGGCGACAGTGAGATCCTTTCAAATTGAATCCCCTTCTTATGTTGTTTCACAAGCCAAACAATAATATCTGCACACACACAATAGTTTGGGCACACAGGGAACAAGCTCTGTCACTCACAAGTTTGAGCTGCCACATGGAGGCTGTGCCCTGGCTCTTGATTCTGCCAGGACACAGTGGCACCACTACTGAGCTCAGAGTCAGGGTCTCTGGGGGCTGGCCCAGGTTTGTCTAGCTCCTGGATTCATGCTTTTGGCCAAGTAATGGAATTTTTTTTGAGCCTCTGTTTCCTCATCTATAAAGTGTGGACTCTAAAGTGATCTCCAAGGTCCTCCCCATTTCTAAAATTCCATGATTCTGTGAAATATTGTTGTTTGATAATACTGTATGTGGTACAGAGAGGACTCTGGCTTTTGAGTCTAGAGATTCAGGTTTTGTTCATGTTGGAGCCACTATCTAGCTTTCTCATCCTGGGAAAATTCATTCATACAGCAATCACTCACTCATACATTCACTGTTTTACAATCTAACCACCAATTATATTCCATATCTGTACTATTATTTGGTAATATAGAGAAGACGGAAAGAAAACAATAAATCATACCCATACCTGCCCCACCAGAACACGCAATCCACACCCCCTCATCCAGCAAGCTCAGAGTTGAGGGTGAAGGGTAGATTGGGGAAATAAAGTAAATATGCAAACCATGATCATTGAATAGATGGGAGTGACTCCTCAGATATTCAATTTTCTCCTTATAGAAAGGGATAAAGATGTCTGTCCTCCCGACTAGGTCAAATGAGATACAGTTTTTGTATGAGAATGCTTTGTAAAATTTAAATTATCTTATGCTTGGAATTAGGGTTTTTTTTTCATTAGGGTTCTAAATCAACATTGTAATAAAATGATTGATTTTTACTTCCTGTTAAGACCATACACATATTCGTCATTAAATACTCACAACCAATAAATACATTTATTGTCCCAATTTACTAAGGAGAAAACTAAAGCACTGAGAGGCTAAGCCAGGTGTCCTCAAATACGGCCCTCGGGCCACATGTGGGTGTTTTTTCCCATTTGATTTTTACTTCACAATAAGATATGTTCAGTTTGCATAGGAATTTGTTCATAGTTTTTTTTTTTTTTAACTATAGTCCGACCTTCCAAAGGTCTGAGGGACAGTGAACTGGCCCTCCTGTTTAAAAAATTTGAGGACCCCTGGAGCAGATTGTTCAAATCACATAGCTCGGAAGAGCAAGAGCTGGGATTCAAAAGGTGGTTCTGAGACTGCAAACCTGAGCCTTTAACTCCTTGCTGTCGTGACTCTCCCTGGTTCTTAGTTACCTGGTTATTACCAAATACCAAGAGAATTCCTTTGACTGTGAGCAAATTGCAGCCTCCCTGAGTCTCACTTTTCTCCTCTGTGAAATGGAGATGATATTAAATTCCAGGTATGGTTGTGTTGAGAAATAACTTAGATAGCAAATACATAGAACTCAGAATCTTGCAGGAGCTTTGTAAATGAAGAATTCTCTTCTCCTCCCCAGAGTGTGATTGCTTCCTAGAAATTATTTCTTTTCTTCTCGTGATAATTTAAAAATCAGTTTGGTGCAAAGGTGTTTCCTGTATTTCCACTGCCTTTTTGAGTTTTATTTTCTATTCATTTTTTCCTGACTCCAAGGTCATCAATAGCTGCTGTAAATTTAGCAATGATTTCAAATGTGGTTTTAATAAGATAATTATGATACCATTTGTAGGCTTTGGTTACAGGGAGTCAGGACATAAAGAAGATGCTGGTAATGATGGTCACTGTGTCACAAGAGGTGGTTTCATATTGAGTGGTTTTCTCCTGCAAGTTGTAGAGCAAGTGGTTTGTGGCTTATGTTGCATCTCCCTTTGAGCTCTAAATATGTACCTGAAAGTAGAGTGTAAATCAAATCTTGGTAAACCAAGTCTAATTGCCTCACTGTCTTGAATATTTATGTTGGAATTGTATTAATCTCAGTTGTAATCTGCTGTCTTGATGGTTCTTTCTTGTGTTTCACAAAAATATCTGTAGGAGGTTTTGTGGTAAAGCTGCATGGCTATGAATGGGGAAGGAGTGTGTGAATGATTCTCCTGAGATGAATGAGTTGTGGCCCGTGTGTGGTAATCATTCAAAGGTATATGTTGGGCACCTAGATGTGCCTGGTACTGTGCACCAGAGTCAATGATGTACAAGATAGACAAGGATCCTGCCCTCAAGGGGCCTACAGACAAGTAGGGGTGAGAGGACCCCTCCACTACCCCTCTCCGGATGCTTGTGGTTGAACTTGGAAATAAAGTCTCCAACCCCTCGATTCCAGATAGAATCTGGACATCATGCAGTGCAAGAGCTATATTTCTGTTGCGGTGGCTGAAATTAGTCTACGTCAGTATTTCTTAATGCATATTACATGGAACTCTAGTTAGATGTGATATTAAAAGGTGTTTGTTTTTTGGGGAAAAATAGGGGGACCACATAGTCAAATAAGTAATAATAATGAGAACAACAATGATAAACTCATTGCTTACATTGAAATCGTAGGTGCCTAGCATTGCACTATAACTAATGTAGAAATTATCCCAACTGATCCTTACAATAATCCCATGCAGTAGGTGTTGCTATTATTTCCAGTTACATAACCTGTGCAAGGTAAAAGAGTTAATTGGTGGTGTAGTAGAATCCATCGCAGGCAGGCTTGAAACTAGAGCCTGCATCCTGGACCACACTCTGCTGCCTTCCAAATGATATAAATCTACATGTGGGAAACCCAGACAAAGTTGGGCTTCCTTACCACAGGGCTTTTATTAATGTTAGACTATTTAACAATGTTTGACCACACAACCTCTTTTTCTCAGGGGCACTGAAATTCTGGTAAGCAGGCTTACGGAATTGTTGGCTCTGCCTGGTGTAGACAGCTTGAGTGTTGCTTCTTTGGATTCTGGCCCACATCTGAGCACTGTAAAAGGGACATCTCTTTAGTTTGGGTGACTGTTACCTGGCCAAGAAAGCCAGTCTTTCTGTTGAGCTTTTGCTTAGAGTTCTTTGGTCTAAGTCTACCTCCTGGCTTATATGAAATGAATGGAATTAGCAGTTTCAGTTTTCCCATCACAAACCTTATCTTTTGTTTTTTTCTTTCTTGTTTTTATTTTACATTCCCAAATTGGGCATTTTATCCTGGGGTATAGATATAGGAACTTCAACAGAGGGCAGAACCACAATTGAGGAGTTAGGTAAGACCTTGATTCCATGTGCAAAGAAGTGGTTGGACATTAGAATCAACTGCAGAGCTTGTAAACAAATGCCAATGCCTAGATCCTTCCCGAGATATTTAGATTTAATTGATCTAGGATAGACATGAGCTAGAATAATGATTGTCAGTGAGGGATAATTTTGTTCCTTAAGGGGACATTTAGTAATTTTGTCTGGGTACATTTTTGGTGTCTAACGGGTGGTGGTGGTGGGTTCTTCCAGCATCTAGTGCTCAGGAGCCAGAGTCTGATATGCTGCTAACTATCTTAAAATGCACAGGGCCATCCTCTGTGGCAAAGAATTATCTTAGACACAATGTTAGT
Organism: Microcebus murinus; assembly: GCF_040939455.1. Classification (NCBI taxonomy): domain Eukaryota; kingdom Metazoa; phylum Chordata; class Mammalia; order Primates; family Cheirogaleidae; genus Microcebus; species Microcebus murinus. Next base: position 79,227,450 of record NC_134115.1, on the reverse strand, counting down.
TATGCAGAGGTTTAGACACCCGGCTCTAGTATTTCTGAAAAAAGCGAAAGAAAGAAAAAAGGTGGTGGAAAGAATATTAGAAAAAACGTTCTTAGATTTTGGTCCTCATGAGTTTGAGTTGGGGAGGCTTAAATGTAGCTACTACTGTAATGGTTGGATTCCCAGAGCGTTTGTCCATAGGATCAAATGGGGAAGGGATTTCCCATGTTTACAAAGGAAGTGCATCAATTTTTGTTTTCTGGTGCAGAGAGGGAACATTTAAGATGTTTAAGTTCCATTGTTATGTCAAGATACATATGGCCCGAGTCATTAAAAAGCAGCTTAGACCAAGTGTGTTAACAGACAGCTTTTCTTCATTTTAGAACATGCCTGGTTGGCTCAAAAGGAGATGAGAATGGAACCGTGTCCCACGTTCATGGTTGTCAATTTCAGCCATTTAAGGTTGGCAGCATTGGTGAGAGCCATGACCTGCACCCCCTGGGTCCCCACACATCTTGTCCTGTACTTAAACCAAATTTCTGGTCAAGGTCTCCCTGAACAGAGAAGAGTGGAGAAGGATATCCAGCCAACATGTCCCAGGCTACTTGGTGCTAATTCAAAGATAATCTTATGTTGAGTATTTGAAATCAACCTTCCAAGTCTAAAAACAATAGCTTTATTGCTACCAAATTGGTACCTTTGCAGTATTTTCTCTCTTTGCTCCCATGCCATTACTGAGCTGACTTCTGTGAGTTGCAAACCATAGTTTCCTGCAATCCCACAGAGCAATTGTCCAGCTTTAGTCAGGAGCAGTGTCTGAAAGTGGATCTACTTGCCCACCCACTCGTGTGCTCAGACTGACACAGTGTCTTTAAAGTGACACAAAAAATGACCATTGTTATGATTGAGGAGATTACAAGGAGGAATGGAAACACAGCATTTGGAGCACAGGCTCAGTGCTCAAAATCTTGGCCAAAGAAGAGAGGTAGGGACCGGACCCGTGATCTGGAGCACCTGCAGCTTACTCACTCATTTGGAAATGATTACAGATCTCCAACTGGCCATGCCCTGCACTGTTTCCTGGAGATAGGGGAAGGAAAGCTTTGATTCCTTGCCTCAAGGAACTCATGCTATCTTTGGTAAAAACTCACTGAAAGGTGAATAACCACAGTGCCTTGTGCATTGAGCAATGCCAGGGGTGCTCCACCTGTGCAGGGGTGGGGAACTTCCATAGCACTGAGGTGCTGAGGGTGGAGAAGGATGTGAGGAAAAGGCAAGTTTGGGAAGGCATGCTAGAGAAAGGGTGTCCAACACAGTCTTCCAGGAGATTAGATTTCATAAGAAGGCAGTGAAGAGTAAAGCATCTTAGGCAGTTGGAGTAGTCATCTGCAAAGGCAGGGAGAGAGGAGAGAGGCTGGTATGACCAGACTTCGTGTGTTTCATGCATATTTTGAGTAGTACTGATGACAGTGCATAAGGCTGGAGAGCAAATTCAAGCCAATGAGAGGGATTTGAGATGGCAAATTGATTTGAACAACCTTCAAAGTCTAGTTAATTGGCAGAGTATTACTAGATAGCTATTTAGAATAGTGTTTTGTTGTTATTTTTTTTTTTACTTTTTTTTAACCTTAATCCATGTGAAGAAATATATTTTGCATCGACACTCCAAAAGCCTAGCCAGAGATATAGATAAAAATATGTAATTGAAACAAAAATCCATGAAAACAACCTTAACCTTGCTACATGGGATGCATCTTAAATATCAAGATATTGTCTATTCTATTCTGTTCCATTCAAATATAATTTATTTCTTTGATTCATTTACTGTTTTGAAAATGCTGATGTCTACCAACTAAATTGATATCAGCCTCCACGAATGTGGTCATGTTTTGGATCAGAGGAAAATTGTGCCATGTTTGATTAGCAGAGTTTGCAGTGGGGTCAGGTTAAACAGGTTGGAACCTGTGCCTTGCCTGATATGGGCAAAAGGAAAACAATGAAGGGTATGAAACATGAGGCAGAGTGATATATTAATACACTTAGAATTGCTCAGGCTGCAGGCTGAAGCATGGGTGGGAGAAAGAGAAAGAGAGAGAGAGAGAGAGGTTAGAAAGCTGTGGCGGTAATTCAAAGGACAGAACAGAGAAAGGGGATGCGAGAACTAAGAGGAAGACAGTGAAGATGGACTTTATTAACCCCCAAGTAGCACTAAGGGCCACCAACAGCTGCTGTGGACCTACTGGTCAGGCAGCCTCAACCTGAGAGCTGCACCCAGGCTTACCTACTCCAGTTCCACCCGGGCACCCTGTGGCAGGATGCATTCTTTTATGCGGAGTTCAACAGCTTCTGGGTGCCTTCCTAGCTCTAATGAAAAGAATCAGAATGCCCAGGTTTCTGCCTCTGGGCAATTTCTTTATCTCTCAAGGCCTTCCTTCTGGGCACAAGAATTACTGAGTCTCATTAGCTGTGGATTCTGAGACTGGCTTCAAGGAAGGCCTTGCAATCCACCCTTTATCTGTAACTGACTTGTCCCCGCTCACCTTGATGGAAACTTCCAGCTGCAAGTCAGCATCTAAGCTTGAGTGAACCCCTCAGTGGTTGCTGAAGCTTAGCAAGTGTTTAGACTCAGGCAGACCTTGGTTTGAATCCTGGCTCTGCCACTTCCTACCCATGAAATCTTAGACACATTACTTAAACTCTGAGCCTCAATTTCTCCACCTGCAAAATGGGGATACATTCCAAGACTATTGTGAAGATTTAAGAAGAGAATATGCCATAGCATTTAGCATAAAGCAAATTCTCAGGGACTGGTAGCTGGAACACATATTGGAAGCACTCACCTCTGGAAATTCAGCAACAGGGACTCTGAGAAGTCTCGCTGGAACTTCCAGCAACAACAGTGGGGGATGATTGGTTGGTTTGCTCCATAGCATAGGTACCCCATGCTCCACTCTTAGACTAAGAAGATACTTTTAGAAGGAAGATAGAGAAGGAGGACCAGGCAGAGGAAGATTTCTGATGCCCTGAGACACATGTGGCAGAAATCCAGGGGCCATCAGAGTGGCAAGTATCTTTAAGCTATCAGCATGCATTGATTCATGTATACAGTACACGTCCCATGATTTGCAAGCGCCTAATTTATTAATCAGCCCAGGTGATGGGAGCAGTCTGTGACATCTCGTCTTCCCGTTCCTGTTGCACGGTACTTGCCAGGTTGTCTTTGATGTATGATGCTCAGGGGACAATGGTCCCTCAGGGATGGCTTCTCACACAAGCACCTCCATAGCAATCAGCAACGTTTCAAGGCTGTGTGTGCGTGTGTGTGTGTGTGTGTGTGTGTGTGTGTGTGTGTGTGTTGGGAGGGGGTGCAGGCAACTCTGCTTTTCCTCAAATTGCAGATTTGTCGCTCAGAGAAAGCCAGCAAGGTGCAGCCTTCATCTCTCAGCACTTGTGACAGCCTCTCTGGGACTCTGGCATGATGTCCCGCTTTACATCACATTGATGGTGGGGTGTGGTTTGCGTGAGAAAGAAGGAGGTGAATACAAATGATACGGAAGATCAAAGTCTCCGTGCTGCTGAGTGGTTTGAGATCGTCTGACTTTATGGAGGAAAGAGCTCACCTGTGCATTAATGCAACACGTATTTGCTCAGTTCCTACTAAGTGCAGGCACTGTGTTAGCCTCTGATGACACCGGAGCATTTCTGATCTTTGCCCTTCAGGGGCAGAGTAGGGTTGCTGGGGAGAGAGTGGCAATAATCAGCTAAATCCACACCTAGAAGGGGGAGTGTTGGGAAAGGAGTATAAAATGGAGGAGCAATGTAAGGACGGGGCACTGAAGTCTGTCTTGCTAGATTAAGGAAGGCTTTCAAGAAAAAAAAGGCTTTCAAGTGGGGTGTGTGTGTGTCTGTGTGTGTGTGTGTGTGTGTGTGTTGAGAGAGTATCTGGGGGGAGACAGACTTGTCCTAGCGCCTGCAAGTAACTTAACATAGGTAATGAGCAGAGAAAATATTAGCATGCAGGCCAGAGAAGTCAGTAGTGAGGTCAGGCCATGAAGCCCTGAGCATGTTAGATAAAAGACTTTGAATTTTATTCTAAGGTAGTGGGCTCCTGCGTTTTCTCATTTTAAGGTATTCTCAATGTTTCAGTGGCTTTTTTATGGGTCCCAAAGGTCAAAGAAATACTGTAATACTATTTATTAAGTAATTAGGTCCAAACAATAAAGTATTTATGTCCTTACAAGTTTAGTGGCCATTTGAAAAAAATAATGCATGCAAGTTTTTTTAAAAACATATATTTCAATTCTATTTAATTCTTTAACCACAGCTACTGCTTTTCAAACTTTGCAGTGTTTTCTGTTTCTCATTAACTTTTGTGCAGTACTTTGAAATTATACCAGTGGCCAAAACCCAAGATTCACAAAGATATACCATCACTGGAAGGAAGGAATGTATGTGTTCTCATGTTGAAACTTCAAATGACCTTGAGTTAGAAGTTCTTGTGAATGTTCAATAAATGTCAAATACCCTTCATTTCCCTTGAGCATTTAAAATGTCCTGCTCTGCTCCTGTGAGTTTGCTGTGGCACTCTGCCCACCTCAGCACACAATTTGCAAACTATGTCCTAAGAACAATAGAGAGCTCTAGAGACTTTGTTCAGAGGTGGAGCATATTCAGATTGTCATCTCAGAAAGACCATTCTTGCTAAAACAGAGAGAATGGATTTATGGGGGCAAGTTGGGAGAGGGTACAAAATCTATGTCACACGGGTGAGAGAGGAAAGTGTCTTCAACTAAAGTACCATCAATAGAAACTTGAGATATACGTTTTAAGTTTTAATGTTAAAATAATTATGGGCTTGCAAAAAGCTGCAAAGATAGTACACAGAGGTCTCATGTACTGGTCACTCAGTTGTCCTGAATGGTCACATCTTACATATGTGCATGCCTGTTCTATGCCATTTTGTCACACATGTAGATTTGTGTACCTACCAGGACAATCAAGACACAGAACGGTTCCATCTTCACAAAGATGTCTCTTGTGCTACCCCTTTAGTCAAATCTCTCCCCTGTCCCCAAGTATCCCTAACCCCATAGCCACCATTAAATTGTCCTCCATCTCTATGATTTTATTATTTTAAAAATATTATATAAATGGAGAAGACTCAGTATTTGTTGAGTGTTTGAATATGAAAGTTGACAGGGAGGGAATACTGAAGAAACCAAAGAATTGGCAAGACTGCACCTAAGTGTCAAATCACCATATCTAGCTTAAACAGGGAAGAAAGAGGGGGTGCATTTTTGGCGTGGTCACCTGTGTGGGTGGTTGTGCTTTTCATCAAGGTAGGGAGGCCTGGGAGGCAGAGAGACTTTTTCAGATTATATATGTTTGAAGATGATGAGTCAACTTTGAAAATGTTGAATTTAAACTACCTGGAACATTCAAAGAGCAGCCCAGGAGGCAGTTGTATAAATGGTTGTGACCCTTAAAAGAGAGAGCTGGGATAAAAATTATAGTATTCATAGTCATCAGGTTACCACTGATACCTTTGGGGCTGTGCTCACTCACAGAGGAGCCTGTTTAGCATGTGCAGAGAAAGCATTGAGAAGTTGAGGAATGGCCAGTGGTAAAGGAGGAAAATCAGGGCTGTTTGGCACTGTGGAAGAGAAAAATAAATGAATGTTTTAAGAAGGAGGGTGTAAGTAATCAAGGCCCGGGGTGTCTGATATATTACACAAGGTAAAAACTGAAAATAGTCTTTTATAAAATCTTGACCTTGGCAAGAGTTGTTTAAGGAGATTGGTGGGGACAGAAACCAGATTGAAATAGTTGAGAAATGAGAAGGATAACAGACATTTTACTTATTTTTTAAAAGAAGCATGGCTATGAGAAGGAGCAGAGATATGAATGTTTTCTCAATGTTCATTGGTTTCTAAGAGGGAGGGGACAGTTAAGAAGCTGACACTGTGGAACAGACAGGGGTTATTTCTGATGCAGCAATTCCTGAAGAGGCAGGAAGGCAGAGAGTGCACAGGTGAGGGTGAGAGGAGGGATGCCTTTCAGCTGAAATAGGAGGAAAGAAGGGAAAGAGAGGTGTGTGTGCAGATAAATCTATTGATTGGACTTAACGAGGATTTGAGGGAGGACTCCTGATGGCTTCTGTTCATTTTGTGAAGCAGGATGTGAAGCCATCACTGAGGAAGGGAGTATTGGGAAGTGCCAAAATGTTAGTAGTGTTTGGAGAAAGTTGGACATAGTTAATGTAAAGAATTGTAAGAAGGATCTGATTAAGAAAATATAATAGGGTCACCAGGAAGCAGTTAGGGCTTTGATAAGATTAGTGACCACCAATTTATGATGGCTGTGATCTGTGCAGCTGGGATATTATGCTCCAAAATAACTGAAAATTTTAAGTAACAGCATGGATGGTGGAAGTGTTGGGTTCAACAGAGTAGGGGTTTGCCAAGTGGATGAGATGGGAGGACAATTGGACAAGATAGTTAAGGATACTGGCCAAAATTTAAAAATAAGAACTACCATATAATCCAGCAATCCCAAGACTGGGTATATATCCAAAGGAAATAAAATCAGTACATCAAAAAGTTATGTGCGTTCCCACATTCATGAAAACATTATTCACAACAGCCAAGATATGGAATCAACCGGCGTCCATTGATAGATGAATGGAGAAAATGTGCGCTATATACATGCACAGTGGAATACTCTTTGGTCTTAAAAAGGAAGGAAGTCCTGTCATTTGTAGCAACATGGATCAACCTGGAAGACATTATGTTCGTGAGATAAGCCAGGCACAGGAAGACAAATAACCATGTGCTCTCACTTAAATGTGGAATCTAAAAAAGTCAAACTTGTAGAGAGGCAAAGCAAGGAATGGTGGTTACATTCCTTGCTTTGAAGGAGGTGAGGGGTGGGGAAATCAAGGAGGCGTCAATCAAAGGATACAAAATTGCACTTAGATAGGTAGAATAAATAAATTCAAGAGCTCTATTGTTCAACACAATGGCAATAATTAAAAACTATAATAACTAATATTTACAATGATAGTTAATAAAATAATATATATTCGAAAATCACTAAGAGAATAGATTGTAAGTGTTCTCGCCACACCAAAGAAAATGATGAGTGTATGAGGTAATGCATATGTTAATTAGTTTTGTTTAGCCATTCCACAATGTATACATATATCAAAAACATCAGTTTGTACACCAAAAATATATACAATTTTTACTTGCCAGTTAAAATAAATAATTAATTAAAATATGAGTATTGGCCAGAAGCGCATGTATGGAAGGGATCATTGGATCTAAGCTGGATACAAGAGGACGTGAAGACAGCAGGTAGCAGATAAAGAAAAAAACAGAGAGTCATGGGCCTGGAGGCTTTGAAGAAGTAGAAAAGCAGGTGTCATGATAGACAAGTCAGAGCCTGTCAGAGTTAGGAGGGCTTTGGGAGAAGGCAAGTACTAAAGTATCCATAGAGGGAAGTAGGGGGCTGGCAGAGGGCGGGGTGAAGGGCACTGAGATGGTGAAGGGGCCGAGAGATGAAGGGGTACTTGATACTGGAGACATGGAATGAACACGGGACTTGGGGTGAGGACACAGTCTGGAAGTCATGTGCTGAGATGCTCAACCAACATGGGAGAATACTGAGAATACCATGGAAGTTGGTCACTGAACACAAGGAAGGAGCGAAGGAAGGGGATGGGGTGGGAAAAAACTCAATGTGTAAAAGAAAATTGAAGATTCGCATTCAAGTCCTGTTTCGTTCTCTGTCAGGTCTTTGAGTAGTGAACTGTCTAACCTTTCTAAGCCTCAATTTCCTCCTCCTTAAGAGGCGTTTATAATCTTTACCTCCCAGGCAGAGCTGTACAGTGTGATGCCCAAAAGAGAAAGTGAAAGCAAGTGTGCTTGGTAAACCCTGCACCATCATGTAAATATGGGCCCTATTGTTCCTGTGTTCTGGCAGAGGGGACTGCCTTTAGACTCCTTTCACTGCTCTGATGGAAGATAGTGTTTTGATACCTAATAATTGCATTCAAATGGCCTGGTTTCAGAATATCATTTTAGGATAACGAAATGAGCAGCGGCTGTAATATTGGAGATGGACTGTTAGATGTCCTATCTTTTAGATGTCCAGAATAAATGTGCGAGAACAGTTGACCCAGACAAATTGACCGATGAAAGGATAACTTGTGCTTCAACATAATGAGTTCAATATTCTTTTGATTTACGAAAAAGCACTGGGGCACCCAGGCCTGGATGCTTGTCAGCAAAAAAAAAAAAAGGGAGATTGTACTTTGGATAGACAGCATAGCACGGAGTTCCCACTCTAACAGCTGTGGCTCAGCCTACATCATCATCATCATCGTCATCATCATCATTACTGTAGTTGTTGTTAATAAGAAGGGCAAGGGAAGAGACTACCAAAGACAAGCAGTTTCTTTTCTTTTTTTTTTTTTTTCGGCATATTATGGGGGTACAGATTTTAAGGTTTCAATAAATGCCCTTCCCCCCCACCCCCACAAGTCTGAGTTTCCAGCATGACCATCCCCCAGATGGTGCACATCTCACTCATTATGTATGTATATACCCGCCCCCCTCCCCCCTGCCCAATACCCTATTACTGTAGTACCTATGTGTCCACTTAGGTGCTGCTCAGTTAATACCAGTTTGCTGGAGAATATATCTGGTGCTTGTTTTTCCATTCTTGGGATACTTCACTTAGTAGTATGGGTTCCAGCTCTAACCAGGAAAATACAAGATGTGCTATATCACCATTGTTTCTTAGAGCTGAACAGTACTCCATGGTATACATATACCACATTTTATTAATCCATTCTTGGATTGATGGTCACTTGGGCTGTTTCCACAGCCTTGCGATTATGAATTGTGCTGCTATAAACATTCGAGTGCAGGTGTCTTTTTTGTAGAGTGTCATTGGATCTTTTGGGTAGATGCCCAGCAATGGGATTGCTGGATCAAATGGTAGATTCACTTGTATCGCTTTAAGGTATCTCCATATTGCTTATACTTAGAACTTATGAAAATCAGCAAGAAAAAATCAAACAACCCTATTAAAAAGTGGGCAAAGGACTTGGACAAGCAGTTGCTAAAGGGAGAGTATTCAGGAAGCGGAACCTTCTTACCATGTAACTCTCCTTCCCTTCATGTTGTAAGTTGGACCTAAATAATGAGGATAATGGGGAAAAGTCCAAAACAGAATCCAGTTGAAGTTCATTTCAGAACCAAGAAGGAAGTTAAAAAATAAGCAAAGGAATGGAACTAATAAACTAGTTTGCTATGGCACCGAATATAGTATGAATAGCTAAAGCTTACATAGCTTTATTGAGTCATTTGATTCTCAAAATAACCCATGTTACAACTACTATCTTTAACCCCATTTTAAAGATGAGGAAATGGAGGCTCAGAGAAGTAATATGCTCAACGTTACACAGCCAGGAAGTGACATGACTGTGATTCAAACCCAGACAGTCCGGTTCCAGACTCGGGACTTGTAACCACCAAGGCTCTACTGAGTGCTGGGAGGTGAATGGGGAGGACCCAGGGAATTCAGGGGCCTGTATCCTGCTCTACCCTTGACACTGCAGCACCTGTGACCTAGCAAATTATTACCCTGAGCCTCGAGTCCCTCTATAATACTAGCGTTTTGGACAGAGTGGTTGCTAAAATACTTGCCATTTTTTGTCTTTTCAGCTTTATTGAGGTACAATTGACAAATAAGAATTATATATTTAAGATAGACACCTTGACGTTTTGATATATGTATACATTATGAAATGATCACCACAACCAAGCTCGGTAACACGTCCATCGCCCACATAGTAACTATTCTCTCTCTCTCTCTTTTGTGGTGAGAACACAAAAGATTATTCTCTTAGCAAATTTCAAGAATGCAGTACAGCATTATTAACTATAGTCACTATGCTGTATGTTACATCTCCAGAATTTATTTACCTTGCATAACTGAAACTTTGTATCCTTTCACCAACCTCTCCCTGCTTCTCCCTTGCCACACCTCTGGCAGCCACCGTTCTATTCTCTGCTTCTATGAATTTTATTCTTTTGGATTCCACATGTAAGTGACTGCATGCAGTATTTGTCTTTCTGTGTCTGGCTTGTTTCGCTTAGCATATTGGCCTCTAGGTTCATTCATGTTGTTGCAAATTCCAGGATTTACTTCTTTTTGAAGGCTGAATAATATTTCACTGTGTGTGTGCATGTGTGTGTGTGTGCGTGTGTGTGTGTGTGTGTGTGTGTGTGTGTATGTGTTTTAGTATCTTTATTCATTTGTCAATGGACATTTAGGTTGGGTCCATAATTTGGCTATTGTGAATTATGGTGAAATAAACATGGGGTGCAGATATCTCTTCAATATACTTATTTCATTTCCTTTGGATATATACCTAGAAGTGGGATTGCTGGATTATATATTAGTTCTAGTTATAATTTTTTGAGGTATCTCCATACTGTTTTCCAAAATGGCTCTATAAATTTGCATTTCCACCAACAGTGTACCAAGATTCCCTTTTTTTCACGTCCTTGCCAACACTTGTTATCTTTGTCTCTTTGCTTTAACCATTCTAACAGGTGTGAGGTGATATCTCATTGTGCTTTTGATTTACATTTCCCTGATGCTTGGTGATGTTGAGCCCCTTTTCATGTGCTTTTTGGCCATTTGTATGTATTCTTGGTAAAAACATCTATTCAGGTCCTTAGGCTATTTTTAAAATTCAGTCATTTGTTCCTTTTGCTATTCAGTTGTTTGAATATATTTTATATTTTGGATATTAATCCCTAATCAAATATATGGTTGGAAATGTTCACAATGTCAGGTAAAATAAAAACAGAAAAAATGATACATGGCTTGCAAATATTTTCTCCCATTCTATAGCTTTTCGCGTGATTGTTTTCTTTGCTATGCAGATGATTTTTAGTGTGATGCAGTGCCACTTGTCTATTTTTGCTTTTGCTGATGGTGCTTTTAGTGTCATGTCATAAAATCATTGTCAAGACCAATGTCAAGGAGCTTGTCTCCTGTGTTTTCTTCTAGCAGTTTTATAGTTTTATATCTTACATTTAAGTCTGTAATCCATTTTGAGTGGATTTTTGTATATGGTATGAGATAAGAGTACAATTTCATTTTTTTGCATGTGCATACCCAGTGTTCCTAACACTGTTGAAGAAAGAATTGTTTCCACATTCTGTGTTTTTGGCAACTTTGTTGAAGATCAGTTGACCATATATGCCTAGGTTTGTTTTCTAGTATTTCTATTCTGTTCCATTGGTCTGTCTATATGTCTGTTTTTATGCCAATATTATATTGTTTTGATTACTGTAATTTGATTATACAGTCACATGCCACATAATGTTTCAGTTAACAAGAGACTGCTTATATGACGGTGGCCCCATAAGATTATAATACCATATTTTTACTGTATCTTTTGTATGTTTAGATATGTTTAGATACACAAATACTAGCCATTGTGTTATAATTGCCTACAGTGTTCAGTACAGTAACACGCTGTACAGGTTTTTAGCCTAGGAGCAATAAGCTATATTAGTTAGCATACGTGTGTAAGTAGGCTCTACCATCTAGGTTTGTATGAGTACACTCTATGATGTGTGCACAATGACACAGTCACCTAATGATGCACTTTGTAAAATGTATCTCCATCATTAAGTGACACATGCCTGCATATTTAAAAATCAGGAAGTGTGACACCTACAGCTTTGTTCTTCTTGCTCAAGATTGCTTTGGTTATCTGGGGTCTTTTGTAGTTCCATATGAATGTTAGGATTTTTTTCCTATTTCTGTAAAGAATGCCATTGGGATTTTGATAGGGATTGCATTGGACCTGCAGATGACTTTGGGGAGTAAAGGCTACATTATTTTAACATTAACTTTATTAACTCTTCCAATTCAGGAACATGGGATGTCTCTTAATTTTCTGTGTCTTCTTTAATTTCTTTTATCAATGCTTTATAATTTTCAGTGTACAAGTCTTTTACCTCTTTGGTTAAGTTTATTCCTAAGTATTTTGTTCTTTTTCTTGCTATTGTAAATGGGATTTTTTTTAATTTCCTTTTGTATAGTTCATAGTTAGTGTATAGAAATGCTGATTATTTTTGTGCATTGATTTTGTATCTTCAACTTTACTAAATTCATTTATTAAGTCACAATACTTTTTGTTGTCATGGAGTTTTCATGATTTTCTACATATATGATCATGTCATCTGCAAATAGAGATAAATTTACTTCTTTTCTGATTTGGAGGCTATTTATTTATTTTTCTTATCTAATTGCTTTGGCTAGGACTTCTAGTACTAACTATGTTGAATAGAGGTGGTAAGAGTAGGCATCCTTGTGCCAGATCTTAGAAGAAAAGCTATCTGTTTCCATTTCCAATACCCTACAATTCTCATTTCTCCCTCTTCTTCATTTTCTGCTTTTTTCTTTCTCTTTCAAACTCTTCTTCCTCCTATTCAAATATACCATCTATGTGCAATGCTTTCAAATTCACAAGACACCTTACCATGTGTAATAACATTCCATTTTACAGATGGGTTAGTGAAGGCTCTGTGTGAGTAAGTGATTTGTCCAGTTTAATACATTTGGTAAGTGATGGAACATCGGTATCTATCTAGGTCTTCTGACATGCGTGACTTTCGATCCTCATTTTTAACTGTTCTATAGCTGCCATTTTTATTTGATGCACCCCTTCCTGTCACTAGCACTCAACTGAGGTACAATGTTGGTGCTTCTTGTAACAGTTTTCAAGGGAGAGTAGAGAAGAGTTTTGCAAATATATAGTACTTCATCTTATCCATGCATAAGGATTCTAGAATTGATATTTAAAAGAGGGGAGAATGAGATACATTTAGCTTTCAGGGAAAAAAAAAAGCAAATAAAGAAACAAGCTAGATTTTCCCTTTGATTAATTCTTGCAGCAAAACATAACCCCAAGATACATATTTTAGCACCTTTTCCCCCAAGCATTCTTATAACATGTCCTATTCCAGGGAAGAATTTACTTTCTCAATTTACTGATCATTTATACCATACAGTGGGAGCATTCATAAGAAGTAACATCATCATCATCTTTTAGGAAACTTTGGTCCAGAATGTAAGCTCCATTGCAGCATGGATTTTTTGTTGCTGTTGTTTATCTTGATCACTGTTATCTCCTCAGAGCCAAGAAGAGGGCCTGATATATAGGAGCCATTCATCGGGTCTTTGTGGAATCAACGACTAAATCAATAAATACATTGTAATCTTCTCAGGGAAAACTCTTGCTATTACCCTTGGTTCTAAACTCCCATTCCTATATTTCTTGACCTCATCTAAACATTTGCTCTTTCATCTAGTGGCCATGATAAAACACAAACAAACATATAAACAACTGGAGCAAAGAAACATCTTTGTGTGTGCTCCCATCTTTAATAGACTGTTCCACGTAAAACTTTCATCTGTTGCTTCCAATATCATTTCGTGTAGTAAGAGGTATTTGCCTGGGACATCACTTATTGTATGAAGGACACCAATCATATAACTTGCAAGCTGAAAGTTGGATTTTTCTGCATTGGCAGAGTCTATGAAAAGCTGAACTTTAGTGTGCCCTACACTTAGGACAGTCTTAGTCCCTATTTAACTTCATTCATTTCTATATTCTTTTACCATGTAGGTATTTAGCATCTACATTATGCCAAGCACTCTTCTAGTTAATAGAAATATTAATAGTAACATAACCTCCTAGCTCAAAGAGCTAATGGTATAGTGTTAATGACAGGCAAGTGAACAGTTATAATATGATGCTATAAAGCTATAATAAAATCATATACAACTTATACCATTTTTTTTTGGTTTCTATCCTATCTCCATTATATTTTCTACTCCCCTCTTACATAGTCAACATGAGCAGAGGTTAGTGTGGTAGTGTTGGGGAGAAAGACATTGGAATGCATCTTATGACACCCTGGTTCTCATCCTAACTTTATATTTAATTTGTTAAGTGGACATGGTCAAGGCCTTTTTGAGCCTTTGTCTCCTCATCTCTAAAATTAGTTATCAGGAATAAATATTTTCTGGGGCCCATTTCAGCTCTTATGTGCTATGGAAAGATTTCAGAAAATTAACATCCATTGAGTGTCATTTTCTGACTCTGAGAATAACGTATTTTTTTTTCTAAGATTGTTTTCTTAAAATTAGCAGACTGATGTTGTATCATTAAAAACAACCAGCTCACCACGCTTCAGGATAGAGCTTCTTTTGTCTCTTGCTAATGGAGGATGTTAGAGAGGAGGTCATGGCTGTACCTATTATGCTGTTCTATTTCAGCCTACTCTATAATTCTCTGCTTTTTTTGAATCCTATTCTTTTGCTGAGTACCACCCACCTACTTCTGGGAGACAAGGCCGTGTGAAAGACATCCTCAGACGTCTCAACTGCTTCCTCATCCATCTGCCACTGGGTGCTGGATTTTCATCGGTAACTTGTGAGCTTGACTCTCAAAGAGAACTAGAGAAAGTAGCCACTGACACTGGGCCAGTATCTATTATGTGCAGGAAGATTGTAAACTTATATATACGGAACCTGCACTGAAGAGCAGAAAGTTTCTAATGGGCTAGCTCCAGAGAGGGAATTGGTGATGGTTGCTGAAAGAGAGCCTGGAAAGTGAGAAAAAGTCTTTAATAATCAGATTTTCCAGACGATAGTAGGGGGCACCTGAATAGAACTGAAGGGGCAGTCACAGTCCTATCACCAAAGGAATTCTAATTAGCATAGTCTGACCAAGAAACAATACAAGCACAGGTGGGAAACTGGCTTCTGTGACCTTTGATACCCTTGACAACCCAAGGTTGTTTTCTGGGTCGCCATATATAGTTGCACAGTTTGTCTACTGCACAAAGGAATTGTGATGACGAAGGCCAGTGGAGCTTTCATCCTGGCATGGGGCTGCATAATCACACCTGGAAGGAACACTTTTATTTTGCAATTTGTCTGCTTAGAGAGAGCACCCTTTTCTAATTTTTATATGCCATCTGTTGTTTGAATGTAGGTCCTGATAGTCTGATTAACAATTCAGGGTACACTTGGACTGTTGCTAGATGTTTTATCTATGTCTTCCATATGGGCCTCTCCTCTTCCAGATTATCAATCAAATGCTGCTCTTCCCTTCACTGTCCCTGGTTAATCACACTCACCCCCACATCTTCCATTATCACCTACATACCAACAACTCCCAAATGTCCATCTTCAGCTTTCACCTCTCCTTCAAATACCCAAATCCTTGCACCTACCTACCAAATGCACATTTCCATTAGACTTTTCCATGAAATCTCAGAATCCTCATTTTCTTTCCCCACCAATCTGTTTCTCTTTCTACATTCTCTGTCTCCAATGATGGTACCATCAGTCGTCAGGGGTCTGACACAGAATATTAGCCACTGCTCCCAAGTCATTCCTCTTTCTCACTCAATAATAACAATATAATTTTACAATAACCACAAATATTTATTGAGTCCATCCCATGTTTCACTCTATGTCCATTCCTGACCCTCCATTCTCTGCTGCTCTGAGCCTGGGAAAGGTTGCATATTTTCACTACTCTTTATTGCTTTAGGGTTGATAAGTGCCCTCAGGCCAAAAAACCCATAGACATATAGTTCCTACCTTTTTCAGTTGCAGTTTTCCAAGAATGAACTCCCCTATGGCTTATGTCTACTTTGGATGCTTTCCATAATCTTTAAATCGTGCTGTTCCTTTAAAACTTCTTCAGTTTTTATAATTGTTGTTGGCAGGAGGTTTTGCTTGACCACTTCAGTCTTCTGCTTTTATGTTTCTGATTTACTTATTAAAGGATCACTGTGGGCAAACCATCCAGTAGGGGGAACTGGAGTGAAAGCTGACACCAATAAAGAGGCTATCAGAATTGCCCAGGCAAGAGAAGAGAATGGTTTGGACTATGGGCTGCCATGGAGGTTATGAGAAATTACCAAATTCAGGAGGTTTAATGTGATCAGTTAAGAATGGAAAGTGCCATGGGCTTCTGACTTACGTCAATAGGTTATTGACCAATGCACGGGTTCCTCTAGATTTCTGAGTTGATGAGAACTTAGGATGAGTAACTTATGGAGTACTCAACACCCTTAAGACATTCTCTGTGGTAGTTGGGGTTCTGTGTGAGGTTATGTCTTCAGGGAGATTTCTCAGACAGATTAATAGCAGACCTTAGAGATGTGTTTTCTCACTTTCCACACATCGAATGAGTCATTGAGCCCTCCTGCTTCTGCCTTGCTTTTTCTACCTTTTTCTTTCCATTTCCTATTCCTAATCCACGCCGTCAGCTTCTCTTGGTCCCATATTTGCAATAGTCTCATAATTAGGCTTCTTCCTTACACCGAACAGCCAGAATTAACTGATTTCCTAAAATAAAGATCAGATTGTAGTTTACCTCTTCTCTGTCAGCTGCAGTAGTGCCCAGGGCTCACAGGCATGGAATCCAAATTCTCTAGTTTAGTATTTCAGTCATGTTCGGACTATTGCAGAATGTAGGCAAGGCTATACCCAATTTCATCTCAGTTCCAGAATTTCATCCACAGTGACCTGGCGCTGTGATTTCCCTCGTTCTGTTCTTCTGCTTTAGAATGTTCTTTCTCCTTGATCTCCATTTTCTGTCTTTTGCAACAATATTCAGACTTCAAAAATTAGCTTAACTAATATTGTATTTTGGTGCATTCACCTATCTTTATTCAATTCAGAAATTTTTATTGAACACCTACTATGCGCCAGTCATTGTGCTATACCTGAAGGTGAGTTAGAAGCATTTCCCCATCCCTCACTAAAGATATCCTGCCAAATGGTCTGATCCTGTTTACGATTTACCACTTCTCTCCTCCAAAGCCTATTGCTCCCAGCTTTTGTTTTACCTTTGAAACATAACACACAGTAGGCACTTAATGGCTGTTGATTAATTAAATGACTACTGAAAGACATTATTTTGCTTCCTGTATTATATTTTTGCTACTCGTTTCCACTCATTCTCATCACCATAAGGAATCTGTTGGGTAATGAGATCAAGGCCCATGCTCTAGTGATTCATTCTTTCTCCAAAACATCCAGCATTATATTTTGTATACATGACATCATAAGTTTATGTTTAAGGGTAGGAAAAGTTTAAAAATAAAAAAAAGGAACAAAAGGTACTGAGTGGTGACTATTGCCTTTTATATATATGGTCTCCCAGAGTCACATACTGACAGCATCCTTCATAGTGAATTATTTACAGAAAGCTACTGTGAGCTTGAAGTTATTTGTCCTCCTTAAATGAAACTTTTCAGGTGAGCTGAGAGAAAAAAAAGGACGATGGGCATGAATCGTGCATGTAAATAAACTAGACATTTAACAGCCTCTCACCCACCTGTTCTCATCCTATAATATAATATCCAACTTTGCCCCAAAGCCTATGTTTTTGCTTTACCCACAATGAGTTTTAAAGGTAACTGTGGGCCTCTGATGAAATGAATAAAAAGAGATTTCACAGAAAAATCCAGATATCTGTTTTTTTCTTAAAAAGTTGATGTCTTTTGGGGGGAGGGAGGGAAATGGGCATTTATTGAAACCTTAAAATCCGTACCCCCATAATATGCCAAAATAAAAAAAAAAAATAAATAAATAAAAAAAGTTGATGTCTGATAAACCTTTGCCATCATTTATGCGGATCAGCAGTGGGTGGGGCTGTGTGAGGGCTGCTGCCTTCAGGTGTGAGCACTGTCCGGGCTTGACCACTAAGACGGCTTTGTAGCTACATTTGCACTTATGTATTACTTTCATGGTCCTGGAAGCCTTTGATATCTTGATCCCCTAGGCCCTTTATATTATCTTATTTATGTGTTTATTCCTTTGTTCATCAGGGAACAAGGCCAGTGTAGCAAGCTCTATGTTCTAATACATCTCCCCAATTGAATTATCATAACTGCTCTACCATAGAGATGTGATTATACTGTTTCTACTGATAATGGGGTTTGCAGTTCAGAGAAGTTAATGAACTTGTCCCAGATAACACAGATCATAATGAGAAGAGCTAGGATTCAAACTTAAAGCTGTCTACTCCCAGAAGAATATGTGGAATAAAAGTAAAAAGTGTAAGCCATCTCTGAGCAGAGATAATGAGGAAATTTCATCCTGCAGTGATATATTTAGGATGTTATTCAAGAACTGTTCCTTGGAAGCAGGTTTCTCTTATGATGGAACACTCTCAAAAGGGAGAGCTTAAAGCACCATGTGAATTATTTAAAACTGGAGCACTCTGTAACCTGTAAACTGAGTATTTGGAATAATCCAAGATTGGGTCCCCAGAGAGGAGAGATAAATCGCATGAGATTTATAAGATTTTTTTTTTTTCTGCTCGTATCTCAAATTTCTCCCTACCTTTGATTCCTTAAGGTGAAGTCAACCAGACTATTTGAGGATTTGGGGGAAAAAATACAGCCAACCACATTTGTGCAATTCAAGTTTTCCGAGAATCTTTAGGTCTAAAGTCTGTCTAGTATTTGCTTATAATTTTTATTGAATAACTGAAGCTAGTGAGGCAACTGGCATCCTGACCAAAATCATGAATCAATTAATGACAGATGCAATGCTAGAATCTTCCCCCCATTGTGAGCCCCCAGTCCTCTTGTACTTGGCCTCTTACAGCAGATATGATAGTCTCTGAACTTTCAAAATACCAAACACCACTCTATGACATTTCAAATCAGAGTCTTATATTGTCAGTTATCTTGTATACCCAGCTACATGAAAATTTCATACATGCAAGGGCCATGGGCCATACTCTTTTTTTTTCCTACTTATTTCCAGTATATAGTAGTCACATATTAAATTTGTTGCTCTTTGTTAAAAATGATGATGGCGATAACACTCTTGAGGTTCTCAGCTATGATGCAGAGAGATATGTTGTTTATGGTGGGAAAAGTTGTTGATAATATTGATGTTGGCAATGACAAGGTCAGAGATGACAATTTTGATGGTAATAACAATAATAATATCTCCAAATGGTGCCAATGCAGATACCCGTATTAATGATGTTGAAGATGATCACAATGATGGTTTTGAAAGTGCTGATAATTGGAAGGGGATGATTAAGTATGACCCTGTTTTCAAGATGTATATCTTCTTGCCGAGGCTTGTGGTTCTGTTTGAACCCATTTGGTTTTCCTTCCTAGTACATGAAGCTTAATCCCAGTTCTCTTAAGCAAAGAATTGGGTTAGCGGCATACCATGACTGAAAATCAGGGAAAGCTTCACTTGAGCCTCTGGTGATGTTGTGTTTCTTCCTGAATGATACCAGACACCACTGCCAAGGCACCAGAAATCCACTGGGGACAGGAGATAACCTTATAGATAGTCAGAGTAGGAGGGAAAACAAAAAGAGAATTGGTAAATAGAAAGAACTGGGAGATACAAAGTATCTTGGAGCCAAAAGGGCTGAAGTAGAAGTTCCCTATATGCTATTAATCCCTAAGTACAAAACTTTGACAATCAGATGAGTAATAACATTAAGGAGTATGATGATGGGCTCTGGAATCAGAAATATGTAAATTGAAATCAGGCTTCTGCCGCCTATTAGCTCTGTAGACCTTGGACTAGTCAGTTAACTGCTCCCAGCTTGTGTGCTCCCTTACTTACAAAATCGGGACACTCATATCCAATGTTTTTTGACGGTGAGGGTTAAATATGTATACACGCTTGTATCAAATTCCTCCTTGCTGACATGCATGCACGTGATTCCTTGTTTTCTTGAGTCCCCTCTGCCATCCCTGTTCTATTTGGAGCATGCAGATCCGCTCTGCACCGGCCCCATGAGAACCAAGGCGGTCTTTCTCACTGGTTTGTTCCATGTCCTGATTTCAGTGATTCTCTAGAACTTATTTTTTTTTTCATGCCTGCGAGAACTCAATTAGTATGCGAAGGAGTGGCCGGTCCACTCCACACTGCAGCAGCAGGAGCCCAGAGCCGAGCAGAAGGCCTTGGGAACTGTGCGATGCTTTTCTCAACGGCAGGCACAATGAACCTGGGCAAGCTAAGCTTTGCTTGTTTCAGAAACTCCGTCATAAATTAACGTAAGGATGCTCTTTTTCCTCACCAGCCGGAGGACAGGCATGTTTCAGTAAGCAATTAATCTTGGCTGATCTATATTAAATATTTATCTGCTGAAATGAGCCCAGTATTGTAGTGGTATTTTTCATTATAGGACTTTATCATTTCCAAAGAGATTTCCATGTGCCGGCTCCCTTGTATATATTAAACCCAAATTTCCTGTGGAATGACACATCTTTCTTGGCAGTGACCTTTTCTCTCTGTAACAAGCTACTGATACGTTGGAATTTACAGGACGATAATCACATTTGTTGAGAAGGAGGGAGTACAGCAATCCAGTATTTGCTTCCCTAATAAAAACCTTATGGAAACGCTTGGAAATGCGGAAATTGGCCCCTATTTTCTGCAGCACAGGGTGAGGGGGCAAGGGAGGGTGAGGGAAAGAGTTGCTTTGATAACAGTCATTATTATCCCCTGCGTTTGAATTGGGGCTCTCACACTCATTTCTGTTATCTCATTCGAGCCTTACAACCACCCCAAGAAAAAGTAAGAGTATCTCCATTTTAGAAATGAGGCCCTGAGAGCTTCACTGTCTTTGTCAAACACAGGGGTGGGGCAGAGCTAGATTGGAACTGTGACGGTGTCTGAATTCAAGACTCTTGCCTGTACCACAGCGCCCCCCACAGAGGGAAGAGGAAAGTGCAGCTTCACCTGTTCCTGGCTCTGAGTATGATTTGGATATTCCAGTCTCTGGGTAGTGTGCAATTATTAACAATCTGGAGTTTAGCCAATACCTCCAGAAAACACAGGCATTTCCAAAAAGAACTAAAGCTAAAAAGAAAGCGATGCAAAATGAGCAAAAAGAGGAATCCAGAAAGGGGAGGGAAGGAGAGAAACATAAGAGCACTGGTGGCAGGCATCTGTAAAGTTAGTGTGCATTTATACTCAGGATCTTATTTAAAACATGGACTCTGATTCATTTGGTCTTGGGTAAGACCTGAGAGTTTGAATTTCTCCAGATGATTCTGGATAGTACCAGACGCTGCTGCTGCTGTAGTCCAAGGACTGCGATTTAAGCAGCAAGGTGATAAGGAGCAGGCCCAAGGAAGAAATAGGAGGGGTGATAGCATCAGGTGTCAGTGTGGCACTTGGCCTGGGAGTAGGACTGGTTGTTTCATGTTGTTTAATTTCACACCCCCTCCCCTGCCTTTTTGTAACCCCAAGGACAAGGCTGTATCCAGTCAAAGTGGTATTTTAGCGATCGTTTGGTTCAGCGATTCTGAAACTTCAGGCTGCATCATAAACACCTAGAGAGCTTGCGAAAGCACAGATCGCTGGGACCCACCCACACAGGTTCAGAGTCACTGGTCTGGGGCAGGGCCAGAGATTCTGCATTTCCAGCAAGTCCCCAGCTGATGCTGGTGCTGCTCATACAGCCATGTTGAGGGCCACCGTTTTATTTCGATCTCCTCATTTTAAAGGAACATCCAAGGGGGACTAGAGAGAGAAGATGATTTCATTTGCAGTTACTGAACCAGGGAGGGGCAGGGTTAGGCTTCAAATTCCGTGAACTCCTGGTCGGGTCCTCTTTGTATCTCTCCATAGCCCGGTATCCCTGGTCAAGTCCTGTCATAATTTCTGTCCTGACAAAGTTTAAAAGGAATCTAAGAAGTGGTGGTCAGTGAGGGTGATGACTTTGGCAGCTGTGATTAATATAACATTGAAGAGAAAAGAACCTACCTTCCTCCCGGGGGCAGAGAGCTTTTGTGTTTGCAGTACACACGGAAAAGCACGACGGTGAGAGGTAATCTATCACCGCTCTCTCTCCCCTGTGACTAGCTATTACTCTCCCCTTGGTTTCACTCAACATGAAAAACATTATTTCTGGGCAAAATTAAATTTGGGGTTTTTGAAAATAAAAGAACAACATTTTTGTTCCCCAGTCCCCTTTCAGAATCCCTTTCCCTTTCTTCCAAAGGTTATAGCTCCTGGCATTGCTGCATATTGAATTTTTTTAAAGGCTTTTCTGTAACAATAACAGTGGAGATGGGCTTATTTTCCATTGCTTCTCTTTGATTTCTTTTTCCTTCATTACCGATTTTGCTTTTTTTCCTCCCATTACTCGTCTCTTTTATGTCCTTCTTTTGCTCCTGTCTTTCTTCAGTCCTCCTTTCACCAGTGGATGTCGGAGCCAAAAGAGACCTTCAATTATCCAATTAAACTTTCTTCTTTCCCAAATGGGAAACCAACGTCCAGAAAGCCTTAGCCCACGTTGCTGGATCATGTAGAAAGGACAAGGCCTGGGTCTCAGTAGTACTCAGCTGCAGGGCCAGGGCCACAACCTGAGTATCTGGGCTCCTTCTTACCACGGACCTCAACTGCTTGCCCTCTGAGCACCATTCTCAAGGTCACCACTCTCCCAAACACTAATGTCCCTTCTGCACATAGTAATTCCTAGGCTGGGGTGGGGAGGCAGTGAGACAAGGGGGTGAAGGGTCTTGCCAAAGCTGTTCAAGCCCTTGGAGGGGCATGGAGAAGTCAACATTTTCAGACTTTGTTGATGAAGGTATAAATCTGAATTTTTGAAAACACAAGATATCCACATTAGTAATCATTTCCAAGAAATACTCACAATGTGTGTAGAGGTGTGCTTAACAATATTTACTGCAACATTGTCTGTACTAGCCAAGAAGAACAAAAAAAGGAAACACCCTGAATATCTATCCATAAGGGTTGCTCAAAGAAATTATGGCACATGCTTATAACACTACAGAACCACTAAAGAGAGTGAAAACAATCTGTGTACTGATCTGGAAAAAAGCCACGATAAATCATTGAAATGAAAAGTAAAGCAAGGTGCACACATGCACACACACATACACACGCACATCATGACCGACTGTTGCTATAAAAATGTTTACATGTCTATATGTATAAATACTAGATTTATATAAGCATAAGGTAAATGCATGAGGATGTATTATAAACTAGTAGAATAATGAGCAATTTTGAATATTTTTCAAAAGACGACACCCCCCCAAGTCCTAATAATGCTGATTTATTCCCACTTACCCCTAGAAAAATCCCATACTACCTATGCTGCCCCTCTCTCTCTCTCTCTCTCTCTCTGTCTCTCTCTCTCTCTCTCTCTCTCCTCTTCTTCTTCTTCTCCATACACACTGCCTAAGTGATTTTTGAATGCTTACATCAATTCAAAAAGACCCACAGAGGAAGAGAACTAGTTTCCTGGTAGTTCTTCCGCAAAGGCAGGCTGATTGATTGCAGATTGCAACCAGGTCCAACTTTCTGTCCCAAATGACAAATGAAGAGCTCTTAAAAACAGAATAAAATATCCCATATTCAGAGCAGTATCTCTGCCAGGACAGGCATGAAAGGCAGTGAGCAATGAGAATTGTGTATAATTCCTGACCCATCCATAGCCTGTCTCATTCCTACACTCATAGAAGCAGTGTTAGTCATGTTGGCCAGGCTCCTAGGTGTGGTTCTCAAGGTTCCTCCATCATCCAGCCCCAAACCCTAATTATCCCCATCACCTGCTTCTCGTGCACCTACATGCTGTTGGTTGGTGCTAAGTATGTCCCTATTTCCTGAGCACACTGAGCATACTCAAAACTCTGTGGCTTTACCCACGTTTCCTCCAGCTATTAAAATCCTGAGCAGTCTTCAAGGCACAGCTGAATGCTTCCTTTTCTCAGAAGTTTTCCTTCATGCATTCTTGCTCTTTCAGAATTAAGCAAATCTCACCTGCTCTAATACTCGAGCAATTATTTAATATTGCATTGCATGGAACTGAGGTTGGGCCAGTTTTTTCCCACCAAATTGTTATTGAGAACAGGGATTGCGTCTTTTTCTTTATATACAAAGTGCCTCATACATTGTAAACATTCAATACATGAAATCAAGGATGGATGGAGAGAAAAATTATTAGGTGATTAATTGAGCAGTGAGATTCCTGGTTCAGTTAGGCCTACTAGGTAATTACTGTTAAATCTCAGTTGGGCTTAATTCCACAGCATTTAAAAATACCAAATATTTTACTCATGCTCTCGCTATCTAAAAATTGCTGCATCTTTTCTCCTTTTTTTATGTGTTACCATAATACTATATCTCTGAAATGAATTTCCCACATTTCTTGTGAAACTTAACTTTGTAAATGCTTGTCTATGTTTCAAAAAGTCTCTCCTGAGGTTATTTACTGTTTTCTTTATGTTGGACATTTTATTTTATTGCCAACTTTTCCAAATTATAACTAAGGATGTTATTATATTATCTTTATTCATGTAGCATTTTTCTTTTTTTGAATTATTTTCTTAGGATATAGTCCCTGGAGAAGGATTATTAGGTCAAAGCATATGAACGTTCTTATAAACCTCATTAATTTTGACCTCACCAATTCAGAATTTGCACTGATTTGGGCAGGTAGTGAGCTTTCTTTTGCTCTCTCTTTGAAAGGAAAATTGTTAAATAATGAATTGGCATGAACACAATTTCCAGGATGCCATTGACAATATTTCATGCAAACATTTTAAGCATTTTTTTGTAGGCATCTCTTTCTTGCATATGGAATTGCTATGCTAATTATGATTTATTCTCATCAGTTCATTAGTGCAGGGCCTCAGTAATCAACACTTGTTCAACTAATTCCCACCTTTTTCTATACAATTGATGTGAATGAGATATTCACTACCTCTGAAGGGTTTCCGACTGGCTTCATCTGAGACACGTGTTTTAAGCACCTGTTACTTGCTGGGTGTTATTTTAGGTGCTGAAGATACAGAGGTAAATAAAAACAGCTCTTTCTCTCAGGGAGTTCAGTAGTGAAGTTCTGCCTCTGTAAGCATTGCAGCGTGGTGGACCAGGGAACTGGTGGGTAGGTGGACAGGATAATCCAACAGCACCTCATTGAGGAGCCTCTCATAGATCAGCCCCATGGTAGAATTCCCGTGATTAATAACATAGCTGAGCTGAGTTCCAAAGGAGTGGCAGTTTATCAACCAAATAGTTTACATGGGGACACATGTTTCACTTACTACATGCATTCAATGATGTTGTTTTCAAACATTAAATCGTTCAACATTTAAATCGTTCAAGATTCAGGCTGATCTTTCTTTCCCCCCATAACCTGAGTTCACATTGCTTTATTTCTCTCCTCTGCAAAGAACACCAGGAAGGACCTAAGGAGATCAGAGTTCTGAGCTTGGCTCTGTTTCCGATTTGCTCTGAGCCTTGGCAAATCAGTGTATATCTCCGCACGTCAATTTTCCCATCAATAAAATGGAAGTAAAGCATTATCTGTTTCCTTAGTTGAGCTATTATGAATATAAAAAAAAATCAATTGACAGAAAAATGCTTTAAAAAGATGCAAAGTAAATGAATTGGTCTCATTTACTCTGTTCCCACAGGGACTCCATTGGTTCCTCAGTCCTTCTCATTGGTCTCTCCGACTGAAGCTCCCCTTTTGGAGCAGAGTCGTCACAGATATAATCCCTGGAATGTGAAAATTATTCCCTAATAAGCTCTATATGGGATCAGAAAAAAAGTGCCAAACAAAATCAGCCAACAATCAGTCAGGGAGGCGGCCCTGCCTCTGCCTGCGTAGGGGACGGTTCACTGATCAGAAAGATTAAGGCTCCAGATGCAGCCAGTGCCCTCGTGCAGCAGGGCTGCGGGAGAGAGGCAGTGGGGTGGACAGGGGATCCGTGGGAGGGCTGGGCTTGGGGAGGTTGAGAACTCTGGAAGGGACCTGGGAGATCATCCAGCACAAACCCTGAGTGGTAAATACACAAGAGAACCAGGGAAGGAGAAAAGTAAGGAAAAGGATTTAGCTGCCTCGCCCAGGCACTGGGTAGGAAAACAGTGCACAAACAACATGAGGATGCAGCTGGATTCGGTGTAGATAAGGAGCCACCCTGAGGAGGTGAAGAGTTGCCAGCCGCTGGAATTTTTCTTTTTAGGCAGAGGTAGGGTGACCTCTTTTTCAAACACATCAAACAAAAGGTTTGCGGAGTGAGGAATGACAGATGGGGTGGATTCTGCTCAGTGTTCTTCAAGGGCTTTGTCACAGATGCCACATTTCCTGTCTGCAAAGATTCCTAGACATGCTTTAGTGTCAGGGAATCCTTTCTCTTTCTAGAAAGTTACTACATTGTAGTAAACGTCCTAGTTGGAGCCAGGGGGCACCTGCCTCTGATCACCAGGCACGCTTTCCCATAGAATTCACCTGCATCCATCTGCACTGCTCAGTTGGGACCTTATAAATGGCTCTGTGTTTTTCTCTCCAATTCTGTCATTGTAGGCTCTTCTTTTGGAACCAGTGGTGTACTGGTATATGTTCAACAATTTTCTAATGTTTAACAACTGTTAGTAATGTTTCTCCATCCCTCCTCCTGCCCCTCAAAAAGCTCTGATTATTAGTGTTAGTAAATATTCCCACTCTCAAGCTGCCAACTTGATAAATGTGGAGTTAGGAAGAGAAGAACACATTCGATCTTCAGGAGGCAGTAGAAGGCTGACTCCAGCAATCCAGTGCCTGCAATTGTGTTCTCAACTTCCTTCCTGGGGTTTCACTTCATCTAGTCTATTTCAAAAGTTAACGTTTGGAAGAAAGACGGAAGAAGAAATGGAGGAAAAGATATGGGCACAGGGGAAACATAAAGACAGGAAACCTTCAGTGGGTAAATGGATAAGCTGTGATGTATCCATACCACAGACTACTATAAGAGGAGTGAACTACTGATAAGCCAATAACTTAAATGAATCTCAAAAACATTATGGTGGGTGAAAGAAGCCAGATTCAAAGGGCAACAACACCATAATTCCATTTATATGACCATCTGAAAAAGACAAAACTGTAAGGATGGAGAACAGAATAGTGGTTTCCAGGGCTGAGGGGTGGGAGAAAGGTTTGGTTATAAAGGTAGATTTGGGGATGATGGAATTGTTCTTTACTCTGATGGTGGTTAATAACTTTATGAATTTGTCAAAACTCGTGAAACTGTACACCCACAAATTTAAGTCAGTTTTATCATATATGAATTCTAATAATAAAATTATAATACTAATATTAATTCTAGTAATCATAGGAGTAGAAAGGAAAGGTAAAGGAAATTAAGAAGAAAAAATAATTTAAATCAGCTTTAGAGGAAAATAGAGCAATATCTACATCATCTAAAATGGACAGATTATCTTCCCAGCAATGTCATCTCTTAGTATCTACCCTGGAGAAAATCTACACCTGTTTATTGGGAAGCATGGGCGAGGGCTGTCATTGAGAGATTTGTAAAATAATAGTGAAAATATCAGAAGCAGCTTACATATTCACCAATAGGTTAGTGCAGAAGGAAGTTATGGTCTATTGATAGTGTAGAATACTGTGCAGTAATTAAAAAGAATAAAACAGAGCTATTTTTAATTGATACCAAAAATATTGTAAGAAGATTTTGTTAAAATGTTGCAGAATGATCCAAATATTAGCATTTCCCATGTGTATTAAACATACATATGCAGCGATACTTCATATTTTCTGAAAGTGTATTTATACACGTGTAGATGTGAAAAGAAAAATCAGGAAGGTGTCACCATGATAATGGCAATTATCTATAATTAAAACTTTTTTATGACAAAGAAGCCGTAGTCCAGTATTTCTTGGATAATTAAACGTAAATTAACTGTCATTAGGAAATATTATGACGGAAACTTATGGACCTTGTTTTGGATGTACTTAGGAAGGTACCCAATTAAGATGACTGTTGCAGATAATTTCAGGAAAATGAGTCCTCAAGTAAAGATATTTTTTTCTGGCTGCCTTGAGGGGCAAAAATATGAAAGACAAGGAAAGGAGAAGGGAGTGAAGAAGAAAAGATGATGCATAAGGAAAGAAAGGTTGCAAGGAAAAAAGAAAACGTGAAAAGAATCAGAGAAACTGGGGGAGAGAGGAAGGAACTAGGAAGGACAGAAACAGAGGGCAGAGGTGAGTGGCTGATCAGATGGGGAGGGCAGGGGAAAATATGGCTTAATTCCGCAGCTTGGGGTTGCTCTTCTAGGAAGCCAGAGTCCCATGACACCCTTTCCCAGGTAACAGGCTTGATTTTGACTACATGCCTTAGTGCCTGTATCGTAAAATGTGAGCCATTGGTAGAGCATGCTCCATCGAGATGACAGGTACCCAGAGACACACTGCTTAGGCTTTGAGATTCTTGTATCCAGCAAAACCTAGTAAAAACAGCACTGCAGGTATGACTGGGAACTTGCTCTCTGTGCGGTTATGGGAGAGCTCATAGTGTCGATGGATTTGATCCCAAGCATCCAGCATGTTGCATGGGACCTACCCACAGTGTGTCCATTTCAGGATTGGTTCTTGAGGAGTTCATCATACTAAGACTGTGTCTGAAACCTCCACATCTTTCTTCTTAGAACCCTAGAATCATTTAAAGTAATCAATTGAATGGAGTACCTACACGGTCCTACTAGACTCAGCACATATTTTCTGAACAACAACTGTGTGTTGGGCATTGTGCTAAACAGTGTCAAAAGAGACAGAGATAAACAGAATGGCGTTAGAACCATAGAGGTGCAAGCCCATAGCTCATAGTCTGGTGGGCGTTAGGAACACACACACACACACACACACACTCAGAATTTAGGAGTGTGTATATGTGTGTGTGTATGTGTGTGTGTGTGTGTCACAATTCAGGGAAAAATAACAAGGAATTTAGAGATGATTTGATGTTAACAAACTGTAGTGTTTCCTCATTGATTACAAGGGGTCCTGTTCATTCGAGGGTAGGCTTTTTAAGCCTAAAGTATTTATTACAAGAAAAAATTGTGAACTTTTTAGAATTATGAACTCCATCTATTATCAGGAATCAAGTGATATAATAGTTAAGGTACCCAAGGTCTAGAGTCAGACAGAACTGAGTTCAAATCTCAGCTCTGGTTTTACTTGTGGTTGATCTTGGGCAAGTCACTTTTCTGTCTAAGCCTCAATTTCTCTATTTATAAATGGAGATATGACTTAACACACAGGTTATTATGATCATTAAATACCATAATTATATAAAGTATATTGGACAATGTATATGTGTTTGTGTGTATGTATACACATACTACATATTAATATACATACACACACACAAACACACACATACAATTTAATCAGTGGATCCCCCAGCCAAGTGCTACATTACTGTTTGTGATTTCAAGCCATCCTTGATGCTTTATGATTCTGATAAAATCGCTTATCTCTCTGAGCCCCAGTTTCCTAATTTATAGAATGGGCATGAATTTGATTCTGTGTGTATTTTCTTACTTGGTCTCTGGGGCTGATCTGTGAGCTGCTACAATCCCTTCTTTCTTGTAGAAAAAAGATACTACTTCATAGCAAGTTGGAGAGACTTTCCCAGGGTTGCCCAGTAAAAGAGTGTGTATTTCTTTCATTCTTTTAGTGGTCTCTTCCATATCAGGGCCAGCTGGGGTTTAGTGCAAGGAAATGGGTCCAGATCCATTGGCAATAACATAGAGGCTCTCATAGGGTCTCTGTAATCTCCACCAAGTCTGGCTGCTATTCACCCTGGTGGAACCACTTCACTCTGTGCACTCTTCATTTTGTTTTCCCTCTGGAGTTTGCTCCTCCCTCACATGTCCTGCCAGTCCAAGGTCCTGCCTTCTAGAGCTGGATTACTGAAGCCAGAAGAGGGAAGTGGGCTCTGCCCTCCACTCTCTTTCCCTGGGATGCACTCTTTATTTCTTTGAGTTGGGAAATACCTGCCTTCAGAGAGCACAGCCAGTGGGAGAGGAGAGGGGGAGGGCAGAGGTTTCTTTGGCTGGGAAAGCTGGGGAATGACTAAGGATAAACGGAATAGGATCCACTCCGTGGGGAAAGGCTGCCAATTGCATTCACTCTCCACGTTTAGCCCCCTAGCCTGCTACAATCTGTACCTTGGCCTAGACACCCAGTATCGTCTCATTCGAGTTTGCATTTTTATCATCAGCCTCAACCCTATGCAAGGCTCTGAGAATACAGAGGTAGAGGTGACTTGCCCTTGGGAAGCTTGCCATCAAGTAGGAAAATAAGCTATGGACAAACAGAATGAAACCATGGCACAGAGATTGGGTCTAGCTGGGTGACTTTGGACAAGTAATATAACCTCTCTGAGACTGATATTTTTGCGTCTTCACCTTGGCTTTAGTAATGCCTATTCTACCCTTTATGGTTGAAGTGGTTGAGTGAGGTTGTATTTAAAACACATAGCTCAGAGTAGGTGCTCAACAATTGGTGTCTACTAATGAGATCATCACAAAGGACCAATTCAGGCTAGAGAGGCTGTGTGAATATTGGAAATCTGGAAGATTTCCTGGAGGAAGCAGCACTATGCTAGGCTTTGCAGTTTGAATTAGAGTGACCCCATCCTTGTGTGCCTTTTTCATCCCTTCCCTCCCTCCCTCCCCCAGTGTTGTTTCAGTCTAGCCTCTCTGCCTTGCTCACCTTGCTCCCACCCATGGAATTCTTTCAACCCATTTCTTTGATCACTCACATCCTCAAAAGCCCAGCAAAATCCTGTCCTTCCATTTTTCCCGTTGGAACCCCTCTGGCCTCATTTTGGATTCAGACTGAGACTCACCCAGGGTTCACACTCACTTATTTTCTAATTGTTTCAAAATTTATAGTATATACTAAACAGGACTTTAGGGATGTTAATTAAGCTTTTGATTTTATATATGGAGAAACTGAGGCCCAGAGAGGAGAATCAGCTTGCCCAAATTCACAAAACATTTTGGTGACAGAGCCAGAAACAGAATCCTGGGTTCATTCTCTTTTGCAGAGCTGTTTGAATTTCATCTCTTATATAGGTTACACATTTCTGTAGTTCCAATCTATTTTCATATACTTGTGCAGTGGGTGCTCATAGCACCCAGAACTGTGCTCAGGCAACTCCAGGGCCCCTTAACCTTTGCTGCTGGCCTTATTTCAGCATTCACTTGTTGGAGCAGGCCAGGAGCAGGTAGGTGTTTTAGCTTGGGAGGGGTTTTGTGTGCAGTTTTCTCCCAGGCCTACATTCTCTGATCTGAGAACTACCTTCAAGGAGAGAGGACCTACACAACAAGGCTTAGCTCAGATTTATTTCACTTTTACTTACATGGATGAGCAAATATAAATGCAGACGACACCGGGTTACTGAATGAATAAGAGAAGAAGCTAGCACAGGCACAACTTGCATGGAGAAGTGTCAGCTTCTGCCATGTGGCTGCTGTGGCCAGTTTGGCCAGCAGAGAAGCTGGTCTTTTATGCTTATTGCTAAAGCAAGAAATGGTGGAGCTGGCTTCCCTTCTCCTTGGAGCTGGCTTGTCAGGGCTTGCAGGTGCTGTCCCCCAGGCATTCTGCACAGCCTTTTAGGAGGTAGCAGTCCTGTCTGCTCTTACTGACTCAGCTTTGGTCTTTCTCACACTGATTTCGATATGGATGCCCAGGTCAGCCACCTCAAGATATCACTTTGAAGTGAAATTATCTTTCAAAAAATAATCTCTCCCTACATTTTTTTTCTTAAAACATTTTCGGAATATATCCAAACTATTTAAACATTTTTAAAAAGTGAAAAAAGAGAAAGAACTGGAAAATCAACAATTACATACTGTACTTAGATTTGCCAACCGTGAATGTCTGTCACATCCGTGCACTCTCTCTCTCTCTCCCCCTGTTTTTTTTCTGTTTTTTTCTCTCTTGCTGAAAAAATTGAAAAATAAGTTGCAAACATCATGGAATTTCTCCTAAAATATTTTGGCATACTTCTAGGGATGAAAACATGTATAAATAATACCTAAATGAATTTATTAATATAAATTATATGTTCTCCTATAAACAATAGATACATTTCATAATAAATAAGTAATTATGTCATTAAACTCCCTAAGAAAGTTGATTAACAACAGTTTTGTATCATATAATCTAACACTTAGTGCTCTCAGTGTTCTCCAAACCTCTTTCGTTGTTATTTACAGGATCCAATCACAGATCACATATGGCATTTTTTTTTTATCTTTTTATTCAATTCCACCAGTGTCCCTCTTTCCAGTATTATCTCTCACTATTTCCACCCAGTCTTCACTCTGGACCCTTCCTGATGGCTTCCGAAAGTTGCTTATTCCCACATACATATGAATGTTTCTCTCACCTCCAGGCTGTTCCCTCTGCCTGAAATACTTCTTTTCCTTCTGTGTCCCTGATTTGACTGTGTCATCAGGTATCAGCTTAAATCTTACTTCCTCTAGGAAGCTTTTAGTAAAACCCCTAGATACGATCAGAAGCCACAGCTGTGTACTCCCATTACCTACCGTATTTCACCACCAAAGACCTTATCCTACTGTAATGTCATTTATTTATTATAATTATTTTATATCTCATATTTATCCTTTCTTCCTGATAGATTGTAAGTACTCTGGGGTACAAACTATGCTCCGCTTTCTCCCAGCCATATCGACGCCAGTCTCTAGCACAGTTCCTGGGGCTGTAGGCATATGATATTGGTTGGATGAGTAAATCTTCACTGAGATGATTTCTGAGGGTGAATGAGAGTGTCAGTAATATTTCCTGCTCAAATCTCTGTCCACAAAGTCAGATTTAAATAGCCACCTGCACACTGGACATCTCTTCACTTGCACTCCTGGTAGATGTGTCTAAACCTGCACTGCTCTCCCCTTGCCAGCCAAATCCAGCCTACCCACAGCCTTCCCCATCCCAGCTAGTGGAAGGTCCCTATTTCTAGTTGCTCAGGTGAAAACCTTCTACTCTTCCTTGATTCCCATTGTTCTCCCACATTTCACATCTAATTAAATAGGAGATTTTATTTTTATCATCTTGAAAATATGAATCCAGAATCCAGCCACTTCTACTGTCCTATCTTGTTACTCCCCTGGTTCAAGCTAACTCTTTCACCTGGATTATGGCCATAGCCTTCTGCACAGTCTCACTGCTCTTCAGTGAGACTGGGTAAAGAAACTGCGCTTCTCACATTCTACCCTCAACACATGGAGCAATCTTTGTAAAACACGTATCACTCATTTAACTCAGTAATCTAAAAATGGTTCCCCATTTATTTCATAGTGAAAAACAACATCCTTTCAGTGGTCAGCAAAATCCTATGTGGTCAGTCCCTTTTTTTCTCTCAGACATCAGCATCCTGTGCTGCCCTCACCACTATCTAGTTACCATGTCTCCTAGTCCCCTCTGCTTGGAAAGCTCTTCCACCAGGTGTCACCATAGTTCACTCCCCCACCTTCCCTAGGTGTTGGCTCATCTGTCATCTTCTGTAGGAGACCAACCCTGACCATTCTTCTTAAGATTGCATCTCCTTCTGCCAGCACTTCCAATCTCCTTTACTATGTTCCACTTTTCCTTTCTTCCCATAATATTTATCACTCTCTAATTTACTTGCTTAACATATTTATTGTTTATCTCCTCCTGCTAGAAAAGAAGTTTCACAAGGAAGATCTGTGAATGTTTTGTTTATTAAAGCACTTGAAGTGTTTAGAATAATGTCTAGTGCTTAATAAATATTTGCTGATTGAATGTATGCATGAATGAATGAATGAGCAATGAGTTCAGAATTCACATGTACCTGCAGTCCTCACCTGGTACCTCTGCTTTTCGGCTCTGTGGCCTTGTACAAGTCATGCTACCTGTGGAGCTTCGGGTTCTACATTTTAAAAATGGAGTAAATAAAAATTCTACCACATAATAGGGCAGCCCTGAGGATTAAACGAAGGTCTTTAAAATGTGCTTTTTAAACTGGAAGGCACTGTCTAAATGTTAGCTTTAAAAATGGGTGGGGGAAGGAAACTAAAAGAAGAGAAAGAATCCATGGAGTAAGAGTGGCCAGTGGGGGATTATATGGGCAAACTCTCACAATCCCAATACTGGAGTGGGTAAGATGGTAAAAATGAAGTGGAAGAAATTCAGGCTAAAAAAGCTTCATACCCTTGAGAAAGGGGAGAGTGAATCATTCTGCAAGTGTTTACAAGGAATCTAGAGATTGTAAGTCACTGTGCTGAAAAAGAGTTGAACTGGTATTGACAACTTTGCAGAGCTTGGTGGGGACAAAGCTTACAGGTAAAATAATAGTAACACAGTGTCACAAGAAGTTTGCTTTGGGAGTGGCAAGGAGGTAGGGATAATGATTATAAGGCAATACTCACCATTTATGAGCACTTCTGTGTGGCCAGCCCTTTCCATGCTATCTCTAACAGGGGACCTGTAGAAAAAGGATCTTTATAATCCTCATTGTTCAGAAAACGAGCCCAGAGCATTTAGGTAACTACTGCAAAGCCACACAGCTGGTTAGAAGCAGAGCTGGGACTTTGAAGCTCATTCTGGTTTGATTTCCACCCCTGTCATCTTTCTACAACATTTTAGTGTCTCTCATGTTTTGCATTGAGATGGTGATCTTGGGGGAGTTTTCCATGAATGAAGTAGGACTTTATATTGGTCTTGACGGTTGGGAGTTGGACAGGTGAATTCTTTTTTCATGTGTTCAGCAAATGTTTATTGAACACCTACTAAGTGCTGGGCACAGTTAGTAGGCTCCTGTGCTGAGCCATGTGATGGATAAGACCATATCCTTGTCCTCCTGGAGTTTATGTTGCAGTGGGGAAAGGGGCTGAGGCCTGGGGAATACGTGAAGAAAGGCAATAAAGTGTAAACAAATGCATAAAACAATTTCCATAAATGAAGTAAAGTGGAGAAATGAGAAGGGGTCTAGTTTAGCTTTGGTGGCCAACGATTGCCTCTCTGAGCTGGTTACCTTGGGACTTAATGCAGAGACCTTGGCAATGGGCACCCCTGCAGGTGACAAAGGCAGGAGGGCCAGTGCAACCCTGCCTAGCGGGGGACTGAGAAAGGCCACTGTGGTTGGAAAGCAGTTAATGGGAGAACGCCAGAGGGTGACGATGGAGAGATAAACAGAGGACAGCTATGGTAGACAGATTCAATTTTATGCTAATTAAAACACTTTCTTTACTCAACTTGTTTCTCACTGATCACTGGGTTATCCTTCTTAGTGCCTTTGCTGGATTCTTCTCTTTTCAATCTCTAGATATTGGTGCACCCAGGGTCTCAGTCCTTGGGGTTCTCCCCTGTCTGTGCTTATGTTTTGATGTTCTCATCTGTTCTCAGTTGTTCTCGTGGACTCATAGGATCTTCTCTGATGCCTTGCATTTATGTCATCCACCTAGACAGATCCTCTAAACTCCAGACTCGTATACACAGCTCTTTGATAGCTTTCTTGAATGTGCTGTGTCGAAACCTGGAACCTTGGTTGCTCTCTTCAAATGTGCTCCTCTACCACCATTTCCATTTTCATCTAATGACACCACTATCAACCCAGGTATTTGAACCCCAGGCCAGGAACCATCCATGGTTCTTCTCTTCTGTTCATACCTCACATCACCAAATTTTATAGACTCTATTTCAAAACATCATACTGTACCCCATAAACATGGACAATTACTGTGTGTCAATTAAACACAAGACAAAAGACGAGATAAGACATATCTACCGGAGCCACATTCTGCCCTTGTCCCGGCCACTCCCAGCTTTCATCCGTGCCACGGCAGTGGCCACCCATTGGCCTCTCTGCTTCCACTCTCGTCCTCCCCTGCTGTCAGGTCTTCACACAGCAGCCAGGGTGACCTTTCTGAAACCTGACTCAGATCCTGTCACCCTGCTCATACCTACTTCATGTAGCCTCTGCTTCCTCTACCCAACTCTCCAAACTGGCTTCCTTGTCACTTTTCAAACACTCGAAGTTCACTCACAGCATGGGGCATTTTGCACTTGCTCTTCCCTTTGCTTGCATCAGATTGAGACCTCTAAGTCTCCCTCATTCAGGTCCTTTTTGTATTGCTCCTCTTTAGAAAACATGAGCCCTCCCTCCCCCTGTCACTTTCTGTCCCCTTGGCTTGCTTTATTTTTTTCCATGAGACTTACCATGTCTGGCATTTCACTGCATGTGCATTGGCAGATTTATCACCTGGCTCCCCCACTAGAATGTGAGTTCACCAGGGGCAAGAGTTTGCCTATCTTTTTCACCACTGTATCTCCTACATTTAGAAGAATACCTTGAACATAGCTCAAAAAATATCAGTTGAATGAATAAATAGGAAACCATAGTGTCAACTGCATCTGAGAGAGACCTTTCCTCAATTATTTCAGAACTTACTATGTGCCCAGTCCTGAGTTAGCTGCTAAGAATATTCTGAACAAGCTCTTTCCTATTCTCATGTAGCAGAGACTAGAAGAAGTAAATGGGCGCTTTTAGTACAGGGTGATACGTACTTTGGGGACATGCAAGGTGCACATCCTGTGGTGACTAAGAATGGACCACATAAAGTAGGAGAAGGGTTTTTTCCCAGTGGAAAGAAAAACTGCATGTAGGTAGGACAACCTGGAGGCTAGAGTGGGTTTGTACCTTTGGTGGAGCATGAAGGCAAAATGAAACAAAACCAAAAAGCTGAGTGCCCGCAGAGGAGAGGGGTAGATTGGGATCAAGAACCAGCTGGAGAAGTAAACAGGTGGGACAGGTCACAGACAGTGTCCTAGTAGTAATATATCTGGACTACTTGTTAGGGAGAGACTAGTCTCTGAGAGTTCATATAAATGTAAGGAAAAGGTGAATGTGGGTGATGTTAGGTACAAATGGGCCCACAGAGCAGTTCATTCAGCTGAGATGAGGACAGGGTTACAAGGAAGGAGTTGGGAATTTGAAGTTTATCCCCGCAACCTTGGATGCAAATCAAGAGGGTTTCCTATTTGCTCTGTAGACAGTGGGACTCATTGACTGCTTCCCAGAAAGCTGGAGGAGGTGGCATGAGCCAGCAAGCACTTGGGAAGACAGTTTTGGCTGTAATATTAAGAAGAATTGAAAGGTTGTCAAGGTGGAAGCAGGGGGGCCAGGCGGGTGGCATTTGTGCTTCTGTGAATCTTGGCTAAGAACCTCGCTTTATTTAATACAAGACTCCTTTCCTACAGACCTCTAGACTTATTAGACAGGCTACTGATTGCAAAAGGGAAAAACGAAAGCACCAAGGTGTTAGGGATTAATTCCAAAATTCCTCACTTCTGAGGATTTAATTGCCACCTCTGCCTACCCATGGGACAGGGTGCAGTAATAAATAGAAACAGGAAGTCACTGAAAACTCAGGCAATTTGGAAACAGAGTCCTAAGGTAACTTGACAGACTCCAGGGGCTCGGCGTTGGCAGTGGAACAATTTGATTGCAGGGAATGCCTAACAGCATGAGTTTCTTAGTGCTGGAAGGGAGAGAGGATCCATTCATAAGCCCGTTTGTATTGCCTTCATTTATGTAAAAATGGTTTATTGGTTATTTTATAAGTTCCAGGCAATGCACTCTAAGAGCTGAGAAAAGGAGATATAGTCCCTGCCCCCTGGAGGTCACTGTTTACTGGAGAGTGAGGACAATAAAATCGTCACACAGTAAATAATCGTCAGCTGTGTCCAGTGGTCCAAAGGGATCTGGGCTGGCTGGGGGAGTCGGGGAAAGTGCGCTGTAGAAGTGGCCTCCGGGCCCAGACCGGGCACTTTGCGAGGGAGTTTATTAGGTGAAGATTCAGAAGATAATTATCCAAAGAAGAGACCTCAAGGCCCTCCAGTCCTGAAGTTCTCAATTTCACTCTGTATAAGAGTCACCACGGGGCTTGTCAAAAAGGCGGAGGGAAAGTCTCTGATTTGCTAAGTCCTGAGTGGGCCCTGCTTTCTGTATTTTGACATGGATTCCCACCAATTTCTGACATAGGTGGCCGGAGGACCCCAGGTCTAAAAGCACAGATGGAATCACAGTCATATAGTTTCAAAGTGTGCTCCCTGGTCTGAGGGCAGGCTGGTGAACGTAGAGGCAGTGTTCTGTGACCATCTTCATCTCCTGAGAAAGTTTACTTATCTCCAATTTACTTATTTCGCAAAATATTTATTGGGATATTGCCATTTGCATTTTCTCCAGAAAAAAATGCAAGTTCTTTGGTTATATTGCTTACTCCTAAGCCATAGTGTCTGAAATAGAGACAGAATCCGAGTCCGGGTGGATGGCTCCTCCCCAAAATTTATTGGAAAGAATAAATTAGGCCGGGCGAGGTGGCTCATGCCTGTAATCCTAGCACTCTGGGAGGCTGAGGTGGGTGGATTGCTCGAGGTCAGGAGTTCGAAACCAGCCTGAGCAAGAGCGAGACTCCATCTCTACTATAAATAGAAAGAAATTAATTGGGCAACTAATATATATATATATATATATATATGTATATGTATATATATATATATATGTATATGTGTGTATATATATATATATATATAAAATTATCCGGGCATGGTGGCACATGCTTGTAGTCCCAGCTACTTGGGAGGCTGAGGCAGGAGTTTGAGCCCAGGGGTTTGAGGTTGCTGTGAGCTAGGCTGACGCCACAGCACTCACATTAGCCTGGGCAACAAAGTGAGACTCTGTCTCAAAAAAAAAAAAAAAGAATAAATTAATGAATCAAATGTTTCATGTTAAAAGAAATGTTTGAAGACCACTAGTCCAGTGCAACTGTCCATTTTACAGATGACACCCAAAGAGGAATCATTGCTTGTCTAAAGTATTCCACCTTATTATGTCAGAGTAGAGGGTTGACTGACGATGCCTTTGCCCAAAGTTCAGTGATGGTTCCTCTAGGTCCAATTTCAGCTTTTCAGGAGGCCAAACTGTTGGCAGCATCTTGCCAAAAATACAAGAGGCAAGTAAAAAATAGGGAGTAATTTTAGAACAATTCATATAAATTCAGAGACTTGTGGCTCACTATGAACAATTAGCTTGTTAGATAAAATCTTGAAAGTAATCGTAAACAAGACCTGGTATGCACTTAGTGCAACAGAGAAATTAAACCTTCATTGTGGTCTTTGAGCCTGAGTTTCTTCCACTGTAAAATGCAGCTGATCATAACCAGCTCCCAGGGTGCTCCTGAGTATTAATGCAAAGCATTTGGCCCATATTAGGTGGCTAATATGTATTTATGCTTGTGCATATGCATCTGGAAAATCAAACATGCTCAATATTAGAAAAGAGATATTGTGTCTGAGTCTAGTCAGAATTTAGGTAGATAAAGATTTGCATGAAGGAGAGAAGGGAGAGCTGGAAAATGAAGAGGAGGAGGAGGAAGGCAAAGAAGAAAGGAGAAGAAAGAGAGCAAAATACTTTCTTTTGGAAAGTACCATGTGAGCTTGCAGAAGTAGCATATGCTGTAGCTGGGCAGTGGCTTTTGTAGGACATGGCCATCAAAACACCTTTATGCTCAAGAAGAGTAACATTTGGTAGTCATTGTGGAGACATGAAAAAAGAGGAACTGAAGGCTAATTTGATGGAAAGAATCTATTTTTGCGTGCTTTAGGAGAAAGAATAGAATTAAAATTCAGACTTTAGGAGTATCTTTAGGACAGGACAGGGGCCTGACATCGCTTAGTGTGTTTTGGAAGATCGTCCAACTAACTCTGCTGACAAAAACTAAGTAAGTGACCCCTTCCATAACTTATCCATCATCCTATTGCCTATGTGAATCTAAAATACATGTTGCTGGCCATAACAATGACTAATTCTCAACTGAAACATTTCCAATTCACCTGGGCATTCAGAAGACAGTTCCTAGTATTCCACACATATTTTTACTTTTCTGAATCTCATAGTGTCTTCTACTTAGTAATGACAGCAAGAGTGACCCTTTCCACCCACCTGTTGGATTCTGAATCCCTCCTATAAGCGTTTCTGTCAATCAGTTATGAAAACTCTGCTTTAATATCTTCAAAAACAAATACCTCCCTACTTCCCAGGGCATCCTATTCTATTCTGATCTGTTCTGACATTCAGAAAGGACCTGCTTTGTTGGGTGGGGCTTTACCTAGCTGTTAGTTCTTTCCAGTCATTCAGTAATAGTGTTAGCTCTTGGAGCCATGTTTCCTGTTTTCGTGACATTACGGCTCATCAGATCCTACCAACTAGGAAAATTGGTGGTATTGTCCTTCTTCTTGTGGTGCTTGGGCAATCAAATATCTCTAAGATTGCTTTAGACACCCTTCCCATGGTGTTTCTATTATCATTGTGAATACTAAGTCAATTTCCTTGGTTAATCACCAAATCAAAGATTCCACTTGAAACATGTTTGTTTTCTTATGTGTCACTGGGCATTTTTTATCAGTTTTTTTCCTGGTGTGTATTGAAATAATGACTGTTATTTAGAGTAAAAGGCTCTCCAAGAAGGCTATGTGGGAAAACATTCCTGTTTTCTAATTTGCTCCTGAGCAATAGATTTTAGACATTTGGGGGGCAAGGGAATATTTTTTTTGTCAAAACAAAATGAACAAAAACCACACTTATCTATCTCTTTGTTGTAGTTCAATCTATAGATCTTTGATCTGGCATCTTTGATTATTTATTTAAAATACATTATTTGGCCAGGTCAATCAAATAATAAATATTGTAGACTTTGTGGGCCTTCTGGTCTTTGCTGTGGGTATTCAGCTCTGCCATTGTAGTGGCAAAGCAGCTACAGACAACAAGATAGGCAGTGGGACAAATTTGGTCTTTGGACCATAGTTTGACAACTGATGAGTTAAATAGTTTGTAAAGATTTTGGTATGTTTGGGTTAAGTAAAGATGGTTTTAGATCCCAATTTCTGATATAGGTCTAGTGAATGCACGTTGGATGAGCTGAAGAAAAAAGAAATCTTAACTAATTTAAAGCAGGATCAGGGAAGTCTTCTGTATAGAAAAATAAAGGAAGGGTCCAGCTAAGAATGTGGATTTGGGGGAGGCTCTGAGATGGCAGCATGCTTGCTAATCCTAAAATATTTTAATAAGAAAGAAATTGGCAATTAAATGCAGTATTACTGAGAAAGAGTTGTTTATTTTTCTCCTAAAAAGATAGGCTGTTGCAGAGGGAATTTAGCAGAGACCTGGGTTTGCAAGACCTGGGTTTTAAGAACAGCTCTTCTACTGACAGCTGTGTGTCTTTGGGAGAATTATCTCCCCTCTCACAGTCTCTGTGTTTCCATCCTGAATGTAAGCCGATGACAAAGACACTCTCTGTGGTCCCTTGGAGCACTCAAATTTTGTGATCTGAAAGAG
This sequence comes from Microcebus murinus, assembly GCF_040939455.1. Lineage (NCBI taxonomy): Eukaryota > Metazoa > Chordata > Mammalia > Primates > Cheirogaleidae > Microcebus > Microcebus murinus. Next base: position 79,186,165 of record NC_134115.1, on the reverse strand, counting down.
AAAATTCACATAATTGCAATGTTTAATGGAATTTATGATAATTGGAAAATAATTGCCATTCCAAACTTTTATTAATCTATATTTAGTTATGAGTCATGCTTTCACAATAGATGCTTTGGAAATAAGCAGAGAGACAAATTGAGTCAACAGAATTTTAAATATTGTATTTATATGCAGTTTGTATAATCCCTGGAGCCCATAGGCATATTAAGATCATTTAAAATATCCATTAAAAGTTATGTGTTATACGACAAACTCCCATTTTAGAATGCCTTGCCGAAGGATACATAGCTAACATTTATTGAGTAGCTACTATTGCCAGATTAATTGCATTCATTATGTTTAATCCTTCCAGCAACACTGCAAGGTAAGTACTAATATTCTTATTCCGCGGATAAAAAAAAATCTGGGCCGGTGCTGTGGCTCATGCTTGTAATCCCAGCACTTTGGGAGGCTGAAGTGGGAGAATTGTTTGAGCCCAGTAGGTTGAGGTTATAGTGAGCTCAGTGGAATGAGCCTTTGCTTGTGCTCGATATCCTATATTTTGTTCTTCTGCAGAGCATTGTAGGGGATCTTGGCAAGGCAGCTTGTGAGAGCCAATTGCACTCACACAAGGACACCAGAATGGGCTGGGGAGTAGAGAATAGGAAGACACAGAAAATCATAGAATCTGAATTTCCGTTTCAGCTCTGGCAACAGATTTGCCAAGTTTCCTTCCCTGCTTGAGCCTCAGTTTCCTCACATGTATGGGGATGATAATACTCTCCATCTTCCGGATTGTATGGAGAATGATATATAGGGTGACAGAGATTTATAAAGGAACAAGTGCACTGCAGACCCCACAAAGTTGATATAATGAGATGAGACAGTGGATCAGAGTAGAGAACACTAAATCTGAGATCAGGAACATACATTCTAGTCCCCCTTGCCACCAATGGTGCTGTGGCCTTGGCAGGCCCCTTTTGAGAAGTTTCTTCATTTGTGAAATGACAGTGCTGGCCTTGAGTGACCTCTCCAAAATCCCTTCCATCCTGATGTTTTGGATTCCGTATGGCAAGGCAATGAGCAGCTCAGGTGCCTGGAAGGCATCTCAGGAAACACCAGCCCTTCTGAGTAAAGGAAAGCAAGTGTGTTCTGCACTGCCTGCCCCACCATGAATTCTCATAACCTCCATCGTGGCTCCCTGCCCTCTGTAATGGTGCTTCATGAAAAATCCCACTTGCTTATCTGAAATGGTCCATTTATATAAAAGTTGGGCCATTACACATCTGCGTGCCGTGTTTCTATTTTTCCTCTCAACTTTCTACTCCAAGGGGAACATGTAGCCCCCTGCTAGCATGACTCACCTGGATTAGTTGTCCCCATTCCACTGAACTTATTCCTCTAACAGCCTTCAGAACTGCTAGGGGGTTGGTGTTAGAATAAAAACATCATCACTTAAGTCAAAATACTTTGGAAAATGGACTTAAATACAAATCTTAAATAAGGGCTATTTTATTCCCTAACATTAAGTCAATGTCTTTACTTGTGTTACCACAATTTTATTCATAATTACTTTTTCAGAGATCTCCTCCTTCTTCTTCTTCTTCTTCTTCTTCTTCTTCTTCTTCTTCTTCTTCTTCTTCTTCTTCTTCTTCTTCTTCTTTTCTGCTTTCCTCCTCTCACCCCTCTGGGGCCAAAATACTTTGTGAGATCTGCTTGTGTGCTGCTGTTCGTTGGCCGCCCTCCGGATTGTGCTCTGGGGCATGAAGGCAGTCAGGGGATTTGGCACTGACACCCACTCGTTAAGACGCATCCTTTCTACTTGGCATGTGCCCTTGGGTTCCCCTTTCCCTGAGCTCACTGAGGATCATGTGGGGAGAGACTGACAAGAGAATTGCCCTCACTCCTTCTCTCTCAGCTCAGTGATTTCATCACCCCCTCTCCTTCTCTGTGATTCCCCTTGTTCATCTCTGGCGATAATTTGCTGCGGACAATAACAGAACCAGTCCCAGAGTTCTCCTCCATCACCCAATACTCAGAGGCTTCTTTTTATTCTAATTCTAAATGATTAGTTAATATAACCAATGGGATCAGCCACCTATGGATAAACAAACGCAAACATCTCAGAACTGCAATCAGTCATGCTTTCAACAAACGTCTATTGTAAAGACAGTGTCTATAAAATAGTCTACGGTGCCTCCTTGGATTAAGTCAGACCACCAGATAGACATGTATCTAGAATATAATGTGTTTGACCCTTATGGAATTGCTTTACTGAATGGTGCTTTGCACTAGTCTACCTGGAACCAATTGAACTCACGGGAGTATTGTTGAAGACTTCCCCTTCCAGCATCAACTATTTCCATCTCTTTTTGAGAAACCAAGGGGGATGTTGTATTTTATCACAGGATTCAGGGAATCTATTTCTCCAGTGACTTTGAACAACTACTCTGCTATCTTCTTGACTGTATGGCTCTTTTGCCTGTGATTTCCTTTTAGCTTTGGCTGCAAGGAAGCTCAGAGACACTGGTGTTTCACTTCCATCAAGTGTTCAGGAATTTATAGAATTAAATTTACAAATAATTTTAACCCAAACTTTATTTCTTAGTGTTCCCTTTATTTTTCCTATTTTTTCATGTTTTATAATCTATATGTTATGTGTGTTTTTGAAAACTACCTCTGACTTTGTCTGAGATAAGATTCAAGTAAACAAATGAGCTATAAAACATGCTCTGTGAAGAGTGAAACAACCTTTCACTTATTCAGAGGTCACAGGTTGTCTAGACTATATAGAAAGCAATGGAGGAAGCACATTTATCCAGTGCTGGAGATATTCCCCTCACAACCCTGAAAAGTAGAAACCCCCTGCCTCTGTTTTAAAGATGAGGAAACCAAAACAGAACATTTTAAGCAATGAAAGCATTGTAATTATAAGTGTACCTTATACAAATAATACAAAAATAATGTTAATACCAATAGCAGCTACAATTGTTCAATCCTGTTGCAATTTATAAAGAAGTCTTCCAACCATTATTTCATTTAGCTCTCACAGCACAATTTATGGAGATGCATACTTTTAGTACTCATCACATACATGAAAGAGCATGTTTGTTTCCTCTCCCTCCCCACCCCCTACTCCACCACCCCTCTACTATCACTCACTTCCCGTTGTAGCTGCTCATGTAATAACAGCAATAATAATAACATGAATAACTCTACACTAATATTTTATTGATGGCTTATCATGTTCTAGGTACTGTGCTTCATGATTTAATATAATCCTAACCCCATCCTTCTAAGGTAGATACCATTTGCATTTTACAGAGTATAACCCACAGGTGGCAGAGTCAGGTTTTAATCCAAATTTTTACCTCCAGAGCCTAGGCTGGAGGATATAGGACTAAACATGAGCAATTCAACCAGCTTATTTCAGAGGTAGAAACATAGGTATCCAGGAGAGGAAATACCTTCCCAAGAGCACAGAGCCTTTTCTCCTTCCTGTCTCATAATCTTTTCTCCTTCTATGCAATCTCATATTCAGTGTGTCATTGTGTGGGTATATCTGTGTGTTTCTGTGTGTGAGAGTGTGTGTGTCTCTGTGTGTGTGTGTGTGTGTGTGTGTGTGTGTGTGTGTGTGCACACAGGACAGCAGAAGGCTAATAAAAGAAGATGAAGGAGGATCCCTATATAGGCAGTACTTAGCTGTAAAAAGAAAGCCTTAGCCTTACAATTTTTTCTCCAGCCTTATATTAAATTCTGTGACTCTGACTCCAACCTTCAACCATCCCCTGCCCCTGTTGTCACCCGCCCCTTCCTTTAGCTCCCCCAGTGGGATGGGCCTTGCTGCAGACACCCATGCCTTCCATCCGGGATTCTTTTTTAATCTCAGTCTAATTGGTTCACCCACCCTGCTGGGATGCTTAATTGGGCATAAGCATATTCCGAAGACACCATGCCATTGTGAGTTCTGCCTTCTCCTCCAAGGGGAATTTGCTTGCTCTGCGCACTCAGAAGGAAAGATATATTTTATGTTGTGCTCAGTTTACTGAGAACTTACATGAAATTGTTCCTGGGCCAGCAGAGCAGTTAGACAACATGGCAAGCAAAGCTTGCTTGCTTTCTTTCATTTTCTTTCCTCTTTTATTTCAGAATATTATGGATGTACAAACATTTTGGTTACATAATTTGCTTTTGTATGGTTTAAGTAAAAGTTTTAAATGTGCCCATCACCCAGATTTTTGTGCATTGTATCCATTAGGTGTCAATTTACCCATCCCCACATCCCCCTCCCATGGCATGTTGCAGTGGAAAGAATACAGCGCTTCGAGTCATCCTAGGTTCTGATTTGAGCCCTGCCAGTCATTTGCTGTGTGATCTTGGACAAATAACTTAACCTTTTTGACATTCAGTTTTCCCATCTGTGAATTGAGTGAGTTGGATTTGATGGTTTCTATGAATGGAGTCAGGGTGAAGTTTTTGGAACAGGAGTCATACTACCCATGCTTTTGCTTTTGGGAATAAAGTTTTATTGAAACACAGCCACACTTACTTGTATTTTATATTGCTGTTTCACACTATGAGGACAGATTTGAATGGTTGCAACAGATACCTTATGTCTGAAAAGCCTAAAATATTTACTACCTGGACCTTTATGAAAAATGTTTGCCTACTCTGCTTTTAGAACATAAATCAGATTGTTTTAGCCCAAAATATTCATTTGCCTTTTCATGGCACTTAGAATTTAAAAATCAAATAAGTATTTTCCATGGCTGACAAAGCCTTTGGAGATCTAAGCCCTCCCTACACCATCTTTTATGTTATTTTTTCCTATCATACTACTTTTTATCTTACCCCATCTTCTCATCTACTCATCTCAGTTTACCTCTTTGGTGATCCCCAAATGTGGCAAACACATTCCTACCTCAGGACCTTGGTATCCACTGTTCCTTTTTCTTAGAACATTCTTCCACCAGGTGGGCCCAGGGTGCCCTCATTTCCTTCAAGTCTATCCTCAAATACCATGAAATCAGCAAGGCCTTTTCTGACACCTATATCAAACCACAGCCTCCCCCACTTCTGGACGCCCCCACCTCCTTCCCCTGCTTTATTTGTCTTTATAAGGCCCATCTCCTCAGACACCACACACATGTCTTTGTGTGTTTTCTGTTCACTCTCATAAGCATGTAAGCTCATTGAGAGCAAGACTTTTATCCATTTTGTTTACCACTGCATCCTCAGAGCTGGGAAAATAATGGGTGCTCAAACTTCAAATGTATGATCTAACCTTTTCAGCACCAATACTGTTTAAATCTGCCTCAGAATAGACCTAGGTGCTGTGGAGCCCTTGTACCTAAGTATACTTTGGTACAAAGCGTGGAAATCATAGAATCCTGTGATTATCACAATCTTTGCTCCAACGTGCTGTAATTGTTAAAGAATATAAACCCACCATATAAACCCACCCTCAGAGTGTTTTTAGTCTGGATTGTTGACCAACAAGAAAAGAGTTTATAGATTGAAATCTAATAACATAGTTTGACATGTAGTCCTTCATCCTGTGGTCCCTGATAACGTCCCAGCCTCTACCTCTTATTTATATATTACACATGTGTACACACACACATACACACACACACACATGTCCCTCGCTTTCCCACTGTCTTATTCTCTTTCATTCCCCTCCAGTTCTGCACATAGAGCTCATTCTTCCTGAAACTTCTTTCCCCTCTTTGGCCAAATTCTATGTTTCCTTTAAGATTCAACTCATACAGGAGAATTCTCTGACACCACCACTTCCACCCAGTTCGTTTTTCAGACTGTGTCTGGGATCCTCCTCTGTAATCCCTCTATGTCTAAAAATGCCTTTGCAAATGGCACAGCATAGTTTAATAACGTTCCTAAACAACTCTTTGTTCTAACAACCCCCCACCCCCAATGGAGTAATTTCCTGGGATGAGGAGCTCTGTCCGTGGTGCTGAGCAGGCAGCAGCTGATGTAGAGTTGTGCTTTATAGTAACATCCCGTTATGGAGCTCTTCCTAAGGGCTCTGTATATTTTGGCAAACGACACATGCATTCCTTCACTTAGGGCTTACATCCACCCTGGGAGGGAGGAACTGGGTGCCTGGTGTTGGCTTCTTTCCTCGTTATTTCAAGGAAGGAGCACAGATGGCAGGCCCTGGGTCTATAGCTGGTGAACTTCACAAAGACTGTGAAGGTTGTTAAAAAAAAAAAAAAAAATTGAATCATGCCTTGTAATTTGGTAGTGGGGAAGGCATTATTCTTCTGCGTTGGTAGTAGTTCTACTATTTTTTTTTTATATTCTAACTCTCAATATTTACACTAGTGGAGTGATTTAAGTGTCAGAATACCAGTTTTCTATGCTCATCTCTACTATTAACTAGCTGGGTGACCTTTAACAGGTTACTTAACCTCTCTGAGTGCAAATATTACTTTTGAGGAATACAAGCATGTTTGTGTGAAAAGAAAGCAACCCGAGAGAGTAAGTTATAAATAAAAGTGATGTATATATATATATACATCATACACACACACACACATTGTGTAATTATGTGTATTTATCTATATACTGATATATGTGTATATTTATATGCATGTACTTAACTTCCTAATTATATGTATATATAACTTTGTAGATTTCAGGGAGGAGGAGATACACTTTATATCAGACTTATTTGTTTGGTTTTCATTGCTTTGTGTTGATCATCAATTGCTGAGTAACAAATTACCTCAAAACTTAGCGACTTAAAACAATAAATATCATCTCACAGTTTCTGTGAGTCAGGAATCTGGGCTTCCTCTCCGTGGGTTTCTCGCCAGGCTGCAGTCATCTCAAGGCTCGTTGGGAAGGGTCTGTTTCCTAGTAACCTAGTTCACACCCACAGTGGCTGTTAGGATGCTGCGCTTCTTGAGGCCTCTGTTGGCTGCAGGCTTCCCTCGGCTCCTTGCCGGATGAATGTCTGCATGGAGCATCATGGAGCATCTCACGGCATGGCAGCGGGAGAGAGGGAAAGGGAGAGGGAGAGGGGAAGCAAGACACCCACAGAGACAGAGAGAGCATGCAAGAGGGCCAGTGAGAGAGACACAGAGAGAGAGAGAGAGAGACAGAGAGGGAGTGAGAGAGGCCCAAGGTCACTGGGACTCATGCCACAACTGTCTGCCACACCTGTAACATTCTTCTCAGCTGGTTGTCAAGTCCCCTCCCACTCCCCAGATCCGGTCAGCCCACTTGCTCCATCTTGTTACCTCCTACACCCTCTTCTTCACACTCCTCCTCTTCTGATCTGCTCTTCCCATGACATATTCTGTATCCACCCCTCCCCCACTCCTGCCCTTTCCTCTGTGTGGTTAGTTGTTTTGTTCTCTCTCTCTCTCTCTCTCTCTTTTTGAAACCACACTTCTGTGTATTTAAAGCCCATGCAGACTTCAAAACTCTAGTTCAAACGTGACCTCCTCTCTGAAGCTTTCCCTCCAGGCCTGAGAAGTCCTCCTCCCTCTGCGTCCTGTAGTCCTTGATTTACGATGAACTGGAAATGTTTTCCTTCCCTGCTGGACTGTGAGCTTCTTAAGAGCAGGGCCTGTGATATGTCCATCCCCTTCTGCCGGCATCATATGTTGCACATAGTAGGTGCCTTACAGGGCTCATTGAGTGCAGTCAATTGACTGAAATGCCTAAGATGTGCACAGTACTGAGTTGACTTACAACACGAACTATGTTATGAATTATGGGCAGAGATTTCTTAAGCAGACACAGACCATAAACTCTGAGGCTTCAAAATGTATTCTAATGATGAAGCTTTTTTTCAGATCCAGTGTTCTGTGAGTCAGGGGTCAGACTCCACCACTGAATTACCAGGGCCTACTCCGGCCTGATCCCCTCCCTGGCCTGCTTCGTCTACCCTGTGCCCCTTTCTTCATTTGTCTCTTCCATCTTGTGGCAGGAAAGAGAGACCTTTTCGTTAAACTCTGCTTCCCATCATTTATCTAGGCTGATCTTACAGCCCTCTCGCCTGGTCTGTTTTTCTCAAGGGATTGAGAGTGTGAAACTCAGGCAGGTCGGAGAACTGGTCATTCTGTGGGAGCTGCATCGTTGGTAGGAATGATGGCCATTATGTAGCAAAAACAACCTGCACCACATCCCTTTAAATGCCCACTTGCACCCAGTTTGCATGGTGACTATGAAGCTTTAATGATTTACTTGTACATGCCTTGGAATTCATGAGGAAATAAAGTTATAAAACAGTATTTCACATTAAATTAGCACCTTGAAGTTTCCAGGGATATTTTTAGCCTGTATGTTTCCTGTAATACCTGCACCAGCACTAGGAAATAGATAACACTAATTGAATTTTATAGATGGAGAAATGTAGGCCCAGTAAGGGAACATGCTTTGCCTCAGACTGCACCACATAATTTGCAAGAGACAGAGCAAGACTTGGACTTCCACGTTCCGTGTTCTTTAATCTTGATCTACTCTGTTATTAGTAAAGGAAAAACATGGTTATTCTCCCATATGGTCTTTAGAATGTAGCTCTAATTTCTTCCAAATAGTAGGTGGTCAATGAATGCACGTTAATACTTTGGATCAAAGTGAGCTCAGGGCCTAATATTTGATTTTTGAATTGCCTTATGACAGGTCTCAGGTTGCTTTGTGCCTTAGGTCGTATCCATTGTTATATAGCCTGCCCGCCTGCCTGCCTCCCTTCTTTCCTTCGGTGGAAAAGAAGTAAAGGGATGCCTGAGGGGACTTTCAATTGATGGCAATGGTCCTAAGTTGAGCACTGTCACTTGTCTCTCGTGCCCAGGGAGTTTGCCCGTTGGAAGGTGAGGAACACAGCCATCGAGAGGAGAGATCTGGTCCGTCATCCAATGCCCCTCATGCCAGAGTTTCAAAGGAGCATCCGCCTGCTTGGCAGGAGACCCACCACTCAGCAGTTCATCGACACCATCATCAAGAAGTACGGCACCCACCTGCTCATCTCAGCCACCTTGGGAGGTAGGTCAGCAGCCGCTGGGCCACAGCCCTGTCACACCTTTGGGCCTGGGGTGGGAGGGAGAGTGGGATGTCCTGAGAGCAAAGCCGTCTTAGCCTCTCTGCCATCCTACATCCTGCAAAAGCATATGTTGCCCCATGAGCCAAATTGTCTTGGCCTCCATGGGCAGATCTGTGCTGATGATTCAGTTCTATGGGACAGTCTACTTGGAGAGTTGGCCAGTGTTGGTGGAAATATGGCTTACCCTTGGAGTTGGCTTAGCTCGTTAGAAATGCTTAAACTGATAATTGTCCTAGTTCCTCTGGAATGTGGTCTGATCTGGGAAAATAATGAAATTTAAGATATTGTTTAGGGAATCTTATTTGTTTGTTTAAGTCTACTTTAGGGGCTGATCACTTCAGGTTATCATTTTATACATGGGCTATGGTTTGTATCTCATACATACGCACATTGAGTGGGTTAGTAGGAAAGCAGACTAATTGCTCCACCCTGCTCATCATTGCCCATCTTTTCCTATCAGGTGCAGTCAGTTTTTGAGAGAGTGAGGATAAGAGGGCTAGATAAAGGGCAGGAATAAATGCAAAGACAATGAATGGACAGTGGTACAGAGTAGAGCATCAGGTTCTTACGGGTCTTGTCTGCATGCATCATATGATATTATGAGGAACCCCTTAGGCATCCATTTTCTGCCATAGTGACTTGGGCTACTGAACTTTTAGAAAGCCCTTTTGGTGGTAGAGCACCATGCCCACTTGCTTGTAGAGCTGCTAGGTGCTTTAGATATGGCCCATGCCAGCAAAAAGAGATTGGTGTCTCGTCAGAGGCAGGGCGGACTGAGGTATGATTATAACAGGGAATCTTCTCCTTCTGAGGAGTGTTGAGCACCACAAACTGGAGTGGTCAGTACAGAGACTTCATGAAAGAAGTGACAGTTTAGCTTGACAGGAGCTGGTTAGGTCAGGGAAGGTGGTGGGGCTTTCTAGGCTGAGCATACTGTGTACAATTTAAGGAAGACAAGATTAGTAATTTGATAATGGGAATATGGGTGGGGAAATTGGTTGGGCAAATTCACTCACTCTCACAATAATATGAGCCACTACATTGTCTTTAGTCCTCAAAAGCACAAGTTAAGCCATATTACCTTCACTTTATAGATGAAGAAGCTGAGACCCAGAAGAGGTATAGCTAGTACGTTATAAAGCTAGGTTTTTAACTTAATGTTTTCTGTCTACACAGCTTGCATTATATCTTTGATCCAACATCAGTCCCTTTTACCAACCCACCCACCCACTCCAAAGCCAACCAACCAGCACATATGTGTGGTCTGCTGGTAGTCAGATATTAAGTAGGACTTTGGATGTTAAATCACTAGCATAAATTCTATTCTATTATAAAGTGAAAATGAATTCCTTTCTACATTGAATGTGGCATTAACCTGTATGCTTTCCTTTGAATACCTCCCACCTCCCAATTCACTTGGGAAAAAAAAGTTCTTGAGACCAATTCAATCCTTCTATTAAAAGCTGTGCTCTGGTCTGAGTCCCTGGAAATTCCAAGTAACAAAGACCTTTCTTCCTCAATGAAATATATTTTTAATTTCTCCAAGGCGAGGTGGTGAATTATTCACAGACCCTTGTTCCTCTCCTGTTTTTACAACACAACATTTTAAAATATGCAAAGCTTTGGATTGAGATCCAGTGTTGGACAGCAGGCCCTAACTGCTCCCCCAGCCCTCAATGTGGAGGAGCAGAGAGAGGGAAGGGAAAGAGATTTACTGTTGATTGAACACTCTGTGCCAGAAACTGCATGAAGTCTTGTCTTTTCTTTTCTTTTTTTTTTTTGAGACAGGGTCTCACTCTGTCACCTAAGCTAGAATGCAGTGGCACTGTCATAGCTCACTGCAACCTTTAACTCCTGGGCTCAACAGATCCTCCTGCCTCAACCTCCTGAGTAGCTGGGATTACCATAGTGCACCACCATGTCCAATGATTTTTAAAATTTTTTGTAGAACCAGGGTCTTGCTATTGCTCAGGCTGGTCTCAAACTCCTGGCCTCAAGAAATACTCCCTCCTCAGCCTTCCAAAGTGCTGGGATTACAAGCATGAGCCACTGCACTCTGCCTGAGGTGCTTCTCACATTGTCATTTCATTCATTCATATATGAAAAAAAACATTGCTTAATGACCTCCTCTACAATGTGGGAGAAAGGAGGTGGGCAGTTTTAGAGAATGAAAGGGCAGGCTCTGGAGTTTGATCACCTGCCTTCCAGTCCTGCCTGCTGCTCTTCACCAGCTTAGTGTCACCTTTCTAGTATCTTAATCCTCTAAGCCTCAGTTTCCCCTTTTATAAGTAGTCACAATAGTAGTACTTCCTTCATGCATATTTTGAGGATTAAATAAAGCAATACGTTCAAAGTGCTTATCACACCGTCTGGCACCTAGCAAATTGTTGCTGTTGCTATTGTTATTTCTATTGTTGTTATCATTATTTAATAAAGGTAAGGAACTTAGGGACCCAGAATTAAAGCCCAACCCTGTTGCTCACCAGATAAGTGGGAGACATTGAGAAATTAACTTTTCCTGTCTGGATATCAGTTTCTCCATCTATATACAAGGAGGTGCAGAAGATGTTATTCACTATATTTTTCCTAAGCATGCTGTATTCATTGACAAGGAATGCTTTCATAAACACTTTGAGGTGTCAGGTAAGTTCACAAGGGCATAATCAAACAACAAAAGATAATTCTTCAACTAGCTTTCATGGGACAAATAAGTGCATTTGTTTGGCTCCATAGGGAGAGGGAACAGGAAGGAAAAGGAGTGGGAATGAGGACGTGGAGCTGATGGGAGGGCCAACAGCTAATATATTTCCATGGAATCCCCAGTTTTTGGTGAAATCTATGAAACTCATAAAATATGTAGAATGAATGATCTTCTTACGGAGGGTAGTGAAGGAAAGAATTCTGCATCTCAAAGGACACACAGGGTAGAAATGGGTAGAAATTTCCTTAGTCTCCCCGGTGATCAGATTTTTGGCAGAAGGAAACACCTTTGAAGCTGGTGGGTATGTGACATGTATGATTAATCTTGAGGGTATGATTATGTGTACATGGAAATGTGTGCCTACCTGTATAGACAAATGTGCACAAATGCCTACCTATAAGTTGATGTGATTAATCTACACATACACATACATACATGTGCATTGCACACATTTGTATTAAATGCATATATATAGATACAGTGTGTATACATATATGTATATGTGAGCTTGCATATGGATGTGAATATGTGTATATTGTGTGGATGTCTTTTTATACATGAGGGGTCATATGTTTTGTTCATATGTGTGTGTTTGTGTATGTATTCATCACTTCACACCCCACATCTTGGGAGATCTCCCCTTGAGTAAGAAGAAGGCTGAGAATAAAATCACAGTGGCTGTCTGGCAGCCTAAAGTCCAGACGTCCCCACCTTCAATTGTGGAGCAAGATCTCCTATTGACTCAAGAGGTGAAACGATCAGCTCTCACCTCATCCTCCATCCCCTGTGTGTGTGAGTCCCGGCTTGTTCCCCTCTCAGAGAAGGTGCTGGAAAGAGTGAGGGAAAGTCCCCAGGAGGCCAGGAAGACTGAGGAATGGCCTATATGGGGTGAAAAGGCAATTTGCAGGAATGCCCAAGTGGGAAAGCAACTCTAAACAGCACATTCTCTTAATAAACAAGAAATTAAGTCTTAATAATGCAGTAAGAAGCCCATTAACCCCTCTTGATCTAAGGTTTGCTTCTGCCAGTTTTCTGTCCTGAGGGAACTGGGCTTATTTCACCTTCTCTTCACAGCCCCTCGGACAGCCATAGCTGACACTCGGAATGCTTATTTCCTCTGCCTCATGGCTCTAATTCTTGGCATGCTTACTTATTTAACCATTTACCTTTCCACCTGTCTATCTATCTGTCTACTCATTCAATCATCTATCCACCCATCCATCTATCCATCCATTTATCCATCAAATGGTAACTGAACAACCACTCTTCATCAGCCCCTAGAATAAACCTTGGGACATTAGAAAGATGGATTGGATAAAGTCCTTTTCCACCTCCCCACAGCCCACTGCCCCGGAAATTCAAAGTCTATTTGGACATTAAGCAATTTTAAAGCCAACCTCTATTGAGTCTGCTTTGGGGTCCAAAGGAGAGACCAGGCATGTGGTGCATTGGAGAAAAGGGGGTTTGTGAGAGAGCACACAGTTAGAGTCATTAATCTAGTTCAGGTAAGGAACAAGGGGTTGAGAGAAGGCTTCTCAGAGGAGGTGATGTCTTAGGTGATATCTGAGAGATCAGTAGGAGTTAGCCAGTAGAAAAACATAAAAGTGGAGTCTCAACAATGTGAGAAAATGAGGCACACGTGTACAGGGTAGAGCAAACTCAGAGAGCAGCAAGGGATGCAGTGGGAGGGGCCAGGTCACCCGCTCCTGTCCCTTATCTACAGGGACACAGGCACCTCTACCTTGACTCTTCCCCTGGTGTATCGACATCATATCCTGTGACTCTGTGTCTCCACACCAGCACTGGCCAGTAGTGTGAGCCCCAGATGCCATTTTAAATTTTCTTAGAAAGGAAAAGGGAGTAATCAATTTGACAACATATCTTATTTAACATAATATATCCAAAATGTTATCATTTCAACATGTAATCAATAGAGCAAGCTATTAATGAGAGATTGTGTATTTTTTACACTAAATCTTAGAACTCTGGTATGTGGTTTATACTTATAGCACGTCTCAGTGTCTTGTTCATTTGTCACCCCCATGGCTGTCCAAGTGCTCGGCACACAAGCAACGTTCGGTGTCTGCTGAGCTAAACTGAGTGGGCAGGCTGGAGAATGGCAGAAGGGAGGTGCCACTTCTCTCTGGGGGGAGGGTGTGGTCGGAGGGAGCTCACCAGGGACATGATGCCCCAGCAGGTTCTCGAGAATGTATAGGAACATCCGTCATGCCAGGGAGGTAGGGGGTGCGTAGTAAGAGGAAGTGACATTAGAATTAAGCCTAGAAAGCTGGATAGAATTTTTTAAAAACAGACATTTAGGTAAGGGACAGAATGGAATTCCTTCTGATAGTAAATTGTGTTTTCTCTCCAACTCAGAAAGTCATCAGCATTCTAAAGACATCTCGATTGTCCTAGATAACAGGCTTTGGTTCTCAGAAAGCACCCATCGTTTTTGTTCTCTAAATATCCTTTTGTACTGAATTGACTAGCTGTAAGGATAAATATCATACAATTGATAATTTGCAATAATCAAATAATGTCAGCTAACACTTCCCACAGTGCTCAGTAGGTGCCAGGCAGGGTTCAAGTTCTTTATGTGATTAATAAATCTAAAGCCATGGCAACCCTATGAGTTAAGTGCAGTCAGTATCCCCATTTCACACATGAAGAAACTGAGGCATAGAGAGGTTAACACAGATAACACAGGTCAAAGTGGTCTAGCTCAGGGTCTGTGCCTGTAACTACTACTCCAGGCATTTTCTGAGTGCTACAATGAACCAGACAATGTGCTGAAGACTTTACAAGTATTAACTAATTTATTCTTTTTGGTAATTCAGTGGATTAGGGGCTCGTTTGCTCTTAATTTTGCTAATGAATAAACTGAGGAACACAGAAGTTAAGAAATTGCTCTCATTCACAAGGTTGGCACTGAGTAGAGCCAGGAGTACGACCATCAGGTCTATGCGGTGGGAATTTCTTCAGCTTCGTTTCTGCAGTTCCGGTGAAACGTTTCATTACTCAAAGTAAAAGTCATTTTAGCTTAGTAGTTTTAGTAATCTATGTATGCATTTCTAAAAAAAAAAAAAAAAGAACATCGTGGAGGAAAATCAATAACTTTGTATATTTATATCTATATCTATATAACCACATCTATCATTTTTCTGTTCCTCTGTCCCAATATCTACCTGTTTATCTGTCTATTCATCCATCCATCCATCCAGAAATGAGTAGGGGGAGGAGAAGAAGGAAGGGAGGAAGAAATGTGGGAAGAGCAGAGCGGAGAGTAGGGTAGAGGAAACGGAAGAACTGAATGATGATGAGGAAGCAGAGGAGGAGGAGAAATGAATGAGAAGGGAGTATCTACGCCAAAGTCCTCATTTTATAGACGTGGCTGAACTTTCTCAGAAGAGGGGAAGTGGGTTGTGTTGTCAGATGATGCTAGTGAGAAAGAAGCATGAAGTGGGTTAGCAGGGATTGGACTCTGCTGTTGACGGTTTTTTAATGACCCTCGTCCTGGTGGAGCTCCGTGTTTATAGGCACCTCCGGAGAGTCTCTTTTTCATTTGATTTTCAGAAGCAGAAGGAAATCTGTGCAAAATTAGTTGGAGGAGGCGCAAGCCTGCTTTCAGCGTCCCCACGGCCCTGCCTCCCACACCAGGCTTTCTAATCACCGTTTCTTTCCCACGCAGGGGAGGAGGCTTTGACCATGTATATGGACAAAAGCCGCCTGGACAGGAAGTCAGGGAACGCCACCCAAAGTGTGGAAGCTCTGCACCAGCTCGCATCGTCCTACTTTGTCGACCGCGATGGCACCATGAGGAGGCTGCATGAGATCCAGATATCAACTGGAGCCATCAAGGTACAGCTCGGGGGCGGATTTGGGTGGCAGGCTCTCAGTTCGGTTCTGCACTGCAGTACAGACCTCCTGGCGTCATACCCGTGTAGCTCACAGTGCCCTCTGCCCACTGCTCTGATTGATGTTGCCATGTGCCCGGTGACATCACCAGCACTGGTATTACGATGGCCATAGGTACTGACTTACTGGAGCGCCCTGGCCACAGTCGTGGCCAAATTATCAGCGGTCCTCTCATTCACTCTTACATTGGTCCTGTAAGGTTGATTTATCACACCCCCTTTCTGTGTGAAAAAAACTGAGGCTACAAAGGGGTAAATGATTTCCTTGAGGTCTCAGGGCTAGCAAGAGTCAGATTACAGATTCCCAGCTCAGCAATAGTTTAAACACTTGTGTTTTTTTATTCCTTCCTCCTCGCCTCCCATTTTACAGATGGGAAAACTGAGGCCTCACATTTAAAGCCTTTTTTTTTCAGGGTTACACAGTTAGAGAATACCTTAACAGGGACTAGAACTCTGCTCTCTAGACCAAAGGTCAGCAATTGTTTTCTGTAAAGGGCCAGATGATTAATATTTTGCAGGCTTTACGGCCTGTGCTGCTACCACTCAATTCTGCTGTTGTAGCCTAAAAGCAGCCACAGTCAATATAAAAACAAACGGGCATGGCTGTGTTCCAGTAAAACTTTATTTACCAAAGCAGGCACTCTGGCGTTTGCTGATCCATGCTTGCCTGCACAAGCATGGCTCAATAGAACCTGCCACGATGATGGAAATGCCCTACATCTGTGCTGGTCAAGACAGTAGCCACTAGTCACGTGGGGTCATTGAACACTTGAAAGCTGGCTACCGGGGAGCTAAATTTGTAACTTTATTTAATTTCGGTTAATTTAAAGTTAAATAGTCCCGTGGAATAAAGGAGCTCTGAACTTTTCAATTCAATGCCTCAGAGCACAGGAACTTTGAAAAGATTCCATTTTAAGTGCAATAAATTGAGAGACTACCCCTAGAAAAGAAAAACGGGGGAGGACATTCTTGATAGAAAAGGTTCCTTCTTCTGAGGGTTTCAGCGCAGATTTCTCCATCTCGAATTTTCTAAAATCAGAGTGTGCCTGCATTTTCCTTCTCCGTCGTCACCCTGATTTCTTCTGAATAAAAGGCAGACTTAGCCTTGTGTTAGGACGTTCTAAGATATCTGCAGGGCAGAGGGGGGCCGGGGGTAACACCGGGAGAGACTCAGAGAGATGAGTCAGAAATTGACCAAGGAGAGGAAAGAGTATGGGAGGGAGAGGGTTACTGAGGAAGGAAGCGGTAAGGAGAGGAAATGAATCAAATGGACAAACAAAGGGCCAGTTTATCCAAGGAGAATCGCCGATATTGGGGGGGATTATGTTGTTAGGGAACTCAGCGCAGAGAGATGGATCTTTATGAAGCCATCGGAGGCGGAGTGCCGCAAAGGCCTGGTTTTCATTATCGCCAAATGGTTCTCTCCTCCCTGGACGGGATGCGGAATTGAGATATTGAAGGTCTGTCAGAAGATAATCCTCTTTTGTGCATCCTGGAAGTGCAGTCTGCCTCTGCAGGAGGAATTTCTCAAAGAAATTGCACAGAGGCCACTCAAGAAACTGTTCTCACGGTAGGCACTGTCTTCCGCGCTCGATTCGGCCCCAGGGCTTTTCCCGCCATTCGTGCCACTACGTCAAGACCCAGCCGGCTGGACCTTGTCTCACTACTGGATCCGTTAGAGGGCAGCCACCGACCCAGGCGGAGCTTTGCTCATTTCCCCTCGCCCCCGCTGTGGGTACCTGTAGTAAAATAAATGGGTAGTTTATTTCTCACTCCATAATAACTGTGTTATTATTCTGTACATAAAAATAAATTATTTGTAAAATAAAACCAAACCTAATTATGATCCATGTATTTACTGTGCCCTAAGTGCTAAACACTTAAAAAATTTGATCTGTTTACCTGTTGAGGTGGCCGAGAACATTACGAACATTTTATAGCTGGGGAAGTTGAGGCTTAGAAAGGGAAAGTTGCTGCTCCAAGGTTTCAGAGCTGGAAAAGGACAGAGAAGGTAGGTGCGGCTGTTTCTCAAGTCATCATTCCCTACAACGGATTCTACGCATTTATAGCTGGGTGCAAACCTCAACCCTTAATAATGGGAACCAAAGGCTAAAGAAGCGAAGGGGCTTCTTTTCATACGAAACCATTCTAATTTCAAGGTTATTTTTTGAATAACTGTTCCCCTATTATCCACCTCCCCAGGTCTTCTAAGACAGTGTTATAGAGATACGCAGCCGTAGCATTGGGGTGTTGTCTCTTGTGGTGGTACTGATTACATTTGCCGCTGAAACTTCTTTTGGAAAATGGGAATAATTTCATTGTTCTTGTCTAACAATAGTGCATATGTACTCATTACAATTCATAGAGATGTTTTGCTCATTGTTGAACACATGCCATGTGCTGGGTATTTAGAACCATCCTATCTGGTCTCTCACAACCTCCCTGGAAGAGATTTACTAGCTCTGGTTTGCAGAAGCTTAGAGAAGTTAAATGACTTCTTTAGGTCACACAGTAAATAAATGGCCTGGCCCAGATTTAACACTGACTTTCCTTGTTCCAAAGCCCCTGCTTTTGAAATTTACTGCCTCAACTGATTAGTTCACACATTACTTACAGCAACCTTGTGAAATGAGAACCGGGGGTAGAACCCAGGCATGCAGTCTGGGTGCTTGGCCACCGTGCTAGGTGCTAGTCTACTCAGTGACAGCTGGGCGTGGTCCAAGACACAGAACAGGTGCACAGGAAGCGGCCATTGACTTGGGCCAGAAGACTTTTTCTGCTGGCTTTGCTCTGCTGGGGGTTTTCCGGGTCTGTCCTAGACAAGGGCACCTGTCTCACACTAATCTCATTCGATGTCCCCTCCAGGTCACAGAGACACGCACTGGGCCTCTGGGCTGTAACAGCTACGACAATCTGGACTCTGTGAGTTCCGTCCTTCTGCAGAGCACAGAGAGCAAACTGCACCTTCAAGGTAGGAAGCCTGTGGAAAAGGTGGGGCCAGAGTCAGGGGAAGCAGCACGGATACGATGTAGGGAGGAGAGGATCCGGAGGGATGGTATAAAAAGAGAATGAGTAAGATGAAGCATAGAAAAACCTGTGAAAAATACAAATATGGAAATACAACCGTTAGGATATGGCAGATATATATATATATATATATATATATATATATATATATATATATACACACACACACATATATATAATTTTAACATATACAGGACATTAAAATCATGATCATTCATTCGTTTTCAGATAGAAAGTAAGGAAATATGAGCTTTATCTGATTATTCTGAAGAAAATGTCTAAACGGTATTATTTATAGATGCCTCAGACCTAATATATATTAAAGTTTCATATCAGATCATCTGAATTTTCTGCATTATTGCTTTGGATTTTCAATTTGTTTTGGCAGGTGTTATTTAAATCCCCCCCAAATATAGGACATTTTACAGAATTTTTGATTCTCTGTAATTTTTCTTCGCCCTTATTTGCTAATCATTCATAGTCTTAAAGATACACACACACACACACACACACACACTTTTGCAGAGATTACAAATGGCAGTGCTCAATGCTGGCTGGGGCGTAGAGAGAAAGATATCCTCCGACATGTCTAGTGAGAATGCAACCATCATAGGGATTAATTTGTTGGTATTTGTAAATATTTGCATTTGTTTGATGTCTGCTATATGTCAAGTTCATGTTAGATACTCCATACGTACAGCTGGGCCATTAACTTAAAGAAAATGTACCATATAAAATAGTAATTTCACTCTCATTAATTCACATCATAAAGAGGAGAGGAGATTGCAGGGTGAAAATTGGCAAGGCTTTAGGTATATATATATTACTCTTCTAAAAAATATAATTTATAACATCAAAAATATTAGCATCTCAATTTCCCACATGAGAAAACTAAGCGAATTATGTTGCATCTGTACAACATAGTGTTAAGCTGGTAATGAAATGTTTATAAAGAAGTTCCAAGAATATGTGAAAATGATTTGATATGTTAATTAATAAATGAAAATTTTCTGATCAAATGTATGGCACTATCTTAGCAATATAAAAAGATGAGTCAAACTAATATAGCAAGGAAATATGCCAAGATGTTCAAAAAGCTTACCCCTTGATGGTTAGGTTGTAGATGATTTATTTTAGGCTTCTAGTTTCTTTTCTAACTTTTCTATAATGATCATGTATTAACTTTATGGTCAGAAAAAAAATGACATGCTTTAACTCTGAGCAGACTAAAAATGTGACTTCTAGAAAGGTATATGGTGAAGGTGATTCTGAATGTCAGTAGGAGGAAGTCGGGCTGAGATTGGCAGGTAGAGCTAAGCAGGGCCTAATATGACTTTTATATTCTGGTTTCTTGGCAACTCTTTGATTCATGCTCCTGTTATAGAAGGTGATTAGGAAATGGTGCACAGAGGGCTTGATAGTGTCACTTGGGAGCAGTCAAGGAAAATCCTTCAGGGAAATTCAGGACAAGAAAGCGGTTTACTGTTAAAAGAAAACACAATGCACCAAAGTCTCAAATACAAGGAGAATAACCCTACCCACTTTAGGAGAGAAAAGAGTAGACAGAAGGGTTTGCTAATGCCTGTTAAGAAAGTAGATAAAAAAGACAGATCTTCCTTGGGTGCATCAGGACTTCCAGTGTCTGAGTTCATGGAATACCTAGAGCAACCCTGTGAATTGAGAGCCAGGATTAAAATCCAGGCAGTTGGCACCAGTCTGTGCTTGATTACCCTGTTGTGCATGTTGAGGGTGGAAAGACTTGCGATCTATAATTGGAGCATACTTAGAAGGAATTAATGAGATGTTACTACCAAGGAATGTAGTGAGATCTTAGGGTCATTCAGAGGCCGATTTACCCTGAAACCAATGAAGCTTGAGGTCCAGGGATCCAGCACCTTCCAAGTCCCCACCTTTTCTCATTCTAAAGATACATTCACTTTCATGTCTAATTGTGAATTCCTTTCCTCAAAAAACAACTTTTATCTGGTGATGTGATAGTTTCACAGGTATACACACATGCCAATCTCATCAGATTACACATTTCAAATATTACAGTTCATTTTATGTTCATCACACATCAATAAATCTGTTAAAAATTTAAACGACTGGAACAAATTGTATTCAAATGATTAAAAAAAAAAAAACAAAAAAACTACTGTATAAGACTTCTGTTCTCCCAAGCCCAGATATGTTATTGGTTATATTACTAGAAGTATGCTTATTCACAAAAGGGAGGTGGTAGACCTGTCCTTCTCTAGAAGGGTCAGAGCACACCTGGAGGATTGGGTCTATGCCTGAGCATCACACTGCAAGAGGGACATTGAGAAAGTGCAGTTTGCCTGGAGGAGTGAGTCCTGTGATAGTGAAATAAGGTTAACTTGGAGCAAGAAGGACTTGTCTTCAGATACCTAAAAGGCTGTCTTCCAAGAAGAGAATCAATTTCATTAATATGGATAAAATGGGCCAAGCTCAATCTAGTAAAAGGGAGAAAATTACAAAGATCTCAGCTTTTAACTAAGTATAATGTAGCTGCATCTAATGAACATTTATGCCCAAGCCTGGAATGACCTGCTGAAGGGTGTAGTGATTCCCTGCTATCAGAGAATAATAAGTAGGTGATGTTTGGTAGAAAAGTTATAGAGAAGACTATTTAAGCACCATTCATTTGTGTTGGGTGATCAAAGTAGGTGATTTTAAGTTCTTCCCAACAATGATTCTAGGATTTTATGAAAATGACGAATCATTAAATCTTTTATTGAGACTAACTACATGGCAAAGCCAACACTAGACCCTGGGCACATAAGCACAAATCAGTCCAATTCAATAAACATTTTTTTTAAGAACACATGTTGATAATGAGCTGGGCAAAAAAAAAAAAAAAATAAAGTAGTGAAGAAGGCAGGCATGACTTTTTCCTCAAAGAAATATATACTCTATTGGAGAAGATGAGCTTGAAACAAACAATAAGTGTAATGAATTTTAGTGAAGAAAATAATGAGGGTTAGGTGGTATCAGATAGTATGCGATCTTAACCTACTGGGAAGTTGGGAAAGTTTTCTGTAAATAAGATACATAGGATGAGACCTGAAGGATAAATAGGAGGGCAGGGCCTTGGTTACAGAGGGAGACAGAAGAATCTTTATCAAGGGGCATTTGAGGAAATGAAGAAAAGTCTTATGAGATTAAAGCAGAGACATCAATGGTGAGAAAGACAAGTTAATCCTTCAAATCCTAGATGGCCTCTGTAGAACATTAATGAGTTGAACATTAATTTGAGAGCAATAGATATCCTAGAAATGTTTTTTTTAAAAGGGAGAGGCATGAAGAGGATGGTATTTTGGAAGATCACTGTGGCTCTTGTGTGGGCAATTAATTAAAGAGGGGTGAATTGAAGATTGGTGACAGTTGCAGGCTACTGCAGAATTCAAGTTGAAATGTCCCAGATTCAGACCATGGAGTACCAGCGGGGGTAGAAAGAAATAGACCAATTCCACAGTTACTTATGAGGCATTGTGACCAGGATTTTAGATAATTGAGTGAATGGGGTGAAAAGAGCATGAAGAATTTAGATAATTGAGTGAATGGGGTTTGAATATAAGACAGAAAGGATAGGCAGGCAAATACCTATGCTTCAAGGTAACACATAACTTAATAGAGATAGTAAAAGTAATACTTAGCATTATGGGGATGCAGGAAAGGGAGTGATTCATTCTCTATGTTCAGGTGGGGGAGTCATAGGCACAAGCAAAAGATATCTCTGGAAGAATAATGTTCTCCTGATGAAAGGTAAAACAAATGAGCTTCCTAAATATAAGACAGCAAAATATCTCATGACTTTGAGGTCGATATTTATTCAGTAGGATGCAAAAAGCACTAAGTATATAAAGAAGATTTGTAAATTGGACTAGATTAAAATTTAGCTATATTAAGATATACTATTAATAGAATAAAAATGCAGGCCACAGAGTGGAGGAAAATATTTGTAATGCATGTGCTTGACAGAGAACTCCTATGTAGAATATATATATGAATATATATATATATTTAAATTCTAAAATCGATAAGAAAAAGGTAATCTATTAAGAAAAGAAAGTGGATAAAAGACAGAAAGAGGCACTTCACAAATAAGAGTACCAAAATGGCAAATAAACATTTAAAAAAGTGCTCAACTTTTCCAGTCTGCAGAAAAATGTAAATTAAAACCACAATTTAATGTCTTACCGTAGCAATCAGCATGGTTCAAATGAAAAAGACTGTCAGTATCAAGGAGTGACAATCTGAGGCAGTTGGAACTTACGTGCATCCTTATGGGAGCACAAATTAGTATCATCGCTTTGGAGAATTCTCAGCAGTATCTACAAAAGACTGCCTATGCCCTGGCTCAATGATCTATCAGTTCTAATTCCTAGGGATATGCCCAACAGAATTGTGCCCTAGGTTCATCAAAACACATGAATGTTCACAGTAGCTTTCTTCAAAATAACCCTAAGCTGGCAACAACCCATATGTCCATCAATAAGAAAATTGGTAAATATAACACATTATTATGCATTCATATGATAAGCTACCATAGTGAGATGAGAAATAATATCTACTGTTTTATGCAACATTATGGAAGAATCTCACAAATATAACACTGAATGAGAGAAGCCAGACACCAGATAGTACATGCCATATGATTCCATTCCTAGACAGGTCAAAAACAGTAAACACAAATACATATTTTTAGAAGTCCAGAGAGCATTAATCTTTGGGGAGAGAAATGGGTCAGTGACTGAAGGGAGATGAAAGAGATTTCTGGTGATATTGTTCTGTTTCTTAATCCGGGTGGTAGCACATGGGTATGTTTGCTTTGTGAAAATGTATAGAGCTGTGAAGCCATTATTTGTATGTATGCATTTCTGTATATACAACATGCAACTATTAGAGTTTTATTTAATATGTGTTTCATTTTGACATCCTCTGCAAAGACAGAACATGAATAAAGCATGAAGCTATGGAAAAGTAGGAGGTGGTCAGCTCAGCTAGAGGACAGGCTGCACGGACCACGGGTAGAGGAACCAGAAATAACAGTAGATATTGTTCATTCGGTGCTTCCCCATGTGCCAGAGACTGTACTAATTTATTTTCATTAGATTAATGTTTGCTTTTTTTATATATGTTTTTATTTTTAACTTATTATATAATTGCATTATTCTATTTTTAATCCTCAACATGATTCCTATGAAGAAGGCATAAATAACTTTCTAATTTTTGCAAGTAAGGAAATTGGGTCTTAGTGAGGTTACTTAATAAGTGGTTGAGCTGGGATTTTAACTCAGCCTTCCTTCAAGCTCCTCCTTCTTGAAAAGGTGCTATTCTATATTCCTCTATTCCTCTTCGCATCCCTTTGATTGAGACTGGGAGGGGAGATTCTTCAGAGGTTTATTTTGGTAGATTGAGAACAATATGAATGGCACTCTAATGACCTTCACCTTGTGAAGATGTTTCATAAAATGTTCATCAAAACAAGGCAAAGGTAGAGTGGAATAGAAAAAGGAAAGAAGAGGATTGGAGAAAGAAATTAGAAATGAGAAAGAAAGGAGCATGAAAATGATCAGAGGCTATTAGTAGTCATAGCAGCAACAGCTGAACTAGTAGTAATAACACTAATGGCATAATGATAACTTCTTATTTTTATACTTCTCTTTCCAAGAAGCCCATTGAGTGTTTTACCGACATTGTCATGTAATTTAATCTAGTATCCATATGGTGAAATATACAGACAGCAAAACTCTGCCTCAGTAGCTTGCTGATGTGGAAAGGGATGCAGAGAGAATATTTTGCTGAAATCTATAGGTGATCCAGAAATTCATTCTTTCATACATTCACTCATTTATTTATTTGGCAATATTTATTGAGCATCAACTATATGTCAGACCTTTTATTTTTTTTAAAGCTAGAAATACATCTGTGAATAAGCTAACTCAATAATTTTGGAGCTTATAATTAGTGTGTGGGTATGGGAGGATCACACAATAAACAAAGAAATACATTTTCTTTCCAATCAGAGAGATAGTGAGGAAACAGGTCATCTAGAAACTTGCAGACCATGGAAAAGACTTTAGTCTCTGGATGCAATGAGAAGCCATTGCAAATTTGGGCAGAGAAGTAACTTGAGCTGACTTAGATTTTAAATACATCACTATGGCTCTTGAGTAGGAAAGATTACCAAGGGCGAGAACAGTTACAAGGATCCCAGTTAGGAGGATGTTGTGTTTATCCAGGTGAGAGAAAACGGTTGCTTAGATCATGATAGGATGAAGGAAGGGGGTGAAAGGAGAGTGAATTTATGGATATATATTTTAAGGTAGTACTGACATTATTTGGTAATGGACTGGAAAGTGTTTGTCAGAGAAGGAAGTCAAGGATGACCCCAAGGTTTTGCCTGAGCAACTGCAAGGGCATAATTGCCACATATTGATATGGGGAGACTGTGGGAGGGACATGAGGAATTAGGTTTGAACCTAGTTGGAATTGAACCTGAGTTTGACATGTCTATTAGATATCCAGATGGAGATGTTGAGTGGCCATTTGGAAGGTCAGAGGAGAGAACGGAAAGATATAGATTAGGATACATGTGCTATTTAATGATGTGAGATTGGACAAGATTACCTTGGGGGAGAGTGTAAGTAGAGAAAAGAAGGAATCCGGATACTGAGCCATGGAGAAATGCATATTAAAAGTTTGGGAATGGTAGGACAGTGATGAGGATCCAGAAAAGGAAGCTTGGGGGGAGGCTTGGGAGGTAACAAGAGAGCCAAGAGAGGGTAATATCTGGGAAGTCAGATAAGGAATGTTTCTCCAAACAGAAATAGTGGTAAGTGTGTCAAATACCGCTGAGAGAATAATTAAGATGAGGACTGAGGACTGCATATTGGATTTAGCAATATGTAAGTCATTGGTAACCTTGACAAGGATGTTTCAGTGGAATTATGGGGTGAAATCCTGCACAGAATAAATTCAAGAGCAAACTCTACAGAAGGAGTATTAGGAGTATTACAGTAAATGGCACAATAGCATAGGGTGATATGGAGTCAAGCGATTTTTTTCTCTTCTTCTGTAGCATAGAGGCAACAAAACTTTTGTATGATGTTGAGAATTATTCTGTAGAGAGGGAAAATTTTATGCTGCAAGCAAAGGAAGGGTGATTTTTGGATCAAATTGGAACAGGCAAAAATTAATAGAATCTTTTCATATCACTGGGATTATTTGCCTTACATAGGAGCACCTGTTCTTAGTAAAGAGAGGGAAAGGAGAATGTGTGTGGCCAGAGGTGGGAACAAATTGTAGATGTGGTAATGGGAGCATTTTTTAACTTTACTTTTTAATTATCTCTCATAGATTTTAAGTTGTGTGAGTTTTTTCAGATTTTAATACCTCTGAAATTAGAATACTTCTTATAATTGATGGTGTATCTTAGTTTAATTGGCAGGGTATTATTTTCTTAGTATACATAAAATAGTGGTATGTCTGACAGTGATTGTCATCTTAGATTCAAAGGCATATGGTATTTTTCTAGTGAAAAATGAACAAGGTCATTAGCCCATTCCAAATTTCCAAAAGAGAAAGATGGATGGGAGGAGGATACAGATTGTTGCAACATGGAAGGCTAGACCAGGGAGGAGAGAGGGGGTCAAAGGCTGCTAACTTGAGGCATCCTCTATTCTCTGCCTGAACTTCCAGTGGGGCCACCTGAGACGTGTGTTTTGAGAGACGCCTGCAAATCTTCACATTCAGAGGGTCCATCTTGTTTCTTGGTCTCCAATCATTCCTGCTCCTCCCCATCCTTTCTTCCTTCTATCCCCTCTTCTTCCTCCTCTTTGATGCTTCCTTTTTCTTCTTCTTCTTTTTTCCCTGTGTCTTTGCTTGAAATCTCAACTCTTTCCATACTGGGTTCTGTCTCCTATCATTCACTTACCCAGACTCTCTTCATCCATTGAGTGGCATCCCCTCCCTCTTTTATTAAGTGCCCTCTATCTTTCAATGCCCAACAAATGTTCCCTCATTAGAATCATTCCTTCTCCACTCTTTGCCTTGATTCAGCCCCTCATCTCATCACTTCTCCCTTCCCTGGATGAGTATAGCGATCATCGTACCAGCCTTGTGGATTCTTGTCGCATCCTGCTGATCCGTTGCCATCACAGCAGCCAGCGTGGTTGTCTTAAAGCCAAATCAAATCCTGTCCTTCCCTGCTCATAATCCTCACACCTTCTGTGGAGGTTTGGTACACAGTTTAGATTTCCTAGCTTAGTAACAAGCTATTCACATGCAACCCTTGTCAATCTTCTTGGCTTTGCCTTATTCCACCAGCCAACACATACTCATATCCACTCTCCAGGCCTATGGAATTTCTTACATTCCACTACAGGCATTTTTTAAATTTTTTTTATTTTTTCTTGCTCTGCAGCTTTGCACATCCTCTCTCCAATTCCTGAACTTTGACCTCTCCCTTGAAAGCTTCTCTAACCACCTCTCCCCAAATTCTTAGATACCCTGCCCACTTTCTCCCCTGGGACTTATCACACAATAGTATAATGGTCCTATTACTAATCTGAATCCTCATTTGGAGCATAGATTCCTAGTTGGTAAGAATCATCTTGCTAGCACAATGCATAGAGCCGGGCTTATAGACACTGCTCAGAAGATACTTGCTAAAGGAATGAATGAATAAATGAATGAATCATTCAGCCCATAGTGAATTTGTTTTTTCTCTGAACTCTTACACTTCTTACCCCACATCACACTGGATTCAGTTCAACCTGATGACCATTTCCTGAGGGCCTACTGTATGCCATCCTCTATGCTGTCTTGCATGGACACATCTTCAAAAGTGCACGTGCCTTTCCTTTGGCATTGGCTGTTACATGGTTTGGGCAGAGACCATGCCATTGAACCCTCCAAATGTCACCTTTTCTGAGAAGCTGTCTGGCTTCTTTTGCTTCTCTGACCTTGAACATTACGGCCTTTGTCACTTTCTTTCTTATATAAAGAGATATAATATAAAATTGTGGTTTCAAGAAAAGGCCCTGGAGTCAATAAGACCTTAGTTCAAGTACCAGTTCTAGCGTTTGCTAGCCGAGAGGTCTCAGATGAGTTACTGCAGCCTTGGAGCCTCTGTTCCTCACCCACTTCCTATGGTTGTTTAAGTATTATGCATGTAAGAATACACATTATGCCTGGCTTAGCTTAAGCATTCAAAAATGTTAGGTATTATTTTTACCACCTCTATCAATGTGTTGTTTGCAAAATATTCGCTTTATTTATCTTGGCATCCTTGATGGCATATGTGCTTGGCCGAATCAAGTGCTCATTAAATATACACTAAATGAGTAAGTACGGTATTTCTTACATAGTAGAAACTCAGCAAATCAATACACAAAACCTTAGCAAATATTTATGGTGCACCAAATATTGAGAACAACCACTGTGCTGGTCACAGTGGAGGATTGAGGTCTAGGGGGTTAAACCGAGTCCATATACATAAAAAGCATACTTGACCACTTTAGAGATAAATCTCAGTTTTGATCAATGTTCCTTTGTGATCAATCAAGTGATTAATATTTTTCTTAATGGGTCTGTATTCAATGTCCATTAATTCATCCCTCTGGGTTAATCTTTCTAATGCATAGTCTATTAGGACCTACCCTTGGTTGAAACCTTTCAATGGCACACCCAGGTTCCTGGACCTCAGGAACGAATGTCCCAGCTTGGCGTGTGAGGCCCTCTCTGGTGGGGTCATAGACTCCCTTTCCAGCTTCTGTTCTGAAGCCCATTGGAGCAATGTAGGTGGGTGTTTCCTGTGTTTCCTACAATCACTTAACTATCACATAAATTAGGAGGCAATGATACTGACCAATGTGCCCAATCACGCAGATCATCTTTCCTCCAACTTGCTCTGTTCTTTTCCATCCACCAGCCTTTGCTCATCCTTATCTGCTGCCAGGGCTGCCTTGACTCCCCATCTCAACCCACTGGCATTCTACTTGGTCTCCAGGAGCCATTGAAAACCGTCCCCTTCAGGCATCTGTGCGCATACATAGGACTGGGTGGAAAGTTTCTTTCTCTGGCCCCTTTACAGCTCTTTGATTATACCTCTTTCACAGCATGATTGGTTTTACTCACCTTGCAACATACTTCATTTGTGTTTGGGTTTTATCTTTTCTGTTAGAGTAGGGTATAGGCCTCTTCAAAGGCAGGGGATTTGCCTTTCCAACTTTGTGTTTCGTAGTATTCAATGCAGTGCCGCAGACATAGGAACTCTCTCTCTATTTGCTGAATTGAGTTTTTAAATATGATTGGTGGTGCTTAGGTGGCAATGGAAGGAGGAGGATTAGGAGGCAGGGGGAAAGAAAGGAAGAGGGAGGGGAAATGGAGGGCAAGGAGAGGAAGGGAATGGAGGGAGAGAAGAGGATGGAACAAGAGGAGTGGTCTGAGGAAAGTAGTGTCAACAATCCCTTCCCTCACTCGGTAGCTAGGCATCACAGATGGGGTGAAGATGAGTATTTTTGAAATCACTTTGCAATAAGGAATAGAAAAAGAACATGTAGGGAAAGTGTTTAAAAATAATATTTTTTATTCATCTGCTACTCCTTCTTAGGCATTGGGGTTATAACCATTAGGCATCCCATCAACTAAGAGTTAAGGATCATGCTCCTCGTTGCACAGAAGAGGAAACTGAGGCTCAAAGAAGTAAAGTCTCCTTCCCAAGGTCCTCCAGTTTTTGATTTCTACTTTCTGGGGCTCCAAGGTTGCTTCCCCTCACTCGTGTTCTCTGACTCAACACAGCACTCTCCAGATGTGGGGGAAGAAGGACCCTTCCCCGCCCAACTGCACTAGTAGAGGCAGAGCAGACAGGACACGAATAGGTCTCCTATTCACAAAGCCCCCTCCTCTCCCACACCCTCATCTCCGCCGGTGGCCCTGTGACCCCTTGGACACTAAGCCAGTGTTGCCAGTGCCTGCTCTAGGCAGCAGCTTTGGGGTGAATGCTCAGTACGAATTGGCCCAGGGTCATAGGCAATGGCTCATGGCTGCAGCCTCTCTTGTCCAATTAGTAAGGGCCTGGGAGGCAAAAATGGGAATACACATTTCTCTCTCCCTGTGCCTCTGTCTATGAGACCTGTTCATAAAAGAACAGTGCCTTCACAACAAATGTGATTTCTGATTTCCACCCAGCTAGCCTCATCCAAATGTTGGTTTTCCTTTATGAGCCAAGGGACATCATGTTCTTTGCCCCTTGTCAGGAGAAGCAGCATCCTTCTCAAGAAGAGGTGGACTGAAGATATCAATAATCAAAGACTTCATCAAAAAGCAAGTAGAATGGAAGGATCAGCAGAGAAGATTTGATAGTGATAAAGGCCTTGGACTAATTAAATAAGTTTCTGAATGTCCCAGGTATCTCAATCTGAAAAAAATGTGAATAAGACATATCTGCCTCAAAGTCGTTTTCTGCATTTAATTAGAAAACGCATAGGAAGCACCTGACTCAAAAACCAAGCGAGCTGATATTATCACCATCATCATCATCAAAGCTATGATTTATGGGTAATTATCATGTGCTAGGTGCAGAGCTCATTTCTTTATAGCAGTATAGCACGTAGACTTCAACATAACCCCATTTTTCAGATTCGAAAGTTGGAAATTGCAGAAGTTAGGTAACTATATTGTCAGGGGCAGAGCAGGAATTTGAACCCAGGTTCTCTCAATGCCAGTGCCTATAAACTCTACACCATACTGTTTCTCAATCTGGGACATAGAAATAATAATCATGGGTTTTATTAGGGCAAAATTTACATAGCCCTTTCTTTGTGTCAGCACCATAGCCCTTCTAGATTCTGCTATTTACTTTAGAGAATATATGTGATTTTTCCTAAAATTACCTGTGTGTGTGTGTAGGCGTGACTGATTTCCATAGCTATCCTTATATTCTAAAAAGGACCTATAGCCAGGAACATAACACCCCTAGAGTAGGCAATCACTAGTCCTTGCAACATTTCAGGAGTATATGAGTATAAAAAATGCCTCCTTGGACCTGGAGAAACCTAGAATCTTGAGGAAACTCAAGACCCAGACTTGGATAGGAAGGGGGTGGAAATTCTGAGCAAGTGCAAACTGGTGGGGTGTACGCTGATTCTGAGAGAAAGAATATCAGGGTGTTAAGACTTTATATGTGTTCATATGGGGCTATACCTTTCAAATAAACTTAGGGCCAAGTATGCAGCCTGGAAATCCTGACAGATAAATGGTCGATACAGCAATTTGGCCTATTTAACAACCATGTCCCATTAGATTCCTTGTCGATCTCATTGATTGTGTAGAAATCAGGTGCCAGGATGGTGAAAACCTAAATAAATCACCCATGATAATTAGTTTATTGACTCTGTATAGATATGGTGCCTGTTTATTTTTTAAGGTGGCTGAGTGAGTTCCAATTTTTCCCTCACATTTTACCTTAGAATTAAGCTCTCCTTTTTGCAGTGCGAGCACAACCTTTTTGATGTGCCTTTATTATATTCCAGGTACATTCTGTCTGTCTTATGTGCACAATTGTACATATGTGCCAGCAAGTTATAGCTGAGATCCCTGAAAGTAAAAACTGTATGCTTTTTAAAAATTTGTTCATTATTATTCATTTCTCCTTCATATAGACTTTAGCTCATAGTAGATGTCCAATAAAATTTTGCTGATTTAAATTGATTCGAACCATCAAATCAATTTGTTTTGCATCTTTTTTATTGTGGTAAATATAGATGATATAAAATTAACATTTTAACAATTTTAAATTTTGATAATTTTTAAATTAACAATTTTGGTGGCATTAAGTACATTGACAGTGTTGCGCAACTGCCATTACTACCTATTTCTAAATTTTTTTCATGACCCCAAACGTAAATTCTGTACCAATTAAGTAGTCATTCCTTATTCCCCCCAACCTTCAGCTCCTGACAACTACCATTCTGCTTTCTGTCTCTATGGATTTGCCTATTCTGGATACAGACAGCCTTCCATATCCGTGGGTTTGGTATCTGCAGGCTCCACACCTTTGGGTTCAACCAAGTGCAGATCAAAAATATTAAAAACAAATTAAAATAACAATACAATAATAAAAATAATAAAAATTTTAAAACCAATACCCTATAACTATTTACATAGTATTTACATTGTATTAAATATTTTAAGTAACCCAAATCTGTCTTGAAGGGTACAGGAGGATATTTGTAGGTTATATGCAAATACTACAACATTTTATATAAGGAACTTGAGCATGTGTGGATTTTCATATCTGAGGGAGGTCCTAGAACCAATCCCCTGTAGATACGATACTAAAGAATGACTACATTTCAAATGAATGGAATTATATAATATGTGGTTTTTGGCTGATGAAACATGAGAGGGCATGGTACATGCCACATCTAAGCAAGACACTTTGGGAAATATTGCCTGGGTTAGCTTTTGCCCTTTCCTTTTTATCACAAGAATGACATATTTCTGATAAAGGCTGCTCCTTCAGCCTAGATCTGAAATGAAGAAGACATCAGGAGTGGAGCCAAAGCACAGTTGACATAAAACCTGAGCAAGAAATAAACCTTTGTGGTTATAAGCCACTGGGATTTTGAGGTCATTTGTTACCACACAGTAATTTAGCAAAAGCTCACTAATACTGAAATGCTGGATTAAATAACATAAGCTACATTTATTTACTGCAGGACTTCTCAGTGCATTAACTGTGTTGATGTGTATTGAGTCTCAGGAGGCAGATTACATACACAGAGTTTCCTGAGTATATCTAAGCTGGGGCACATTTGCAGCTCTGTGATTCTGTGGTATACAGCTTGGCGAATGCTGGACCATACATATTCAGATTCAATCCTGTTCAAAATAACTTTTCTGAACTTCTCTACACTTACAAAAATAGGGGCTCTTCTTTATTGCTTCTATTCAAAATTGGGTATTTATGCATAGATTTTATTGTCATTGTACATTTATGAATCTTGATCTGCTACCCAACCGGAGTCACTTGAAGTCAAAACTATGTATTATTCCTTTTCCACATTTCCAGCATCTAGTACAGCACCTGGCTCAACTAAGTGGTGAGTGAAAGGACTTTCTTAATAGACGCTGATTTGAATACTTTTATTTTTGCACACATACTATGATCTAGCACTGTGCTTGCTATCTTGGAAAGAATGCAAAGAAATATAAGATACATTTAGTGACCTCTAGAACCATAATTTATAACAATGAATCAAAAACAAAATATGTGCTGAAATTAGTGGTCAAGTCTTTTAGCACCACTATTCTTCTAAGATATTTTGGGGATCCATGTATATTTTTTACTCAGTTCTTTCTGAGAATTTTTCTTTGTAACTACTGTGATTAAATTAAAGTGATTTCAGTTATCAAGCTATGATATTGAGGAAGAAGATACAGGTTTTTGCTTATGAGGGATAGCTTTAAAGAAGCAGGGCATGCTAACCATGGAATAAAGAGTCACAATCTTTTCTGAAACATGTTCTATCTAAATTAACCTTCATTCAAATGCATTTACCAGGTGCCCACTGATATGCTGGATAACAGAGAAATCATAGATGAATGAGGCACTAACTCTTGCATTCAAGAAGCTTACAGACTAGGAGAAATACAAACATAAGCCATAACTGTTCTGTTAGAATGTAAGATGTGCACAGGGTGCTTTGGTTGCCAGAGGAGGGGCTACTTGACACTACATAAGGCCTCCTGAGAAAGCAACATAAAAGAAGGTGAGGACAGGAAATGACATCACTTGAATAACTACTGTGCACTAAAAGCTTCACATGTATTATTTATTTGATTTTATTTTTAGTTTCATTGACATATAATTTACATACAGCCCAATACACCCTTTTGAGGTGAACCACTCTATGAATTTGAAAAACATATTCAATTATGTAGCCACCACTACAATCAAGATATAAAATAAATCATGTATTCTTTACACCAGCCTTACAAAGAAAGCTTTCATAAGGAAACTGAAGATCAGAGAAGTCAAGCCTTTTACCTTTAACAAGCTCATACAGTTGGTAAGAGCTAGAGGTAAAATTGGAACAGGAGAGAACTTGGCATGTTTGGAGACCAGACAGTGGTGTGGCGGAAGACAGCAAGGAAAGGAAGGAAAATGGTAAGAGAGGAATTTGGAGACCTCAGCCGATCCTGGGATCAGGTAGCACAGAATCTTATAGGTATCAAGTTTGGTTTTTATCAGGAATTCTGCGAAGAAGATTATATTTAAGTTGAATCAACCTCTTCTTAAAACTTCAAGAGTATCTTCATGTTGAAATTTTATGAAATCGGATACAAACGTATGTTGGCCTGTTTATCCTTGGCGATTTCAAAATTTAAACTATATAATTTAAACTATTATCTTCTTGAAAGTTGAAATTGTCATTTAGAAGTCCCCGTGCCCCCAGTCCCTATTGTCATTATAAATCTTCTTCTATTTTTACTTATGCATTTATTGTCTGCCTCTCTTACTGAAAGGTCAGTCCCAGGAGAGCAAGGCTTACGTTTCTCGCTCCTTGCCCTTTCTGCAGAGCCTACAAGAGTGCCTGCACTTGAGAGATGCCTAATGGATCTTTGCTTAATATTAATAAATGAATGAACAAGAGCGCAGAGTAGAATCATGGAAAAATGATTTTTACTAATGATCGTAAAGAATCATGATGGCCATCTAGTACAGGGATTGGCAAACATTTTCTGTGAAGAGCCAGGTGATGAGTATTTTAGCCTTTGTGGGCCACATGGTCTCCATTGCAACTATTCAACACTTTCAATTGCATGTCTGTGTTCCAGTAAAATTTATTTACAAAAATAGACTGCGGGTCACTTTGGCCCATTGGCTATAGTTTGCCAACTCCTATATATGTCAGTAGAGGCTAGGTTAGATCGTGGTAGCAAACAATTTCTGAGTCTCAATGGTTTGCAAGAGTAAACACTTATTTCTCACTTATGCTCCCTGGTGGTCACAATTCTATTGTGATTCAGCTTCTCTGGTGGCCTCTATCTGGGACATTGCTTTCCTTACGAAAAGAGAAACTGATGAACTCGTGAGTTGGTTTTTATAGCTTCGCTTTAAAAGTAGCACATATCACTTACACTCACATTTCATTGGCCCAAACATGTCACATGAACCCATTTGAGTACAGAAGGTGGAGCTGTGTAACTCTTTCAAAGGGAGGACATTGCAAGAAGGGGCACTGAATATGGATTAAGGATAATCTAATCTACCTCATGCCATTTGTGTCTTGGGTTTGATGGAAGCTTTCTGCCATGTCAGCTTTCAAACTGTGCTCCTACACTTCCAGTGATGAGGAGTTCTCTGCCTACCTTTCATCCTTCAAAACTTTTGATGGCTAAAAAGATTTTAGTTTTATCATGCTGAATTCCATACAGCTGTATCTTTCACATATGGGTTCCTCTACTCCCTAAGATCGTGCAGAATAGATGATTTTATTTACAAACACAAAAGATTGCTCTAACCAGAAGGGGGCATTTCTTAATTCTTACATCAAGGGAGCAAGAACCCACTGCCCACTATCCCCCTCCTCCCCAGGTAGCTGCCTTTATTCATTTCCCAGAGTGTAAATGACCCATCACGGAGACAGGGCTGAACTTCTGAATGAGATCATAGCCTTTTCGCCCTTTCTGCACAGTTTCACTCGGTGAATTATCGTCTTATTTTCATTCCACTCCAATGAGCTGTCAGCGATGGATACTGTAATTCACAGCAATAGAAACACAAACAGATGGGTAATTGACCTGCATGCCTTCATTACACTGGAGTTCAGCATGGCTGTTGGAGCCATAAAGTCCTTTATCTGCCAGTCTGAAATCCCTGGGCTTTCAGAAAGAAGGGGATCAGGCTGACTTTTTGCAAAAGGTACAGTCCTTGTTGTTGTTCTCCCCACCTTGTGCATTTCAGAAATGGACAGAATTTGACAAGCAGAACTTAGCAGGTACAAGACAACAGCTGGGACTCCTATAAGGCTCAGAGATATCTGTAGGGGGCCACATTCTGATGCAAGAACAGGATAGAAAAATATTTATACTCAACGAAAATAGAACCTGTATTTTTTCCCCTCTTTCCCTTGGCATTGTAAGAGATCGTGTATTTGATACCTAATGAAAGAGGTCAGAAAAAAGCAAATACATAAACAAAATACCACTGCATTAGATAATTAAGATATAGAACAAAATAAAATAAAACTGAGCGAACATAGCCAATAACACCGCGTGGTCCTTGCCTTGAATAAGACTTAGATCAACCCAGGATATTCACACCCCTGCCTGCCTTTGCTCAAGGTGTGCTCTGTGGCATGCAGAACTGCTCTTCTTATCCATTCAGACTGACTTGCTCGGTATTTGAAATATATTTATTAAACACCTACTATGTGCCAGGCAAAACACTAATTCTAATGTTTTAATAGCCAGTCAAGGCCTTTCTTTCTTGTTCTTGGATTTTGTGCTTTAGTTTTGAATCTCCAAGTAGCCCCTCTGTGTCCTGTGTCAGGAAGCATGTTTTAGCTTCTTTTTAATCTTCTCCAACAATCCCTCATGTACTGCTTGTTGAAGGAAGGAGAAAGAGGCTAAAGTTTCCTGTCAGCAAAAGAGCAGGGCCAGGGTCTGAGATGCAGATTGGGTAATAATCTTCGTATCTGAGCTGCACTTGCAGCTTATGTTGATGAAGCCCTCTTTTCTAGACATTCAATGTTCCCCAGCCTCACAGAGCATGGTCAACTGAACCAAGTGCTGTGTTAGCAATACTGACATCACCATTGGAGGTCTCCAGGGATCCAATGTAGGTTCTTCTGTTACTTGAGTATTCCCCAATGCTTGAAACTCAAAAATGCAGTAAGACTCCATTTCTTTTTCCGAATCTCAGAATCCCTGGTATAGTGAAAGGGAATCTTTAACCTTTGTTGCTAGAAGAGGTGCTGTTCCTCTAATGAGCTCTCACGTCTCTTCTCTGTGTCATTCTTCCCTTCAGAGTTTTGATCACTCAGGCACAGGAACTCTTTCTCCTCTTCTGTAAAGAACATGGAAGCAAACAAACAAACGCAAGAAGATGAACCTTAAGGTTGATTCTCAGCTGGAAATTCTATTATCAGAGGTCTTATCACATGCTGTTTCCACTTTTTGTGCATTTCTCATCCCCAAATGCTTCTTTATCCACTAAGTCTCACTTAAATGCCACTTCATCTAGGAGAGTAGAGCATGCCTTTGGCCAGCCCTATTTTATTCTGGGTTAGGTGTTCTTCCTCTGTGTTCCAAAAAAACTTGTGCTTCTGCTAGAGCACTGATCACATTGCATCCAAGAAGCTAGTTTACATGTCTCTCTCTCTCAATAAGCTACAAGGTCTGCAACAAGAAGAAGCTGCCCGCCCCATTCATGCTGGTGTTCACAGCACGGTGCCTGGCACACAGTAGGACCTAAGGGATATGCATGGAAAGAGGGAAGAAAAGAAGAAATGATGAAAAGGAGAAAGGGATGAGGGGAGAAATAGAGGAAGGCAGGAAGGGAAGAAAATACACGGAACTGAAACGCATTCTACTAAGTGAAGTATCCCAAGGATGGAAAAATAAGCACCACATGTACTCACCATCAAATTGGTTTGAACTGATCAGCACCTAAGTGCACATATAGGAATATGGGCATCGGGCAGATGGGAGGGGGCAGGAGGGGATGGGTATATACATACAGAATGAGTGCGATGAGCACCACCTGGGGGATGGACATGCTTGCAGCTCTGACTTGGGGTGGAAGGAGGGGGCAAGAGCAATATATGTAACCTAAACATATGCACCCCCATAATATGCTGATATAAAAAAAATGGAACAATAAAATCCAAAACCTGTAATTATTATAATGCTGTTAACAAAGAATGCACCTTTGGCATATTTTGTAGTAGCACAAAGGAACTATTCAGGGCAGATTTTCCCAAGAAGAGTTCAGATTTGCCCAGGTAATGGGTTATGATCTGATATGTGGCAAATTGGGAGAAACCTAACATTAGTTGAACACTTAATTAGGTTGGTGTCTTAGTCTTCTTGGGTTGCTGTTAACAAAATACCATTGCCTGGGTGGCTTGCAAAAAAGAAAATTATTGGTCACAGTTCTAAGTGCTGGGGAGTCCAAGATAGAGGTGGCAGCAGAAGACGCAGCTTCCTGGCTTGTAGACAGCTGCTTTCCCACTGTGAGCTCACGTGGACTTTCCTTGGTATGTGCTCATGGAGAGTGTGTGTGTGTGGGGGGGGGGCTGAGAGAGTGTTTGCTGTCCTGTCTCTTCCTCCTCTTTTTAGGTCACTAATCCCATCATGGGGGTACCACCTCATGGCCTTATCTAAACCTAATTATTAACACCTCCCGAAGTTTCCACTTCCTAATACACATGGCATTCGATGTTAGGGTGTCAACATATAAATGTGGGGGTGCTGGGGACGGAACACAGACATGCAGTTCACAGCAGCCAGGTCATGGGGTAAGTTTGTGCCTTTTCTTTCCTCATTAGGGTACGAGGAGATTGGGATTTCAAATTAATAGGCAAAAACTGAGTTTCAGGGAGCTTAAAACATTGTGGGAGGTTGCTTTGTGTGAAGCTGCCACAGGTGTGCTAAGCCAGGAGTTTGCCTCAGTCTCTGCTCTTTCCCACCAGAGAGGTGGAAGTACCCTCACATATGTCAGGACTCAGTTTGAATTCTTGGATTTGAATCCTGCTTCTGTTACTTTAGTTGTGGGACTTTGGACAGCCCCTATTTCTATAATTCTAATGCCCAAGAATCCTAATGGGGCATGTTTCTTTTCAGCTCCAATGAGGACGAGGATAGTTCCTTCAATCCACAAATGGATACCTGGAGCCTACACTGGGCTCTGCCTTAGTTTGCACTCTGGGTGTCTGCAGTGGGCAGACAGACCCTTCCTTTCCCTCCCTAAAGTCCACTCTCTACTGAGGGAGATGGAAAAGTATTTAAAAACAAATTAAAAGGATAATTTCAGCCAGTCATGAATCCTATGAAGAAAATAGAAGGTGCATTTTAACTTGGGTCTGGGAAGGTCTGGATTACAGGACAAGGGAGGCATGTAGGGCTCTGGGGAGATAATATTCTATGCACAAAGAAGGGCAATTGCAGAAACTGAAGGAGGAGCAATACTGATCCTTCTAAGAAAAGGGCAGGGTTTCTGGTGTGTTCTGAGTAAAGAAGAGACTATTAGGAGATAAGAGGAAGGAGGGAGGCAGGGAAATAGAGATATCCCATCAGTGACAGAGGAGGAGGAGAAATAATATCTCAGCACACAAAACTGCATACAGACTACAAAACTCATTGTGCACTGTAAGTGTTGAAGATGAACTGAGAGGCAGAGTAATGAGGCAAAAGTCAGGAGAAGAGAAGGAAGGTGGATTGGGCTTTCCTACATATACATCGCTGGCTCGCTCTCGGAAATAGTGAAACTTTCCACTCTAAAGTATAATAAGATTATGTGTGTGTGTGTGTGTGTGTGTGTGTACATATATGTCTATAAAGAGATTGGGATTGGGGGGGAGTATTCCATATGTTCAGCATGGGTGAGTGGGTGTTCAAATGAAACTCTCAACTATTGCCTGCCTGGGTTTTGTGAGGCAAAATTTATATGCTTGGCAATAATGGTAGCCTTTTTCTGTCTCATTTTCTCAGTTTTTCTTTCTCTCTCTCTCTCTGTGTGTGTGTGTGTGTGTGTGTGTGTGGTGTGTCTTTGGGAACTGTGGGTACAGAATATTCCACCCCAGCCGGCAGCTGTATATCTTTCAAACAGTGGTTGCACAGGCCAAATCCCCCTCCAAATTATTTATGACTCCCATTGAAGCAAGCGGGATTCAGGCGCCAATGCACGAGGTCGGCAATGGTCTCTTTGTTGGACACAGGTCATCAGGAGACGACTCTGGCTGTGACTGCTGTGTGAACCTCCGCTGCCGTAGAAATGGTTATGTAACTTTAAACAGTAATGACATTTTGCAGAAAAGTGCTTTTTAATTGCTATGTCTTCATTATTCTCTTTCGAAATTGCCCAGGAGATTCTGCCTCAGAGACAGCTCGGCATGTTCTGAGTTTCCATTTTTAAAGAGCAGCCAGTTTTGTGTTTCAGCTGCTCCCAGAAAACCCCCAACCCCAAACTTCATCTGTTTTCAGTTGCGTTAAATGGGGTAGGTAATGCTGCCTTTTGTATCCTTGCCAAATGGAGAAATGATTTGACGCAATTTTCTAAAAATGCTCTCCCAAAATTCCTTTTGGGCTGGGACCAAGAATAGAATATTTTATCCCCTACAAAAGGGAGCGAGAAAATGATGAGCCAGCTAGAAAAAAAAAAAAAAAAAAAAACAGGACTGAGAATATAGTCTATAGAGTTCCTTTAAGCAATGGAATCTTAACCCCAATCCATAGCCCCAGGTGCCTGCAGGGGATTGGTATCAGCTAAAAATAAGCTTTGCTCTGGAAGAGAAAATGGTGATATAGATAAAATGACTCAATAATGCAAACTCTGAGAGAATCGTAGCCTTGGTTCAGAAGGGACTTTACAGCTTGATTTGTTTTGCCCCACCTTTTGGTATCTGTATCCTACCCCTGGGCAGTAGCCCTTCCAAGAAACCGCTCAAACTCACAGGACCCCTTACTCATTGGCACAGAGCACACCCGGACTTACAACAGACCACAGTCCAGGGCCATAGCTCGAATGTCAGAGTCCCTTCCACACATCTTATGCACCTTCCTCGACAGCCCACCCACCAGTGCTGGTTCAACAGACACAGGATTCTAACTCCTCCTCCCTGTGCAAGCCTTCCCAATATCTGATGACTGCCTTCTGATTAAATACCCATAGCTATTGTTCCTTCATTTACCCTCAACTTTTTGTTAAACCTTAAAAAACTTTAATCAGGGGAGTGGCATCCTCATCATCACATCAAAAATAAGAACAGATAACATTTATTCTTGGCTTACTATGTGCCAGGATTGGTTCCAGACAATTTGCAGGGGTTCTTTCATTCCTTCCTCTCAATCACCCTCTGAGGGGGGTGTCTCCATTTTGCAGAAGAAGAAGTGGAGCCGAGTAGTTTTCTGGAGGTGGCCTAGGGAGCCAGTAGAGGAGTCCGACTGCAGCCGTGCCCAGGTCTGGACTGCGAGGCTGTGGTTTCCTGCATCCGCCACGCTGGAGGCACCGTCTGCTTTCCCACAATGCCCCTCTGAAAACATCCTTTTTTAGCTGTCCTACGAAGGCAGATTGAACTGATGGGGCTTCATTATTTGAAGAAAAGAGAGGGAAAGATTTAAAAAAAGACTCTAGAAACACAGCTGTGAGTAGAAAGGGAAAGAAATGCTGATCTTATTCAGCGAGTCCCTGATGAGTAGGATTAGGGGGTGTCCCTGAAGCATGAATGAGGCAAAACAATAACCCAAATAAGAATGCGGTTCTCTTTTACACCGCGGGTAGTAAACCCATTACCTTATATGTGTTGGAAGCTAAAACTGTTAGCTGTTCCAGATGAGGGGAAGATAAATGTCCCGGGTGAAAGTGCCTTAATGAATTAAGTTAGCCCAGACATGCTCTTCTATCCAGGTACCACAGTCAGCAGCCTGCTGTGCTAACATCTCAGGGGTACTAGAGTAGCGCCCATACCCTGATAAATCCTCCTCCATCATTGGCTGTCAGGATTAAGTCTTTGATTATTCAAGTCTAGAGAAAAGATCATGAGATGTGATCAAGAGGGCCCATCCTTTAACCATGGGCTAGTCATTCCCCCGTCGATGGGCCATGGCTTCTTTATTTCTAGAGCAAAGAAGGGAAAATTAATTACTTCTGATGTCTGTCCTTAGTGATAATCTAATTTTTATGACACCATGGTCCTATTAAATTATATTGCTCTGAGCATATCACTCTTACTCTTCACAGCTACCAGTATATAGCCACGAACCACCGGGTAATGTCAAATCCCTTAGCATATAGTAAAGTCCTTTGCATTCGGGCCTCTGCCCCTCTCTGCATCCTGTTTTCCTACAGCACTGCACACCAGCCTGTCCAAGTCTATTTCATTCTCTAGGAACACCCAGGTACATTATATCTTCCCTCTTTTTAGAATGTCCTTCCTGTTCTCCCCTTAACATGGTGATCTCTGACTTGCTTTTCAGCCATCCCAAATTCTGTCTCCTCTAGGAAGGTTTCCCTGCTACCTAAACAGTGTTATTTGCAGTCTTCCACTGCTCAGTTTTCTTGCGTGGCTGTGCGGTCTATAGGCTGTTATGATGATGTGTGTCCCCGTCTATCGCTGCTGATGATATTGTAAACTCCCCAAGGCCGAGGATTGTGCCTTTTTAAAATCTCTATAGGCCCAGTGCCCAGCTCAGGAGTTGTGCTTCATAAATAGAGTTTATAAATATTTTAGGAGAGGAAAGGAAAGAAATGAAGGAAATAAGAAATGATGCACAATAGTGTTATGCTTTCAGTAAGGGTTTTCTCTCAAAATGGAAAAGGAATACACCATAGCTGGCTCTAGCCTCTGTCCTACCATCACAGGACAGCGTATGCACTTCAGAGATGGCCATGGCCATGACCTGAGAAGTTTAAGTAAAAGCGATGCAACTGGAGGCCTCACCGATTATGCCCTGTCTGGATCTAGGTAGGCCCAGAAATATTTTGGTTCCAGTGCACGGGGGGCAAATCTAGCAGCTTCAGATTCCCATGTATCACCTTTGGAAACTGCTAATGAAACACCTTTTTTTTAACCTTTCTGTTTCCCCTCCTTGCTATTCTCACCAGGTCTTCAGATAATCTTTCCTCAGTATCTGCAAGAGAAGTTTGTCCAGTCGGCCCTGAGCTACATCATGTGCAACGGCGAGGGGGAGTACCTGTGCCAGAACAGCCAGTGCCGCTGCCAGTGTGCCGAGGAGTTCCCGCAGTGCAACTGCCCCATCACCGACATCCAGATCATGGAGTACACGCTGGCCAACATGGCCAAGTCCTGGGCCGAAGCTTACAAGGACCTGGAGAACTCAGGTAGCTCCTCACTAGTGCCGCTGCATGAATGGCCTTGAGCCTAGTCTGAAAAGGGAACTAATCCAACTGGAATTAGGAGGACTGTGAGGGAAAATCCAGTGACCCCCAACTCTTCCACTTTGGAGGGTCCAGAGCCAGGTATAGTGGCTGTCACGGCACGTAGGCACTCAGTAAATCTCTACTGGGTGAAATAATGAGGAGCATAATCCAGTTTGTGGTCTATAGGATGTATTGTCTCTGTTGTACCCAGAAGACAGAGAGAATGCATCTGCACAGGAAGTCTCTGGAGAGAGGAGAGTGAAAGGTAGTTGTATTGATTCCTGGGTCTGTGTGTGTGTATTTGTGTGTGTGTCTGTCCCTCTATAAAATGATAGTCAAACACACATCTCCATGTGTATATATATATATATGCATGTGTATATATGAATGTACATATAGGTATAAATATTTAAAGAATCCACAGACTGTTGAAACTGGAAGTCACTTCTCTGGGAACTTAGTTGTTTTCTGCTTTTCATGGTTCGAGAAAATGAGTATCAGAGAAGGAGAGTCAATCATCCAAGGTCATTAAATGGGTGAAGTCCAAAGTTGGATCTTTGCCTTCATGGAGCTTTCGTTGTTTTTTTTTCAGCAAGCCAGGCATTACATAACCATGTAGATGATTATGAAATTACAAGGGTACATGTGTAAATAAGGGGGCGCTGCTGTGAGCACATGACCACAAGGTGGTCAGGGAAGACCACCTTGAGGGAGAGCAGAAGTTCAAGTATCTGACTGTGGTCAGGTGTCAGACAGTGAGTTCAGACAGACCCAGGGGAGGTGCAGAGGGCCTGGGAGAGAGATGAGCATGATGTGGATTAGGGAGATGGCACAGGTAGTAAAAACAGGAAATGCACAGAGATACATTAGAAAAATTGGCAGGGATCTATGTTAGATTGGCTATTAGAATTGAAGAGAAGAGGGGTATTGGGATGTTACCTATGAACTATTTTTTTTTTTTTGATATGCATGTTACATAACTTAATGGATGTTGGTATCCTTCGCTGAGCTAGAATCTCCTGGAAGGTGTGGAAAGGGGACCACGTGCTCACTTTTAGACATGCCAAGCTTAAGAATCTTTAAGCCTTCCAAGAGGAGATTCCAAGCAGATAGTATATAATACGTGCTCAAACATCTGCTAGGTAAATGGACCTATGCATAGAGCATTCCTGTTTTAAAACAACTCCATAGTCCTTAAATCTGTTACAACAACCATATTCAAGTAAACAGTGATATTACTGTTGTATAGAGGAGGGAAGACACCAAGACCCAGTGTCTTCCCCAGGGTTACACAGTTAGTAAATGACAGCATTGGTAATGGAGTCCCTGATTTATAATTCAGTGCTTATAACAGCTTTTGTAACTTATTAATTCTACTTCACTCACCCCCCAGGCTTTAGGTTCCCTCATCTGATAAATGAGAGGACATGTTTGTGTTTTTAATATTTGAATTTATTTAAGTCTTTAGCCAAGAAACTCTTTGATCAAACAAAATCTTACCTTGGAGCCACTGTGTACCACAGATAAAAGCAGAGTTCTATGAAGCAGCATTTGCAAACAACTGAGTTTCCATAAACTCTAAGCCCCAAATCAG
Organism: Microcebus murinus; assembly: GCF_040939455.1. Taxonomy (NCBI): domain Eukaryota; kingdom Metazoa; phylum Chordata; class Mammalia; order Primates; family Cheirogaleidae; genus Microcebus; species Microcebus murinus. The sequence continues at coordinate 79,141,738 of NC_134115.1, read as the reverse complement.
CTTTGGGAGCCCAGGATGCATCGGGAATTCTGCTCTTACAGGGTCATGGAGCTCCAGTGGGACTGCGGGTGCCTTGTGAACCTGCACTCATTAGTCCATTTAAAATCCTGAAAGTCCATAAAAGAGATAGGTTCATGATGCAAACATATTGTGACCATTATTTGTCCCCAGATAAAAGAGGAATTTAGGAAAACAGTGCTTTTGCAAAGAGATTCTACTGATTGGTAAAAAGCAGAAGAGGATGCAGGCTGTATGCTGAAGGAGTTGGGACCTTTAGAATACAATTCTTATTCCCATGGAAGATAAACCACTTTGAGTCGGTGGGTGAGCAAACTGAGAGGAAGATAAACCACTTTGAGTGGGTAGGTGAGCAAACTGAGATGTTGCCAAAAAACCTGACCAGAACAATGAAATGATTTATTTCATGCTTTCTCCCTATAATGCATACATTCCCTCTCAATATCCTGTACTTGTGCATTTGAAATGGTTTTATTCATTAAGACAAATCCATCCATCCAGCTATGCGTTCATCTGTGGCTTGTGTTCATTTTCAGCCTTTAACTTTAATGACTCAGCCCTGGATAATTTGGAGGAATTCATGACCATCCCAAAGTAAAACCCTTTGATTCCTGATTGTTAGTGGCCAAACAGGACCTACTTTCTACGCATCAATGGCAGTTTATACTTCCCTTCCTTGAGGAGGGGATTGTACTCTACTTTTAGTTAAGAAAGTTAAAGCAATTAACTTTTAAATTCTATTTTCTTATCGGACCCAAATTTGTATTCAACAGAAGCACTGTTAGCCCCCCTTAAGGGCAGCAGAGCCCTCTGCGAGATGAGCTGCATGTCTTACATGGGAGGACAGTCAGGCTGGCCCAAAGTGCACAGCGTCATTAAGGCCTGTCTCCTGGTACCAGCCAGCTCACTGACAAATCAACCAGTGCAGAGTCCCACGTTACCCTGTGCATCTTCCACTAGCACCCATTGAGTGCTTTGAGTGCTTTCTCTCTATCAGGGACTATTTAGGCAAATATAGTCCTATGTCACACTTTCAACCTTTGGACTAGATACGATTATGCCTGTTTGACAGATCAGGAAACTGAGGCCTTGAACAAATAAGGGTCCTATAGCTGTTTGGTGGTCAAAATGTGACTTGCATGTCTAACTGTCCATAGTGAAGGCCCCAAGGTTTGCTAGGAGTCAGAGACTGCTGTTTTCATCACCTTGTTATGCATGTTTTTCTCCTAATATACTGAGCCTCAGGGTGGTCCTCTTTATATGCTGAGAGGAAAAGTAATATCCTAAGTTAAGAACATAGGATTTGACCATGGCCATTTGAAGTTAGCTAACTTTTTTGTGCCCTAGTTTCTATAAAATGGAGGCACTAAAAGTACCTAGCTCATAGGTTTGCTGTAAAACTCAGTTATACGTGTTAGGCTGTTAGGTCTGTGCCTGGTGCCTGTCAAGAGCTAAGTATTTTTTAAATAAAATGAATGCATAATAAACCTAAAATCCCTATGTAGGTTTTATAATATGAAATGTAAGCATTAGGCTGCAGATGTACAAGGGCTGTCTGGAAAGTATCCAGCCAATGCATCCATGTATCCATTATTGGATACTTTCTGTACAGCCCTTGTATATATTGTGCAATCCACCCATTGGTCTGTTTTCCCACGAAATGATCAACCCCTACATTCTATAATTTTCCCAGTAGTCAGAGGAGGATGATGGAGATGAGGAGATAGGAGTGTTAGATTTGAAAGCAAGAGCTCAGCTCTTACACCTTGATCTTGTTGCTTATCAGCTGTGCTACCTTCAGAAAAGCATTTTACTACTTTGGGCTTCAGTTTTTCTGCACAGAGAACAGGGAAGCTGAACTAGATAATTTCCTAGGCTGTGTCAAGTTGTAGCCTTACATGCTGATGCTGAAACACAACATCACACACTGAGGCAGAAACTCACCCGGGAGACACCAGAGTTTGTCATCGTCTCTCAAGCTGCAGTTTTCCAAAATGTGAGATGATGCTGAATAGGACACACACACAGCTTCAGATAGTGCTGGATCACTGAGTGGGGAGGCTGATCCATGTTTTTTAGTTGTCTGTCAAACAAACCTGCAGATTACATCAAAGAGAAAGTTTCAGCTTGGTGCTAACATGCCTTTAACACCTCTGGTACACTTGCTAATTTCCTGTATTTCAAAGTGATAGCAGGCATGGAGGTTTGATCATTTAGCAGGCAACAGTATCTGAGTAGAATTTACTAACATTGTTTTTATCATATTTATTTTTATAGCTGCCAGTCTACTGAAGGCAATAGTGACTTTCTATATAGAATTGGATAAAAAGGTTTTCAATTTTTAAGTAAAAAATTGTGATTTGATTCAAAGAAAATGTTAAGTAAACAGAACGGTATGTGAATGTTATTATAACATTGGCATTCCAAGGACAGAAGTTTTGCAAGCCTGATTTTAAGCAAGGATGCAGTATGCATATTCACTTCATTTAAAAACACAGTAGATTTTGTCCTGTCTAATAGGGACAGGCCAGGCCAGTGCAATGTTCTATGGACCTCAGAAAAGGTAGTTTTTTGTTTCTTTGCTAGTTTTTTAGGATTTGCAGGCCTGCTATATTGACAGGTGGGGCTAAGTACTTCAGGCAACTTCAGATGGGGCCTGTCATGTTTAGTCCTTCTCTCTTGGCCCTTGTCTTTTGCTAGATGAGTTTAAATCGTTTATGAAGCGTCTCCCCAGCAACCACTTCCTGACCATCGGGAGCATCCATCAGCACTGGGGCAACGATTGGGACTTGCAGAACCGCTACAAGCTCCTGCAGAGCGCCATGGAGGCACAGAGACAAAAGATCCAACGCACTGCCCGCAAGCTCTTTGGCCTTAGTGTACGCTGCCGCCACAATCCCAACCACCAGCTGCCTAGAGAGAGGTAAGAGCCGCCACCACCTCCAGCTGTGTGGGCACCTGCCTGGCAGTAGCTGACGTTTGCTTGCTGCAGAGGTAAATGCAACACAGATGGCGCATTTTGGGCTGGCACCAAGCTACACCAAGGGTTCTACCTTCAGGTTTATTTAAAGCCAAGAGATCCATTCTTAGAAAGAATGAGGACATGTCATATTCACCTAGCAGGCTCTGTGTGAGCCACACATCTATCTATATCAATATCTATATCTATATCTATATCTATATCTACACACGCATACATATGTATGAATGATTGTTATACCCTGTTGCACAGACCAGGAAATTGAAGCTCAGAAAGTTCAAGTAATTGGTGCAAATCTACAATGTAAACCAGTGGTTCTCAGCTGGAGATGACTTGGTCCCCAGGGAACATTGGGAATTGTCTTAAGACATTTTTGGTTGCCGTAACATCAGAGGGAATACTGTGGCACAGGGCAGTTCCCATAACAAGTAATTATCTAGCCCCCAAAGTCAGTGTGGCTCGGGTTCAGCAATTCTGATGTAAGGGAAAGTGACAAGATTCCACCTAAATCTATAAATCTAAATCTTATCCTCTTAACCATCCTCTTCTATTGGTAGTCAAAATTTCAAATCCACTATACCCTCCTAAGCAGTCCTTTCAACTTAACTAAGTCCACCTATGCACTTTTTCCTCATCTTCCCTCTGTGCACATCTGTGCCCTGATCTTCTCTTATTAAAATGATGTCAGTCATATTGGATAAGGGCCGATCCTCGATGACCTCATTTTAACTTAATTGCCACTTTAAAATCCTTATCTCCAAATACAGTCACATTCTGAGGTTCTGGAGGTTGGGACTTTGATGCATGAGTCTGGGGATAGGTGTAGTTCATCTCATAACACCCCAAAAGTTGGCTTTTGATCACATCTTTAGGTGAAGAAACTGTGCATCCTAAGAATTATCCAGGCTAGATGCAAATCTGGTTGAGGAAAGGCAGCGTTTAACCATTATCAGACTTCCAACAGATACATCTGTCCATTTTGTTGATTGTCACCTCAGAGAATGGAAGTGTAAGGTCCACAGGTGCAGAGACCCTGGGTCATTTACTAAAAGTGCGCAGAATCTGTAGGTCGCAAAGCACAGAGCATTTATCAGGTAGGCCAGGTCCAAGGAAGACTCGGGAGGACTCGAGGAGGAGAGGAGCTGGACAGGCGTTAGAAGGGAGGAAGGAGGGACAAAACTGAGGGAAGAACACTGGACAGAGTCAGGGGCCTGGATCTGAGACCCTGGCATACCAGGGCTGAGCTGTGTGACCCTGGCCAGGTCGCTTCACTATTCTGAGCACAGGTGTCCACGTCTCTTCTCTCCTTGTGCAAGCTGCCAGATGTGGATGGCTAGAAACGCCCTGCCACCACTGAGACCTTCAAAGAAAGCTCACAGTCTTGCCCCTTCTCCTTCTGACAGGAGAAAACTTGCCCTAATCACAACATTCTTCTCCCCTGGAGAGGGTGTCTGTAAGCCCACCATGGGCGAGTCACTCAATTATATTAATTTAAGAGTATTGAATGCTGGGTCCTGGCGGAGGCAGGGAAGAGTACAGGAACTGAGCTCTGTGGCTCATTCCTCAGAAGCCTTCCCAGGAGAGCTGAACTTCCTTGGCCTGGCTGGGGGCTGCTTCCTGACACCTGCATCTGAGGCTTTAATGAGCATTTCTCACACCACAGGGCACCTCTCCGCCATGGGGGGTGTCAGACAGAGGTGCTAACACTGGGAACCTTGGGCCACCTCTAGCTGAGCTGCTGCTATTTGCAAATGAACTGATCCCACGGCTTGCATGTGTCTGCTTGCTGAGGTCTGTGGGAAGTGTGGGCACAGAGCAGGTGCCATAGGACAACAGGTGCTCGAAATTTTTACTTGTCCCAGGAAGGGTGGCATTTTTGAGGCAGAGTGGGAGAGGGAAGGAGGGAAAGAGCACCAGGCTTCCGCTGCGCAGGGACTGGGTCCTGATCCCAGCTCCATTGCTTATCAGCCACAGAGCTTTATGGATGGCCTTGCACCTCATTTGCAAAATGGGATAATAACAGTTGCCTTCAGGTTAAGTATGAAAATTAAGATTTTAAAATTTAAAGAACCTAGTAAAGTGCCTGAATCAGTTAAGAGGGAGGAAGGGAGAGAAGAAGGGAGGAGCTGTCACTTAGTATATGTATTCTAAAGGTCAAGCTCTGTTCTTAAGCATCTTATATGAATTAACTAATTTCCTCCTCACTACAAGCTTATGAACTAGGCACTTTTACTATTTCTATTTTACAGATAAGGGAACTGAGGCACAGAAAAGTTAATAAAGTGCCCAAGGTCGATAAATGTTCATTAATTTATTGTTACCCCAAAGAAATGCTAAGAGTTAGATTTAGTGAGTGGTTGACTATAGATAATTAGTACTTGGCTTCCAGGCTTGTTAGAAACTCCATATTGGACTGGAAGGCAAAAGAGTAAGTATTTTGGTTATCTACTGATGCAAAACAATTCACCCCAAAACTTAGGAGCTCAAAACAACACTGTATAATTATCTCTAATGATTCTGCAGGTTGACTTGATATAGCTGGGAGTAGGGTGCAGGGGGGAGGGGGGGGCTCTCTTAAGTTGGCTGCGGCTGGCATCATCTGGGGGCTTGACTGAGCCAGACCTCCAGACTGACTCACTCCTAGGGGTAGCGGTTTGTGCTGGCTGTCAGCTGAGAGTGCAGCTGGGGGTGTCAACCAGAGTGCTACACACACCCTCTCCGTGTGGCTGGGCTTCTTGCAGCATGGCAGCTGCGCTCAGAGAGGGAGCATCCTGAGACCAAAGGAAGCTGTACAATTTATTGTTTACAACTTTGCCTTGGAAGTCAGAGAGCATCGTTTCCACCATATTCTGATGGCCAAAACCCTAGCCTAGATTGAAGGGTGTGGATACTGCAAGGTGCAGTTCATTGTGGGGTCTAGGTGAGTCTATTTTGGAGATTAGGTACCATAGGAGAAATTGAGTATAATTGGAGCTGGAGGAGACTATCCCAGTTACAGAGGAAATGAGATTAATAGTAATAGCAATAATAATAACAACAACAGCAATCACAAAGCAGCTATGGTGACAGGCAATGAAGCTGGCTATGTGTAAAGATTCTGGAATTAGACTGCCTGGGTTCAAATCTCATCTTTGTTACCTGCTTACATGTTAACTGTGAGGGAACTTACTAACATCTTTGAGCCTCAATTTTCTCATCTGTAAAATGGAGCTAATAATAGTGCCTACCTCATAGGGCTGCTGTTTTAAGGATTGGGTGCTTTAACCCACATAGAGTCCTTAGAACAGTGACTGGCACCTGGGAAACATTCAAGACACGTTAGCTGTTTTTCTTCTTAATTGTTTTTATTTTTCCCCAAGCACTGATATTTTGCATATAAATTCCTTGGCACACAGTAATCCCCCAGTGAGACTGAGTATTGATGATGACGACATGTTTTTTCACCTAATCCTCATGTTTACTCTATGCAGTAGGTGCTATTGGATCTTTTTATAGATGAGGGAACTGATGAGACATAACTGTAATTAATTCATCCAAGGTCACTTAGCAGGTTAAGTAGCAGTATTAGAATCATGTTGTTGACTCCACTGGTGGGCTTGGTAATCAAGATCCCTGTGTAGAGCAGCAAGAGCCCACATCGTCTGTGTAGTGTGCAGTGGCAAAGAGAGGTGACCATCCTGTGGTTGGCAAGAGCCGTGAGACCAAAGGCAGGGTTCACTCGTCAAGGTTGGGGGGAGTAGACCAGGACTCCAGTCTGCTGTGCTGAGATTCGGGAAATGGGCCCAGTTGTGGAGCCCTGAATCAACTCAACTGTAGAGCCTCATTTTATCCCACTTTATGAATGGAGAAATTAAGGCATAGAGATTTTAAATGACTTGCTGAAGAACATACAGCAGATAGGAGGCAGGATTCAAATCCAGGCAGAATGCCTTCTTGTAACCTTTATGCTATTCTACCTGTCCCTGAGACAAGATGACCCAAGGTGTTTCGACAACTTGCCAAGGCTAAACACTGCATCTCATGGTAACGGAAATTGCTTCTCATTGCAAAAGGTAGAGGAGGGAGGGGAAAAATGGAAAATAAGAAAGAAGATAGGATGGAAGGGAGGGAGGGAGAAAGGAAAGAAAAAAGCACAAAAATCATCTTGGGCAGTGCTGAATTCAGCAGTCTTCTGGGCAATTCCATAAATGTTTACTGACCACCTGGTCTCCCAGCCCTGTGCTAGACACTGGAAGGCAGTCAAAGAAACAAACAAGCAACAGTGCCTTTGTTTTCAAAACATCATTATCTAGCTTCAGGACATTGTTCTGTGAAGCAGGAGACCTGAGTTCAAGTCCTGGGTCTGCCCTGTGTGGGCTACACTAAGTCCATTATCAGTCTGCAGCAGATGCTCCAGAGAGCACTGGGTGCAGGAATCGTGTCTCTCAGGCTTGGGATGCAGGTTGAGTAGTGAACAATTATACCTCGCCTTTACCTAGAGCAGCTTTTCAGCTGCTTTCTCTTTATGGGAGTTCTGAATTAAAATTCATTTGGGAAAATCAAGGTGTGTTTTTTTTTTTTTCCTTTTTTTTTTTTTTTCTTAAACAATTTGAAAACAATAGAGCTCAATTATCTCTGAGGTCCTTCCTGACTCTAGGAGAAATAACATTCACATAGAATGAAAATAAGAGCTTAATTCAAAAATATTGATAGAAGGTCAGTAATTGAATCTTTGAGCAGTATTTCTTTCAGATGATGCTAATTAGTCAATTTTAATGAGTAGCATATAGTTCAAACTAAAATCTTTTGTCTGATAATATGATAGCCTTTCAACTAAGTCTTCCAGAATCTACTCTCATCACTTTCCAATCTACATTCCAGGAAGTAGTCAGAATTATTACTTCAGAGGCCAATTCAGCCTTGTCACATCTCTATTGTAAACATGTTGGTGACTACTTATTGCTTTTAGGAAAAAAAGCAAAATATTAAGGTGGCCTACAGATTTGTCATGACCTGGTCCCTGCCTACCTCTTACCTTGCATTTCACACCTTTATTTGGTTCTCTCCGTGAAAGGACAGCTCTGCTAATTTTCCTTGAGTTCACTAAATGCACACTTCCCTCATCCCAAAGGCTTCACACACGCTATTCCTTCTACTTGGAATGCACTTCCTTTTTCCTACACTACAGTAGCTTCTACCTGCCCTTTAGATCTCAGCTCAAATGTTCTCTTAATTGAAAGATTGTGTCAGGACTTGTTTCATATATTTTCTTAGCATTCTGACTTCCAAGTTGAATCCCAAATCCCAGTTACCATTATACTTCTTTTATAACTGTTTATTAATGCCTGTCTCTCCCATGAGACTAGCAGGTCTACACATGCATCTTTTCTTACAGTCTTCATAACTTTATTCTTCTAATTTTCTAGCACAGGACCTGGCACACAATAGCTATTCAAAAAACTTTGTTCAGTGCATTGACACATAGATTGTTTTCTACTCAGAATGTGCCCCAAAGGCATGTTGACATAATCTTCTGAAAATCAAGTCTCATTATCATATAGGAATAGTCTGTATTTTCCACATATGTTGACTATAATTAGATGCCATCCTCATTTGCAAATTGAGAGATGAAGAACAAAGGACTTTAAGTGACTTGTCCAAGGTCACTCAGGGAATTTGTGAACCGGGTGTGACTAAAATTCAGGTCCTCCGGTGACAGTCCAGGCAGTTTGGTAAAAAGGATACTGCAAATGGAATTGTCTTTAACTTACCTGAATCCAAATACTGAATGTATCTGTTGCTAAATCTGTTACTTTGGGAGATGCTCCCTATTGGAAAAAAAAAAAAAAAGGAGAAAACAAACGCTATTAAATTCAATCAAATGAAATAACATTTCTAACGTCAAGTAGGTGCTTAATGTCAGTGTGACTTGATTTTTCTTTCCTACCTCCTGCTATCACCTGATTTTTTAGCTATTATAGTATTGTGAGGCAGAGCAGATCCACGGAAGCTTAACTTGAGGGCAGGCAGTATAATTATTTGCATTTTCCAATGACTCTTGGTCTTTGGTTTATTTTTACATCTCAAATTCATGTGGCCTTCACCCAGCAGTCCAGGCCTTAGCCATGCTCAATGTAATTACGCATTATTGAGATGAAAATCTCTTGGGGGCAGTAACCTCAGGCTCCAATCTTGGGGCCATAGCTTCTGAACCCATGTCAGCTTTTAACATATTTCCTGCTCCATACAGTGTTTAATTGGTGTCTGTAGAAAGATTTTGGCTACGAGGATAATGGTTATCTCTGTTCTGTTGACCCTCAATGTCCACACTGGTTTTGATTCTTCTCTCTGAACCCTATACTTACTTGCCTCTGGATTTAATCTCCATAGACTCCTGCAGTGGGACAGAGGGATATGGTTTCTTATATTTTATTGAACTCAAGTCAGTTTCAGTTTATTAGACTGACAGTCCCGGCTCTCTCATTTATTAGATGTGTGACCTCCAAAAGTCTTCAAATCTACCTGAGCCCTCTGTTTTCTCATCTGTATGGCTAGGATAATAAGGATAGCTATCCCACAGAGCTGATGCCCTAGTCAATTTATGTGATATATGTAAAAACTCCTCATAACCTGTAAAGAAATGCACAGATATAATAATATAATCAAGAGCACAGCGGTAGTGGACTGTAGATATTTGATGAGGACACTGTTTCTGCTTCCGAGAAACGGATGTTTCTGTTGTGTAAGATGAAACATGAGCCTCACAAAATGTAATCATATAGCAGAGAAGCAAGAGAACCTAAAATACTTAAGACTTTAGACTAGAGCCTGACCGGCCAAGGTGTGCGATGACCACTTACTATCCGTGTAAACTTGGCACAGTATTAAGATGCCTAAGCTTCAGTTTCCTGCTTAGGGATGGTGGACATAACAGTAGCAGCTGGGCTCGGAAAGCCAACTGCAGAACACAGATGCCAGATCCGTCACACAGTGAAAAGGCCAAGCACAAGTCTCCTTATTAGAAAAAAAACTAGAGACCAGTAGTTAGTCAGTTAATTGAAAAAGTGAAGTTAAAGTAGAAAATCCTAAAATGCGTAGCTGCTATACATTTGTGAACCATTTTATTTTAACTTAAAACATTTAAATGTACATTTCTTGGCCAGCCTTTTGACGTAAGGTTAACATCTTTTTTGAGGGTGTTGGTATATTCTACTTGACATTCTCTTGGCTTTCTTGTATAAACCACAACCATAGCTGTATATTTCCAACTTTGGTTTATCCAAAGTGAAGCAACAGCTTAGACTCTTATGAAAGAACCTAAATGTTTCTAGATTTTTATGAACCCTCCTCATCTTTTTCAGTTACTTCCCCTTTGTTTAAATTGATGGCCACTGTTGTCCGAAGTTGGTCTTTATAGAATTTTCTCCTAGAATTCAAATGTTTCCCCCCGGGGGGGGGGGGGAACAACTCACATTTCAACGATTTTTTTTTTTTTTTTTACTTTTAATTCGATGAAATAATAATAGCAAATACAACTGACACAAACAGGTTTGGGAATAAACAAAAGTGACTCTCAGTAAGTGTGCTTATTCCTTGGTGGGAACAGAAGCATATGGGAGTGCAACCAACCAGCCAAGAGCATTCAGTGTTCTGCAGCATCACACACCACGTTTATCTGAACGACGGGAGAGTGTCAGTTTTCTGTCAGTCACTCACATGGAGGTCAATTACAAGAGCTTGTCCCATTTGACACAGAAGCGCTTATTTTTTAGTAACTTATCCCTATTAGTGAAGCAACTTGCTCAAGTTTATACACTAAGAAAAAATAATAGTGATAATAATAGTTGAAACATATTGCCCATTTCTTATGTACCAGATATAGTTGTAAATGCTTTACAATATATTCACTTATTTAGTCCTCACAACAACCCTATAAAATAGGTTTTACTATGCTTCCCATGTTAGATAGACACAGTGTGAATAGCAGTGAAGGTAAATGCTGCAAGACAAGAGAAGAGAGGGAAATATATTCCTGCTGGAGCTACTGCAGAATGCGATTTCCTCTTTGCCTGCATTACTGTATTTGAGATTATACCCTCATTTCTTAGGAATGCCTGGCCTGACATACTGGGCCAGGTTGTACCACCCTATTATATGCTTTTACTGCATCTCAAATATCTTTTTTTTTTTCTTTTTTCCTAACACTTGCCTTATTTGCAATAGTGTCTTTAGGCCCAGACTTCTCCTACTTGACCACAAACTCTGGAATGGTAGAGACCCTGTTTTTCTTGCTAACCAGTATGTCCTCAGTGATAGCAAAAGTGCCTGGCATGTCACAACACAGCATTTGCTGAACCGAGGTGAGGGAACACTGGAGATGGGAGTTGAGGGAGAATATTAATCAAGAGTAAGTATGTGGGCTTTGGTACCTGACAGGCTGGTGGTAAATCCTGGTGAGCTGTGAGCTCACTGTCTTCTGGCTCTAAGGGTCCTTGTCTGTAAAATAAGGATAATAACAGTACCTCCTCCCGGGGTCATTGTAAAGACCACCCAAGACACATATATAGCATTCCTTGCATATGATAAATGGTCGATAAGTGTTAGCACTTAGTGCTGATTATTATTGAATAAGGTCAGACTTGTGTGTTTGGGTGAAATTTGGAGGACTTGAATACCTAGCTTTGGAGTTTGTATCTTGTCTTTCAGGTGAGTGGGAAGCCGGTGTGGGTGTGATGTAGAAGGGAAGCTGTGGTTTAGCATGTCTTCTCTGGGAGCCATTTGAAAGCTGAACCGGAAAATAATAAAATCTCTCTTCCAGATATAAAAGATTCAGTATTTCTTCCCTGTGTTGACATGAATGTTGCCACTGATGTGTGGATTAAAGCAGTGCTTCTCAAACTGGAGTTGGCATCACAATCACCTGGAGGGCTTTTTGAACACAGATTGCTGAGCCCGGTGCCCAGGGTTTCGAATTCAGTAGGTCCGAAGTGGGTCCAAGGGCTTACGTGATACTCATGTCCCTAACCTGGGGATGAGAAGACTCCCCTCACTGCCTTAAGTATGGTCTCACCTCACTCTGAGTACTTGGTAGAAACCAAGCAAATATGAGTTCTCCCGAGTGAAAGCTGTAGGATATTATGAAGTGTGTGTGTGTGTGTTGGGGCGATGTCTGTGGTTGAAGAAATTTAGAAAATGTTGAACTAAAAAAAAATAAGCAATAAATAGAGAATGAGTTAAGTTCGTATATTTTCCAAAGTTATTTGGCCATAGAACCTTTCTTCTTGAAGTTTTTCAAGAGATTGTGTTCCCCAGAACACAGCCTTGGAAGAGAGTGATTTACACCAGAAGAAGAGGCAATGACCCAGATTGTTTGGTGTGATACCACAGGTTGTGATTTCCCTTCTTGTCTGTAGAGAGCCACATCCTTTAGTCTTCTTTGAGATGAGTTTCTAACACCTTCTGCTTAAGCAGATGCTAATGGCTTTGCATCCCTGCAGGTACCTCACCCACTGAGAGGTGGCATAACTGCTAACCAGCAGCTGCCAAAGTAGCAGCAGGAAACCACTCCATTTCTGGTATAATTAGGAAATAAATTTACCCCATGTGGTTTAGGGACATTCCTAACCTTAAAAAGTAAACTATCACCAAGACAAATACCTATAGTTTTTTTCTAAACATTTGCAAAGAGCTTTCTCATTGATGATCTTATCTGATCAGAATAACCTGTGGGCAAGCTAAAGCCAAGGTTAGTCTCCTCATTTGCAGGTGAGAAAACTAAGGGTACAGAAATTAATGACTTGCCCAAGATTTTAAAATAATATCCCTTTTTCTGCTGCCATTACATATAGGCGTTGTTCTCTTTTCTTGTCAAAGAATATTTACAATAATATTTATAGTGAATATTTACTCATCCATTCAATTATTATTTCAACAAATAGTGAGTACCTACTAAGTGCCAGTATATAAGGTGTAGTGGTATGGTAGTGAGCAAGACAGTGAGTGTCTCTGTTCACAGAAGAGCTAGAGATCTAGCAGACAAAATAAAACTGTCCCAGGACTGGTCTTACACCCTTAGGAATCTGAGGCTCAGGAAGGCTAAATCACCTAAGATTATGAAATCATAAAATTTCCTATCTGAGAGAAAACCTAAAAGATCATCCATTTAGTCCCATCATTTTATTAAAGAGTACAATGAGATAGAGTGGAGAATTATCTTGTCCAGAGTAACTATATCAGTTTTGCATTGCTATATAACAAGTCAGCACACATTGAAAAGCTTCAAACAACGCAGGTGTATTATCTCAGTTTCCAGGGGTCAGAAGTCTGGGCACGGTATAGCGTGCTCTTCTGTTTAGGCTCCACAGGCTGAAATCAGGGTATTGGGCAAACCAGGCTCTCACTATAGGCTCTGGGGGAGAATCTACTTCTAAGCTCTTTCAGGATGTTGAGAAAATTCAGTTCTTTGTGGTTGTAGGACTGAGGTCACTGTTTCCTTGCTGGTCATTGGCTGGTGTTTGAGCTCCTAGAGGCTGTTCTCCAGGGCTTGCACACGACCCTCTAAGGAACGAAGGTGTGGCAGGTCCTTCTCATGCCTTGGACCTCTGTGAGTTCTTCTGCCAACAGAGAAAACTCTCTGCGCCTAAATGGACACATCTGATTAGATCAGGTCCACTAAGATAATCTTCCTCTTTAGGCCAGTTGTGCTGTATTAAAGAACGCAATTACCAGAGTGATATCTTATAAAACAGTTATAGGTCCTGAGGGATTAGAGTCTGGAACCTTGGGGAGGAAGAAGGCATTTTTAGAATTCTCCCTAGTGTATAGTGTAGCTTAGTGGTAACATTATGGAATGGAGAAGAGATATCCTGAATCCTCTTTGGGGCTCATAATATAATATATAGTGTTCTGAGTATCTATTTCTGTATAACAAATTGACCCAAATTTAGGGGCTTAAAACACCAATTATTATATTCTGCTCCTGATCTGTGGGTCAGGAATTCATGCTGGGATTGGCTGGGTGATTCCTCTGTTCCACATGGAGTTGACTACAGTCTCTCGTAGATGTTCATCTGGGCTGGCCTGAAGGTTCCAAGAAGGCTTCACGCGCATGTCTGAAGCAGAGATGACCAGAATGCTGGGCCCAGCTGGGTAGCTCTCCCTCTCCAAGGTTTCACCATGTGGTCCTCTAGCAGGGCAGCCAGATTGCATAGAATGGGTCTCAGGGCTCCAGGAGGAGGCAGGAGGTGAAAGGCTCCTTGTCTTTTCAGGTCTAGTCCATTAAGTGTGTCAATCACTTCTGCCTTGTCGTGTTGGTCAAAGCAGTGGTAGGATCTGTCCAGATTTCAGGGGAAAAGACACAGACCTCCTGTCTCTATGGGAGAGATATCAAAGGATCTGTGGCCACCTGGTACATATAATGAGTTTTTCGTTTGTTCATTTTTCCAGTGTAGCTTTATTTACGTTTTTTACAACCATATTTTAAAAAAATAAATTTTATTGTTTATATTTGAGGTTGACAACATGATGTTTCAGGAAACATATAGATAGTAAAATGGTTGCTAGAGTGAAGCAAATTAACATATCTATCATCTCATGTAGTTACTTGTTTTTTTTTCCTTTATGAAAAATTAGTTATTTATTCGTTTATTCCTTTATACCAGAAATGAAAAGAAAAACATTTACACAGAGAGATAACCTTCAGTTTACCCACTATTAAATGTTAACAGAGTAACATTAAAAGTCTGCAAAATTCCATATTCTCATTACATAACAGGGAAAAAAGTAACACTTATATCCCCACCACAGTCTGAAATTGGGGGGATGGTGGGATATAAACATATCATATGCTACTCCAGAGTTACATTTGGCCAATGTCATTTTCATGCACCTCTATATTTACATCTATTTGTTCATAAAACTATTACAATTATGAATATATTATTAATAATTATATATTATTAATAATAATATTAAATAATAGGTACCATTATTAAGAAATAAATGTAATTTATTTTTGTGACCAGAGTGGCTAAAATCTACTTATTTAACAACAGTCTCTAATACAATTACAATACAATTTTATTAACTTTAGTCTTTAGGTTGTATGTTAGTTCTTTTAACTTGTTTATCCTATTTATCTGCTATTTTGTATCCTTTGATTGACAAGTCTCTATTTCCTCCTTCTCTCCCTTCACTACGGTAACCACTGTTTCACTGTCTGTCTCTGTGTACTTGAGCTCTTATTTTCTTCCAAATATAAGCAAAGTCATGCAATATTTTTCTTTCTGTTTCTGGCTTATTTCACTCAGCATAGTGTCCTCTAGATCCATCCATGTTGCAGCAAATGACAGGATATCCATTTTTGAGGCTGAATAATATCCCATTGTATATGTATAGTTGGCCCTCTGTACCCACAGGTTCAGCATCTGTGGATTCAACCAATTGTGAATAGAAAATAGTTTTTAAAAAAATTATCACACACAGAGAGAAAACATAAATGTGATATAAATATTAACAAATGGCCAATCTAGGTGAGGGGTATACGGATATTCATTGTACTCTTCTTGCAGCTTTTCTGTAGGTTTGAAAATTTTCAAAATAAAATATTGGAAGGAAGAAAAAAAACAATTCAACAATAAAAGTAATACAAATAAAAATACACTAAACAGCTATTTACATTGTATTAGTTACCCTAAGTAATCTAGAGATGATTTAAAGTATACAGGAATAGGTATGTAAATTATACACAAATACTACACCATAAAGGACTTGAGCATCCTTAGATTTTCCGTCTCTGGGGTTAGGGGTGAGTCTTGGAACCAATTCCCAGTGGATACTGAGGAATGAATGCATACCACATTTTCTTTACCAGTTCTTTCCCTGTTGGGCATTTAGGTTGTTTTCATATCTCGTCTGTTATGAATAGTACTGCAATGAACACAGGAGTGAAGATATCTTTATCTGATGATTTCATCTCCTTAGAGTATACTCTCAGAAGAGGGATTGCTGGATTGTGTGGTTCTATTTTTAATTTCTTTAGGAACCTCCCCACTGATTTTCATAATGCTGTATCAACCTACATTCACACAAATATTGTACAGAGGTTTCTTTTCTGCATACCCTGGTCAACATTCATTATCTCTTATCTTTTTAATAATGGCCATCCTTATGAATGTGAGCTGATATCTCATAGTGGTTTTAATTTGCATTTACCTGATAATTAATGATGTTGAGTACCTTTTCATATACCTGTTGGCCATTTTTATGTCTTCTTTGGAGAAATGTCTGTTCAGATCCTTTGCCCATTTTTAAATCAGGTTATTTGTTTTTCTGCTATTGAATTGTAAGAGTTATGTATAAATTTTGGTTTTCAATCCCTTATCAAATATGTGGTTTGCAACTGACTTTTCCTAGTCTGTAGGTTGTCTTTTCATTGTCTTTTTCCTAGTCTGTAGGTTGTCTTTGTTGAATGTTCCCTTTGCTGTGCAGAAGCTTTTTCGTTTGATGTAGTACTGTTTATTTATTTTTACTTTTGTAGCCTGAGCTTTGGTGTGATATCCAAAAAATCATTGCTAAGGCCAATGTTGAGGAGTTTTCCATCCATATTCTCTTCTAGGAGTTTTATTGTTTCAGGTCATGCATAGATAGGTCTTTTATCCATTTTAGCTCGATTTTTGTGTATGGTGGTAAGATAGGAGTCCAGTTTGATTCTTTTGCATGTGGAAAGTTTGTTTTCCAAGCACCATTTATTGAAGATACTATCATTTTCCCATTGTGTCTTCTTGGTGCCTTTGTTGAAAATCAGTTGGCCATATAAGATTGAATTTATTTTTGGCCCCTTTATTCTGTTCCATTAATCTGTCTTTCTGTTTTTATGCTAGTACCATATTGTTTTGATTACTATAGCTTTGTGGTACAATTTGAAATCAGGAAGTGTGATGTCTCCCACTGTGTGTGTATGTGTGTGTGTGTGTGTGTTTGTGTGTGTGTGTTTCCCTCAGTATTGCTTTGGGTATTGAGGCTTTTGTTTGTTTTTTGGTCCCTATGAATTTTAAGATTTTTTTAAATTTCTGTGAAAAATGCCATGAAATTTTGATAAGCATCATGTTAAATTTGTATATTGTTTTGGGTAGTATGGACAATTTAGCAATATTAATTCTTTTCATTCATGAACACAGGGTATCTTTCTATTTAATTTGCCATCTTTAATTTCTTTCATCAATGTTTTATAGTTGTCACCATGTTCATCTACTTAGTTAAATTTACTCCTATGTATTTTAGTTTATTTTTTGATATGATTGTAAATGAGATTATTTTCTTGATTTCTTTTTCACCTAGGTCTTTGTGTATAGAAATGCTACTGTTTTTTGTATATTTATTTGGTGTTCTGAACTTAATTTATTAGTTATAATAGGTGGGTTTTTTTTCAATCTTTGGGATTTTCTACATATAAGATCATGTCATTTGCAAACAGAGGTAATTTTACTTCTTCCTTTCCAGTTTGGATGCCTTTTATTTATTTATTTTTTTCTTGTCTACTTGGGTCTTGCTAGTACTTCCAGGACTGCGTTGAATAGAATGATGAGAATGGACATCCCTGACTTGTACTAGATATTAGTAGAAAAGCTTTCTGTTGTTTCCTCTTGACTATGATGTTAAACTGTGAGTTTTTAATAAATGGCCTTTATTATGTTGAGAAATTTTCCTTCTATATTTAAAACAATAAGAGATTTACCAAAAAAAACATGTTGAACTTCGTCACATACTAGTTTTGCAGCAAATGACATGATCATGTTGTTTTGATCTTTCATTCTGTTAATGTACTATATTACATTGATTGATTTGCATGTGGTAAATCAGACTTGCATGCTACTGATAAACACATTTGATCATAATGTGTAACCTTCTTGATATGTTGTTAAATTCAGTTTGCTAATATTTTATTGAAGATTTACATCAGTGTTCATCAGAGATATTGACCTGTGGATTTTCTTAATTTTTTAATTTTTTTCAGTGTCTTTGTCTGGCTTAGGTATGAAGGTGATGCTGGTCTCATGATATGTGTTTGGAATTATTCCATTTAGCTCTATTTTTTGGAAAAGTTTAAAAAGTATTGGTAATAATTCTTCTTTGAATGTTTGATAGAATTCAGCCATGAAGCCATCTGTCCTGGGTTTTTCTTTGTTGAAATATTTTTAATAGCTACTTCAATCTCCTTGTTTGTTATTGGTCTGTTCAAGCTTTCTGTTTCTTCCTGATTCAACCTTGGTAGGTTGAATTTTCCAGGAATTCATCCATTTTCTCTAGGTTGTCCAATTTGTTGGCATATAATTGTTCATAATAGTCTTTTATGAGCCTTTTTATTTCTGAGACATCTGTTGTAATGTCTCCACTTTCATTTCTGATTTTATTTATTTGAATTTTCTCTCTTTTTTTCTTAGTCTAGCTAGGGTTTTGTTGATTTTGTTTAGTTTTTTAAAGAACCAAATTTTGGTTTCATTGATTTTTTTTCTATGATTTTTCTGTTCTCTATTTGATTTATTTCTGTTGTGATCTTTATTTTTTCTTTCTTTCTGCTGACTTTGGATTTAGTTTGTTCTTTTTCTAGCCTCTTGAGGTATAATATAGGCTCATTTATTTGAGATCTTTTATCTTTTTACTATTGGCATTTAGTCCTATAAACTTCCCTCTTAATACTTCGTTTGATGCATCCCATAGGTTTTGATATTTCATGTTTCCATTGTCGTTTGTTTCAAGATATTTTTTTAATTTCCCTTTTGATCTCTTCTGTAACCCACTGGTTGTTTAGGAACATATTGTTTAATATCTACATATTTCTGAATTTTCCAACTTCCTCTTGTTGCTGATTTCTAGTTTCATATCACTGTGGTTGGAAACAATATTAGGTATGATTTTAATATTCTTGAATTTGTTAAAATTTATTTTGTGTCCTAACATATGGTCTGTCTTGGGGAATGTTCCATGTGCTCTAGAAAAAAATGCGTATGCTACTGCCGTTAGATACAAAGTTCTACATATGTCTGTTAGGTCCATTTGATTTAAAGTGCAATTCAAGTCCAATATTTTCTTATTAATTTTCTGCCTGGTTTTCTATACATTGTTGAAAGTGTGGGTATTGAAGTCTTCTATTCATGTCCATTAATATTTGATTTTTATATTTAGGTGTTCCAGTGTTGTGTGCATATATATTTACAGTGATGTCCTCTTGATAAATTGACCCTTTATCAAGTAATGACCATCTTGAAATGATTTTTTTACTCGAAGTCTATTTTATCTAACATAAGTATAGCAATCCCTGCTTTCTTTGGTTGCTACTTGCAAGAAATATATTCTTATACCCCTTTGCTCTCTACTATGGCGTGTCTTTAAAACTTAAACTAGGCTCTTAAAGGTAGCACATTGGTAGATATTGTTAGTTTTTAAAAAATCTATTCAACCACTCTCTGTCTTTTGACTGGAGAATTTAATTCATTTACATTCAAGGTTATTATTCATAGGTAAAGACTTACTCTTGCCATTTGTTGATTGTTTTTTGGTTGTATTGTAGGTCCTTTGTTCCTTCCTTCCTTGTTTACCTTTGTGGTTTAGTGATTTTCTGTAGTTCTAAGCTTTCATTCCTTTCTCTTTCTCTTTTGTGTGACTACTATAGTTTTTTTCCTTTGTGGTTACTGAGATGCTTATATAAAACATCTTATAGTTATAATAGACTATTTTAAGCTGATAACTTAATTTCAGCCACATACAAATACTTTAGCCAAAAACATAAACACAATTTATGTTTTTGTTGCCACAGTTATATCTTTTTTATTGAGTGTTCCTCAAGAAGTTCTTGTGCCTATAGTTATTTTTGACCATTTTAAATTTTAATCTTCATACTAGTGATTAGGTTGATTTATATTCCACCATTACAATAGTAGGATATTCTAAACTTAATTATGAATTTATCTCTACCAGTGAGTTTTATCAATTAATGTTTTCATGATAGTGATTATCAGCTTTTCACTTCCAGCTGAAGCATTCCCTTAATATTTTTTGTAAGGCTGATCTAGAGGTGGTGAATTCCGTCAGGTTTTTTTTTTTTTTTTTCTCCTTTTTTTTTTTTTTTTTTTTTTTTTTTTGATGGAACATCACAGAACTGAATCTCCTTTGTATTTGAAGGATGGATTTCCTAGGTCTAAAATTCTTGGCTGCTAATTTTTTCTTCTTTCATCACTTTGGATATATCATCTCATTCTTTCCTGGCTTGCAAGTTTATTGCTGAGAAATTCACCAGTATTCTAATGGAATTCCCTTGTCTCTGTTACTTTCCTCTTTCTCCTTTAAAAATTCTCACTATTTCTTTGACTTTTGACATTTTAGTTATTATACAATGTGCTTTGGTGAGGACCTCTTTGAGTTGAACCTGTTTGGGAACCTATGAGCTTCATGGATCTGGATATCCATATCTTTCCCAAGTCTTGGGAAATTTTTTAAACTTATTTTGTTAAATAAGCTTTCTATGCCTTTCTTCATCTCTTATCCTTTCCTTCATGTAAATATTTGTTTGCTTAATGCTGTCCCATAAGTCCTGCAGACTTTATTTGCTTTTTTTCATTTTTTTTTCTTTTTTATTCCACCCTTACTAGATTATTTTGAAAGACCTGTCTTCAAGTTCAGATTTCTTCCTTCTGCTTGACTTAGTCTACTGTTGAAGCTCCCAATTGTATTTTTTAATGTATACATTGAATTCTTCAGCTCCAAGATTTCTGTTTAGTTCTGTTTTTTTGATATCTATTTGTTTGTTGAATTTCTCATTCAGATCATTAACTATTTTCCTTATTTACTTGGATTGCCTAGCCACTGAGTTTTCTTAAGATCATTATTTTGAATTCCTTTTTAGGCAATTCATACATTTCCACTGGGGGGGGGGAGGTGTTAGTTCTTGGAGAATTCTTGTGTTCCATTGGTGGTGTCATGTTTTCTTATTTGTTCATGTTTCTTGTGTTTATATCTGTGCATCTGCTAAAAGAGTCACATCTTACAGTTTCACAGAGTGGCTTTTGTAGGGACAGAGTTTCACCTGCAGAGGGATCCCAGAGTGTTATTTGAATAGGGTGCATTAGCTCTGGTTCTGCATGGTTAGAGTAGCATAGTTTTGTGTACCTTGTTTAGCTGCAATCAATGTCAATGATTGCAGCAGATGACTTAATGATCTAGTCTGCAGGAGTTTGTGGCAGCAGAGATGGCAAGGTAGATTATCACTGGAAAGGATTTTAGGGGTCCTCTTGTTCTTATTCTCTCCACAGTGGGTAGCCTTAGCTGAATTGAATATTTCTTGGTGTTGGGTGTAGTACAGGCACAGGGAATACACAGTGGTGCTGTGTTCAAGGGCACAGATACTTGAGTGGCTGTGGAGCTACATTCCTGGGCTTAGTGTCTTGTTGAACTACTGTGGCACCTGTGACATGGATGCCAGGTTCACTGTCTTAGGCATGGGTAGACACAACTCTCACCAAGGAGAGGACTATGGTGCTGGTCTGTGATTCTGAGGCACTCCTAAATAGCTCAGGCTCAGACAGCCAGGACATAGCTGTGACTTTGATCCTCAGTGTCAAGGTCCAACACTGGTATGGCAAGATGGAAGGGGTGTTCCAGAGGCTCAGACCCTAAGGAGCAGGGCATACCTGCAATGTGGATTTCAGAACCAACAGGGACAGTGGCAACTGAGACATCGGGGACACGGTGTAGTACTGACTCTGGACTCTGGACCCTGGACGCAATAGTGGCCCAAGCTCTGTGAAGCTGGATGCAGTGGAAGCAAGAACCCAGGAATGGCAGGGTGCAGCTGTGGCTTGAGCAACAGAGTGTGGGAACAGTGCAATGTGGGCTTCACTCACATTGAGGTGGTGGGGTACCTTAGCAGCTCAGATTCCAGAAGGCTGATCCATATCCAAAGAGGCAGGGTGCTGCAGCAGTTTGCCACAGAGGGAAGTATGATATAGATAAGCCAAGGCTATATGCTTCCCTGGAGGGGGCAGATACCACGCAGACTTGAGCACCTAGGTTATGACTGCTCCCCTAAGTCTAAACTCTAATTACATTAGGATAAGATACCAGTTGGTTCAGGCACCAAAAGTGCAAGGCTGCTCTGCCAGCTTGGGCATGGTTCTCTGCTAGGTTGGAGTGCCTGGTCCCCAAAGGTTAGGATGCTTCATGTACTTGGGCACTGGAGTCACAGCTGCTCCCCTGTGCCAAAGCTCCAGTTCCCTGGGGCTGAGACACCAAGTTGGTCCAGGCACCCAGAAGGCACAGCTGCTCCACTGATCCTAGTGTGGCTTCTCTGCTGGGCTGGAGTTCCTGGCCTTAGAGGGGCAGGGTGTCATGGTCTTAGCTGCTTTCCTGGCCAAAGCTTAATTTCCCTGAGAGTGAGGCACCAAGCTTATTCAGGCACTGAGGGTGTACAACTGCTTCACCCGCTCAGGCACAGCTTCTGTGCTGGAACAGGCTGCTTGTTCTTTAGGGGTACAGGACACTATGTGGTCTCATATTCCAAAGTTGTGACTATTCTGCTGGGCCCATGCTCTGAGTAGCCATGGGTGGGGCAGAGCAGAGCTGAGATGGAGATGGATTGCCTCCTAGGAAGCTTGTTTTCATGATATAAGGAGCTGCAGCAGCTTATCTGGGGAATTGTCATAGTGGAGAGCCTCATGGATGGAAAGGTGCATTGGCAACTGGCCCCCAGAATAGGATGCACTCTAGCCATGGCTCCAGTTTCAAGATGGCATAGCACAACAGCAACTTGGGTAAGGGGAGTGGGCCTTGAGGGCACATGTGGGCCCTTCTTTAGAGTACAGCAGCCATGCAAACTCCTGGAAGCTCCCTAAACTGGGTCGTGGGCCTGTGAGAACTTTTGCCTGCAGGGAAAAGTCCCTTCTGGTTTGAGCTGATCCTGACTGAGAAGACAAGTTGGCAGAGGCCAGGGCTTTTGTTGTACCCTCCTCTATGCGACCATCCCATGTTTCTGTGCTACCCTGGGTTTCTGCCACTCCTTTACCACACCCCAGTGCTCTCCTTTGTCTAAGCAAGTTGTTTGTCCATTGGTTTGTTCTTTTTTTGAAGGGTTAGCATTAGGCACCTGTGGTCAGTCATCCTGCTGACCACAACCTGTAACACATTGCAATACAGAGAGGAGTGTACTCTTCAGAGATCTGGTGAGGAAACTTTTTATAATGTGAAATTGTCCTTTAAAAACTAATAAATCAAGACTGTTGTTTAGTGCAGCTGTCCCCAATCTTTTGGGCATCAGGGACTAGTTTCATGGTAGACAATTTTTCCACAGACTGGAGAGTGGGAATGGTTTGGGGATGATTCGAGCACATTACGTTCACTGTGTACTTTATTTATATTATTATTACATTGTAATATATGATACAAATGAAATAGGTGTATACAACTCACCATAATGTAGACAGAATCTAATACCGTCACTGATCAGACAGGAGGCAGAGCTCAGGCAGTGATGCAGGCAATGACGAGCGGCTATAAGTACAGGTGAAGCTTTGCTTGCTCCTTCTCTGACGCTTGCTCATCTGCTGCTGTGCGGCCCAGTTCCTAACATGCCCACAGGGTTACTGGATTTATCTTAAGGTTTAAGCCCTTGCTATATTCTTCCCCCTAGGTGCATGTTTTGTTGTTTGTTGTCATTGTTATTGTTGTTGCTTGTTGGTCTTGGAAGCTGGTTAAAGAGGGGAAAATGTCCCATAAGCTACTATTATCCTATTATTATATTATATATATATATAATACAGTGTGTGTGTGTGTATATATATATATATATATATATATATATATATATATATAGTGTGTGTGTGTGTGTGAGTGCCAGAAAAGGGAAGGAGGGGGATTCTACTAGTTGCTGAGTATTCTAACTATAGAATAATCCCAAATGTGCATTCTAGAACTAGGGAAATACCATAGCTACTTGATCCACTGTGAGATAGACCTGAGGTAAAGTTCCATTGATCACCTGACCTCTATAAACCCTTATTATCACTGGTAGACCACAGTGACATGTTGCATCTCCTGGAATTAGTGTCAGTTCACAGCCACTGTCCAGAAATCTTTGGTGAGTGGTTTTTTTGTTTGTTTGTTTGTTTGTTTATTTCCTCTACTTGGTGTACAGTCATTTAGGTAAAATGTTGTAGGTCCCTTTGGAAAAGGCTGGGAGAAAGATTAACAGTATAACTTTTTGGAAGTGCACAGGATCCTTTTTCAGGGGAAGATTCTGGTTCTGGGCTTCCAGGAACCATTTGTGTGACCACAAGCAAGTCACTTAATGTCTCTGGGCTTTGTTTTCCATCAATCATGTGGACTGGCCTTGCCTAAGCATCACTCAGCTTTAGGGTTCTGAAATTCGGTCACTCTAAACTCATAGGCAGCTACCCCCAGAATAAATTGCTACTTTGATAGTCTCTAACTACTGATTGTGTGTGTGTGTGTGTGTGTGTGTGTGTGTGTGTTTTGCCGGGGGGTGGGGGGCAAAGACTTATTCTAAGCATTAAACTGTCCAGTTAAATAAGAGGTACAAGCCCACAAATAACACCAAGCTAGCTCAGGGCAGCCAGCTGTCAGTCACAGGAGCCTACAAGTGCTCTTGCAACCATGCGGCCATGAAGCTTTCAGCTAAGAATATCTTTGGCATTTCTTTTCTATTTATGGACCAAAAAAAGAAGGCAGTGAGGCCCAATACAGTGACAACCCAAGGGTGTGCAAGCTGGGTGAGGGGCAGGGGGACGCGTGCCAGACAGTGAGCTTCTCCATGAGTGCTGTGCAGGGTTTATTTAAGCCAGCACTAGTAGGCATCTCTCCATTTTCATCCTTGTTTGTTATTCTGCATTTGTAGCAAGTAGGGCAACTGACTCACTTGGCTGACGTAAAGCAAAACAATAAGCATCTCCAGTTCCTTTTTTTGTTTTTAGGTTTTTTTTCTTTTTTCCCCCTTGGGGCTCAGAAGTGGCTTCCTGTTTGGAATAGAATCTGTAGGCTTGGGGGATTGAGTCAGAAATAGAACTAACTTCTGATAATTTCTGTGGATAGCTCTTTCTTATCCTCCGTCAGAACCACCTCTCAGTCCCCTTCCCTATGTCCACCCTCCACCTCCCACCAACAAACTCACACGTTAGGTAAATTGTAACCCCAGTGACATGACAAGTCACTAGTGGTCATCTGCAAGTTACATCTCCTCTCTGAGCCTCCATTTTTCATATTGTTAAGATGAAATTCCTGATACCCTCTCAACCCAGCCTAGGACACAGAGAAATTGTGAGGATCAAAGTTAGAGAGCAAACAGTAGAGCTTTAGAAAGTTTGGAGATGTGATAAAAATGCAGTGTGTCGCTCCCTTGACAAGATTATTCTGGTTGTTTTATAGGACAGTTTTGTGGGCAAATTGAAGGTAGTGCACACATATAGAAAGAGAAAACAACATAAATGTACAGCAAGATGAATTTTCACAAAGTGAATTCACACATGTATCCAACACCCAGATCAGAAATGACGACGGCATTGTCTTCACTAGACAAGCCCCCTGTGTCTTCTTCTCAGCACTATCAACCTTCTCCCCAAGGGAATTTCTTTTCAGACTGCCTCAGCCACAATGGGTCAGTTTTGCTTATATATTTATAACTATTAATATTTGTGTCCGGCTTCTTTTACCTTTTCAGTCTTCTATGCATTCCCCCATGTTGTTTTATGTCATTGTGTCTTATTCAGACTCAAGAGCATTCCATCGTGTGAGTATAGGTCTATTTCTAACACTGGTGGTCATTTGCACAGTTCCCAGTTTGGCATTATTACAAACAGTACTGCAGTTTTACATGTGTCTTTGGTGAATTTATATATATATCCCTTTTTGTTGGGTACAGACTAGGAGTGGAATTGCTTACTAAATACTTTAGTAGATGCTTTCAGTTCTCCAAATTGGCTGAGGCCAGTTTCAGCCCCACCTATCACAAAGGAGAGTTTCTGTTGTTTCACATCCTTGCCAACACTTAGTGCTTTCCATCTTTTTAATTTTATGTTTTAATTTTGTTTTAGCCATTCTGCCAAGTAGTATCTTATTACAGTTTTAATTTGCATTATCCTGATAGTGAATGAAGTGGAAATTCATTGCTTATTGGCCTTTTTGAATAGCCTCTCTTATGAAGTGTCTATTCATATCATTTGCCCTTTTTCCCTTTTGAGTATATGACTTTTTCTCACTGATTTGTTCTTTCCATATTGTCCTAGTCTGCTCAGGCTGCTATAACAAAATACCATAGACTGGGTAGCTTATAAGCTGTAGAAATTTATTTTTCACAGTTCTGGAAGCTGGGAAGTCCAAGATCAAGGTGCTGGAAGATTTAGTGTCTGGTGAGGGCATTCTGGTTCACCTTCTAGCTGTGTTCTCACATGGTGGAAGAGACAAGGGTCTCTATTGTGCCTCATTTATAAGAGCAATAAACTCATTCATGAGAGCTCCACTCCCATAATGTAATCGCCTCCCAAAGGCACCACCTCCAAATATCATCACCCTGGGGATTAGGATTTCAACATATTAATTTTATGAGAGTGCAAACATTCAAAGCTTAGCATGTATTATGAATAAAAACTTTTGTTGGCTAGATGTATTGCAAATATATTCTCTTATTGAGAGCTGTCTCTTCACTCTCCTTATGGTATCTTTTAATGGATTAAAAAATCTTAATATAGTCTTCTTAATCAATTTTTTATGGTGAGTGCTTTTGAAAGATCTCTTCCTCCTCCAGTATTACAAAGGTGCTCTCCTGTGTTCTCTTCCAAAAGCTGTTTTGTTGCTGTGATTGTTGTTTTACTTTCCACATTTATATCTGCAATCCATCTGTTTTGATTTTAGGGTACAGAAGAGGTTAATTGTTAAGATTTCCTTTGTTTAATATTGATATTCAACTGACCCAGCAGCACGTGTTGAGCTCTTTCCCCCTCTGAGTTTTTAAATCTATAATTACTGATTTCAAAGGGCCATTTACCATGCAAGCTCAAATGCTAATATAATAGGTGTTTGAGAAAACAGACACTGTGGTTTGTTTTCCTGAGAGACAGCAGGCACCTGTTATATGTCAGCATCTTTATATACATCATCTTTTCTGAGCTTCAGAACAGAGCCATACCAGGAATGTATTATTATTCCATTCTGTAGTTGAGAAAACTGAAGCTTAGAACGGACAAGCAATTAGCTGAAGGTTAAATAACGAGTGGCAGAGTTATGATTCAATATATATTTTTTCTGACACCAAAGCTCACGTCTAGCTCTTTCTTCTGCAAGCATCATGGTGACAGCATTCATTAGAACCACGAAGAGTGAATAACCAAGGAGATGAAGATATTAGGCTATAATCAACTGGGCTATTCTCGTAACCAAGAGGAATTTTTTTTACCTGGGGCATGTATAATGATCATTCTTTGCCCTCAGTAATGATAATAGTTAATGGTCAGTCACTGCTTCTTTTCACTGGAAACCTCTCAGGAATGTTGTATATTCCATTGTAGCTCTTCAGACAAAGTGCAAGGTAGGCATTATCCTTCTCCATTTGACAGATAAGAAAACTGAGGGTCAAAGAGGTCAGGTGACTTATTTAAGGCCAAACTGTCAAGTAGTTGGTAGAGCAGGGTCCAGTACTTATTTAACTTGGGCCCACACCTAGGACCACCCCACCTATAAATGGCCATCATTGCACTTCGGGGTTAAGGTCCTTGAGACTCTGATTTGCCCCTTCTTACTTGATAACCTTTCGGTCTGAGTCTCTCATTCTCCAACCTGACTCCCACCCAGGAATAACCAAGGCTCGCTTCCCTCCACCTGGGAGCGTCCTGCTGTTTTTAGCCCTTCTGTCATCCCTAAGAGGCTTCTGGCACCTTCCCTCACTTGTCTTCAACACCTCTATGCCCCAAAGCAAAGTGCTGAATCTGAATATGCAGCTGATGTTGCCTGTCACCTCCTTCTAGACACAGAACTGTGTGATTGCAAAAATTGTTTCGTAATCCTCCCCAATTAAACTCCCGACAACCTAATTTTAAAGACCCCATTGGATTTCTACATCGCTGCTCTCCTCCTTCCTCCCTCCACCCTGCACTCTTGCCCTCCCAATAAGAACCATGGCCTTCATGCCGCAATCCAAACTAGAAAACATCTTCAGCATGGCGAGGGACCATGGCATCTTCTTGTGGTCTTTTCTTCCTTTTTGCTATGAGCCACTCAATGAGGCTCTAACATTGCGTGAATCAATAACTGAGAAAATAAAAAACGAGTTATTAATGCAATGATAGAAACTCAAAGAGGGGAATGATTAAAAGCTAAATATTTACCTGGGAAAAATAATGAACAGAGTAGGTCTGATGGCTGGTTATAATTCACACTAGCACATCCATAACATTGCTGAGGCTCCTTTCAGTTGAGCCTCAAGCATTCTGACACCATTGACTTGACATATTCATTTTTCATCAGCTCTATTCCTTTAAAATACAAACACACACACACAGAGTCACACACAGCACAACTAAAAAGCAGTGCATCACCAGAACCTAAAAAAAAAAAACAACTGTTTGTCTTCCCAGTTTAGTCTGTGGTCTATGGAATATACATTTTGTGGAGTCTCACAGAATTTCTCAGACACCCATTACAATGTCAAAGAAATGCCAGGGAAGAAGCGCAGGGCATAAATAAAAGAATAATTCAGAACTCCAATTTCATTTTTTTTTCATTTCCTCTCTACTTTTAAATACACGCTCCTGGTAAGCAAATGGGAGTTATGGATTATAACTTTCTATTTTAGCCTAGATCTGTTTTTCTCCCTCTCTCCTTGGCACTCGATTTGTATGATCTCCCCTAAAATGCCACTGGCCCGTCTCTGCATTCCCGTCTTAGGCAAAACCTCCAATTAAAATCAGCAGGGAGTTTGCTTGAATTAGGAACCCCAGCCTGGGCTCCCCAGCTGGGGGGTTCTGAAAGGGAGACGTGTACCTTTGAAAGCACTGATAGGAAGCCCTTCATGGCAGAGCCTCCTGTCCTCCAAATGACGAGTGACTCCATGCTGTGTCACCAGGAGACCTGTCATGTTGCCAGAAAATCCTGGCTGAGGCAAAGACAGAGCCTGCAGGGAGGCATCAGAGGTGTTTCGGGGGCCCAGGGCCTCGTTTCTCCTCCACTCTGGGGTTTTACAGGGCAAGGAATGTACAGCAGCAGGGTCATTAAGAGATCACTGGATTTGGACCTAGAAATCCTGAACTCTAGTCTGCTTTGCCCATGCTGTGTGACCATGGATGAGTCACAGTCCCTCTCTGGTTTAATTGCCCTCATTAGTGCAATGTAAACCACAACAGGGTCTTCTCTTGTGGGGTTGGTGTCAGGATAAAGGGATGACCACCATGATATAGAAAGCACTCAAGAAACACTGATCTTCTACCTCAACAACCAAGCGTCTGTGTTCATGTGTAAACATGAGAGAAATGGGCTGGACATTTCCAAGGTTTCTGCTTCAGTGGTCCAAGCTGAGTCATTCGGAGCCAACATGGGTGCCTATCAGTCAGGCACCAGTGTTTTCCAGTTTAGAAATGAAGATGCAGTTCCCCACCCTCCTCTCCTTCCTCTGTCCTCCTCCCTCCCCTCCTCCCAGCCCCTATCAGAATGAATTGAAATCTCATCCAACAGAGAGATGCTGATTTAGATGTATTGGAGTTCAGCCCTGGCTGCAAATGGAAGACGCTTTAGATCCCCGAGGACCAGGGAAAGCATTTTGAAACCTGCTCCTCCCAGCTTCACACTGACTGCATTTCGGGGGGAGGGGGGGCGTGTCAGCCTCTGCAAGACCCTCCCCTCTGGGGCAGGCCTATCAAACTGCTTCTCTGTTGCCAGGGTTGAGGCAAGCTGTCACCAAGTAGCCTGGGAAATGGTATCTATAGATAGCAGTCCCTCCTACTTCTGGCCCCCAGCCTCTTCCTGTGCACTTGTTGGGAGCCCCAATTATCTATGAGTGGAGAAGAGGGACCCTGGCAGGTCCAGAGAAAGTGAGGAATGTGATAATAGGCCCTTCACAAGCTCAAACTTTTAGTGTTTTTCCATTATTTCCACTTATTTCTCTTCTTGTGGCAGGCTTCCTTCTTCTTGCTAGCCTTACCATTATAATTTCACGTTATGATACATAGAAGAAAGTGTACCGAGGCCAGAGCTAGAAAGGCTGGTATTTGAATGTGGAGTACCTTTGTGATCTCAGACAAGCTGCTTCACTTCTCAAGGACCCATTTATCTTCATCTGTAGCCCTGAGTTAGTTTTACGTGCTGCTCGGGGAAACAGTATGAAGAGCCTCCAACACCACGCCTGGCATAGTGAGTACTCGATCGTTGTAAGCCACGGATGCCCCTCAGCTGGTTTAGGGTGCTGCCTGCCATTCAGTCTTGCAGGGTCTATGACTATCAATGCAGGGTTTACTACTCAGAGCACTGGCTGGAGATGGAGAAGGTATAGGAGATTGACCTGATTGAGGCTGATTCCTCGTTATTGGAATTTGCTTGTATTAGAAACACACACGAAATGGAATGAGCTTGACTTTGGGATTCTGTTCTTCACCTCAAAATGAAATATTGAAAAGCAAAGGAAAGTTCACTGGCCTTTGGGATGAGGATTCATTGGGATGAATCACATTGGGATGAGGATTCACATTACTCCCCCTTTCTAGCTTCCCCACAACCACTGGCTTCTGCAGAAAAGCCGGGGAATGGATGACGAGTCTGCCCTCAAATGGTGCATTCAATGTTCGTAATTCCCTGAATCTGAGAGTTATGACAAATGAGGGGCTGAATTTCTCCATTTCTATCCCACCCACTCTGATTTCATTCTCCCACATTCTCCCCCTCCAGTATCTCCTCCGTAGCCCCTGCCTGCTCATGTGCTCTAGCTTTTCCTCCACCATCTCCAACACCAAATCCTTTTCTCCTCTCTCATCATCCATCCCCGTCTTCCACCCTTTCCCCCCGGCCTCGCACTCCCTGCACCCCCTGAACACCACCTCCTTTCTAAGTCCTCTCGCTATATCATTAATGCCTTCTTTGATACAGCCCACAGCTCATGATTATTCTGAGGTCAGGAGATGCAGGTGCCATGCAGCTCGCGAATGCGGCTCAGAGGGCCTCTGTCCCCAATCCCTCCTGCTCGACAGGGCTGGAATCCTAATTTGCCACGAGCCCCGTTGCTTATGGCAGCATCACCAGGAACTTTCATCCTTTTATTTCCCCCACTGAGGATTCTGAGAGTTCAGCCACAATGAAGCATTGATTCAAGGAGTGGGGGCTGTGGTCCCGACAAAGGGTCCCAATGATAAGACACGAGAAAGGGGGCGCTCTGCGGGGTTATAGAATGCCTTGCAGATGGGGACAGAGGAGCTCTAAATGGGGTACTGTCCTGTCACTTGGAGAGGGAGTGACAGGGGCAAGTGTGGGCCATTTGAAAGAGGCATTTTTGAAATGACGCTCTCGTCAGATGGAAGCACGCAATCAGAGCCGTGTGGAGGGCCCCTGCAGCTCACAAAAATATCAGATGACTCATACCCAATATTCAGTCAATGTTCTGGTTTGGGAGGTGGGAGCCACACAGCTCATTATCATTCCAGCCCCGTGTCCTGAAGGCTGGGCCTGCTGCTGTTCTCCAGGCTGTAATAGGATTGGTCTCAGGAGCAGAAACCGGGGAGGCTTGGAGCTGTGTGGGTGGATGGTATGGAAAACTAATACTGCGGTCATGAGGGGAGAGGGAGGCGTTTGTTTTACTTTTTGTTAATGTTAATGAAAACTATGAAGAAAAATATTAATATTCTTTGTGCATTCATTCAGCAGACATTTATAGAGGCAGGTTCTGGGCTAGATACTTTGGGAAAGAGGGACCTCTCCTCTCAAACCGAAGAGCCTGAAGGGGAAACTGACAAGAAAACAAGGGGTTTCAATACAACATTTGGGATGTTGTGAAGGAGGCCTTATTCCCAGAGGTGTGGATGGTTCTGTGGATTTAAAAGGCCCAGGGTTTCAAGTAGGCACTAATTATTCCACCATTTTCTCTCAGCTGATAAGCAACTCATTTAGAGCAATGGATGCTGGGAAACCATTTCAACAGTATCCATTTTCAAATGGATATGACAAAATGGTTTTCCTCAAACTCCAGCGAGATAGCGAAATCCCTGAAAGTGTCTCAATACCTTCAAAGGAAGAGCTTATTCTCTGGGATAAGAGTACTTTTTTATTATTACCTTTTTCATAATTGCTCTCTGCCAGACTCTTCTAAGCACTTTAAATGTATTATCTCACTGAATCCTCCCACCGGCTCCCTAAGACGGGCTGTATTATCCTCATTTTAGATATGGATACTGAGGCTTAAAGAGACAAAGCGATTTGTTCCTAGTTACAAAACAGAGCTTTGAACTCAGCTCTGCTTGGGCCGACATCCACGCTTTTCAACATTTGGCTCTATGGCTTAATTAGGCTCCTGGTGTTTGTGGTTTGGTGATTGTGGCTCATTAGTGTAAGAGAGACCCGATGGATTCTAACGCTCCCTGCCAGAGGGAGTCCAGTGCACATTGGCTGCCGTGTCCAGCTTCATAAAACGGGGATCAGAGCCACCCACACTGTTGCCATCACCATCAACATCACCATCGCACATTGTGATGGCTCTATTGTCTCTTGCTTGATAGATAATACAAAAGGCCATGTCTATGAACCAGGAGACTTCTCTACTCACTGGTGACATTGAGCCTGTTATTTCACCTCTGAACTTCCATTGCCATATTTATAAAATAGAGCTGACAATCCCTTTGCAGGAATAACAAGACCTAATTTTTATGAAACCTGGTTAACTACCAAGTTTGGGGCTAGGCCTTCACATAAAAATTTATGTAATCCTCACAACAGCTCTGTGGCAGGGATGATTAGGAAGGGTGAAGGAAACTGCCCAGCATTGCACACGGAGAAGCCAGGATCTTAAGCTATCTCTGACTGACCAAAAGTCCCAAGCTATTTTTGGGGTGTTGTTGTGAGGCTCAAGTGAGAAAATGGGAGGGAATAATATATCCTGTGCAGGGTAAAATGTGCTAGACACATGTAAAGGATTATTGGTAGCATGGAAGACAGCCAAGAGATGACTTGTGCAGAAATGAGGAAAGATGAGAGGCCTCTAAGCTGACTGCCTTACATATTTTTGCCTATTCTTCTGTTGCTTCTTATCTGATGGAGAATCTATCTTCATTGGAATGTTTCAGTGGCTGGAATCTGGGTGTAGACTTTGATATCATTTATAGTGTTCAGGGACTATGGGGATAGGGCTTGGAGATACAGGTTGCAATGTATATGCCACTGAATTGAGAGTTTGGAGCTCTGGAAAAATGGGGGAAATAACTTTATTCTTACATGTTTTGAAAAACCACTGTGAAGATCATGTAAGATCCTCACTATGAAAGCACTACCTGTTTTCTATAGTATTATAAGATATAATTTGTTTTTGTTGAAGTTGTTAGATATTATATAACCTCATGGGAGGAATCTGTGAAGGGGGTTGAAACATCTGATGTGAGTTAAAATAAATAACCCCTAAGGATTTTTCTGTTGCTGATTTTTACGTTGTCCTTAACTGGAAGGGGCATTTGAATTTACACACCTTAATTTCCTGAATCAAACTTCCTCTTTGGGACTGTCGTGTAATGGAATCATGCCGCAAGAAGGACCTCCAAAGAACATTCCCTTCAACCCCTTCACTTTGCAGATGGGGACATTGTACGCTTGAAGGGTAAAGTACAATGTCATTCAGCTGGTTGGTGGCATTGGGAGGAACTACCATGTAGTTCTTACAGTTTATATTCAGTGCCCTTCCTATCCTAACTGCTCTGCCCAGCCCTTTCACTCTGTGGGCCCTCCAATTTGCATTATCAGTTGGATAACCACAACTCACTGCCCCATCCATGGTGGTAATGCTCTCCATTTTCCCTCTATCCCCCAGGACAATTCAGCAGTGGCTTGCAAGGGTCCAGTCGCTTCTCTACTGCAACGAGAATGGGTTTTGGGGAACCTTCCTGGAGAGCCAGAGGAGCTGCGTGTGCCACGGGAGCACCACGCTGTGCCAGCGCCCCATACCCTGTATCATCGGCGGGAACAACAGCTGCGCCATGTGCAGCCTGGCCAACATCTCCCTCTGCGGCTCCTGCAACAAGGGCTACAAGCTGTACCGAGGCCGCTGCGAGCCCCAGAACGTGGACTCGGAGCGGAGCGAGCAGTTCATCAGCTTTGAGACCGACCTGGACTTCCAGGACCTGGAGCTGAAGTACCTGCTGCAGAAGATGGACTCGCGCCTGTACGTGCACACCACCTTCATCAGCAATGAGATCCGCCTCGACACCTTCTTCGACCCCCGGTGGCGCAAGCGCATGTCCCTCACTCTCAAGAGCAACAAGAACCGCATGGACTTCATACACATGGTGATCGGCATGTCCATACGCATCTGCCAGATGCGCAACAGCAGCCTGGACCCCATGTTCTTTGTCTATGTCAACCCCTTCAGCGGGAGCCACTCGGAGGGCTGGAACATGCCCTTCGGGGAATTTGGCTACCCTCGCTGGGAGAAGATCCGTCTCCAAAACAGCCAGTGCTACAACTGGACTCTCTTGCTGGGCAATCGGTGGAAAACGTTTTTCGAGACGGTCCACATCTACCTGCGTAGTCGGACTCGGCTACCTACTCTGCTGCGTAACGAGACTGGCCAGGGCCCCGTGGACCTGTCCGACCCCTCCAAGAGGCAGTTCTACATCAAGATCTCGGATGTGCAGGTGTTCGGGTACAGCTTGAGGTTCAACGCCGACCTCCTGCGCAGCGCGGTGCAGCAGGTCAACCAGTCCTACACACAAGGCGGCCAGTTCTATTCTTCCTCGTCCGTGATGCTCCTCTTGTTGGATATTCGGGACCGAATTAACCGCCTGGCCCCGCCTGTGGCCCCGGGGAAACCCCAGCTGGACTTGTTCTCCTGTATGCTGAAGCACCGCCTGAAACTGACCAACAGCGAGATCATCAGAGTGAACCACGCGCTGGACCTCTACAACACGGAGATCCTCAAACAGTCGGACCAGATGACAGCCAAACTCTGCTAACCTGGGACTCCTCGCCACGGACTTTCCCTTTTGTTGTACGGACACAACAGAACAAAACAAAGCAAAACAAAACACAACAACAGCAACAACAAAAAACCGTAAAAATTTGTAAAATGTAATTAATATTCAAAGAAAAGGAGAAAAATCTTCATTTGTTGGAAACTAAAACGTTCTAGCAACTGTATAAAACCGTTGGGCATGTTTGTTATTTCTATATTCTGTCATGAAGAAGGGTCTCAGCCTTTTGTGGAGCTTTGAGGGAGTCGCTTCTTAGGCCTCAGGTGCTGTGTGGAGGGGGAGAAGGGAGAAAGCATATGCAATGAATTGTAGAGATCTCTGCTGTGCAGGTGCTAAGATTAAACACTAAAATGAGAGAGAGATATATGTAATGTACAACTGACACTGCCATTTTTCCTTGTGGGAGGAAATGGACATAGATAAAGAAGATATTTCTTCGGTTAAGGTTTCTTCATTCACTCTTTATGCTTAATTCTTTGTGGTTCCTTTGACGCATTCTCACACACGGGGCGGGGATACACACACATGGCTTCTTTTACACACATGGCTTCTTTCACTCTGAATACACTAACACTAGCGGAAGCTGGCCAACAGGTGGGATTGGAAGGGGATGCATTCACATAATCATAAAGACAATCAGTAATCTTGAATATCAGCTAGTCCACCCCTTATTTTGGGAAATAGATTCAGATAGGAATGGGCATGCCCATTTTTACACCCAGAGTTACCGACTGAAGAAGGTCTCAAACCCCACATTCTGACTCCCTTGGCAATACATCTCGTTCCAAATCATGATGGCCACTTTCGCATTTTCTCTAACAACAAAGCTGCCAAGGGATAAAGTATTAATATTTTCCAATCTGAGGTTGTTTGGATAGTGTGTGTGTGTGTGTGTTTGTGAAGAAATTCCTCCCACCTACTTCCTATTCCCTGTGAAAAAAATAGTTTCAGATTTCTCAGAAATTATTTTCATATTAAAGATAAAGTTTAGTTTAAATAAAATCAATGACCAAAGTAAAGTCAAATAGGGTAAGTTTTAGTATTGCATTCATTGGTCTACCAGGCAGACTTTTCCAAGGAAGTATCTGATATATATATACATATGTATCTCCTTTTGTTAACTCATAATACATGTGCACATGCACACACCTACTCCTCCCACCCTTCCCCTCACAGTGATATAAACACTGCCACTTGGTTGGCACTTGTGAAAGGTGAGAAGCCTTGTGAGGGACTTGGGTGTTCTATTGGAATGAGAGACTCAAGAAAAAGAGCTCATTTGAAAACAGTTCTATAGAGGATTTGAACAGACATCATTTCTTAGTCTCCATGAACTCTGAGTTTATCTCTTTGCTAAGGTGGCACCTGCAAAAGATGTTTCCTGAGCATCTGGAATCTCATTTCTTAACTGGCAGAGAAAAACAGGACCACAAAATTTTAAGCTTGAAAGAGAAAATAGAACTACTGTGGTCTAAACTTTTGCCCATTACAAATCTCTTTATCATCATTGGAAAATCACCACTGTTCAGTGACTGGCTGGACCATAGCAGGGATATTAAGCTAATTAGCTCTATCTTCCACTTCTCTTGAATTGTTTCAGAGAGGCAGAGGAATAGCTCCCATTCCAGCTTTTGTTATAAAACAAATCTAGTGATTAGAATATCCTTTCATACCTTCACCAGCTTTGCATACTTTCACCCACTGGCTCCAGCTCTGGAATGTGCAGTTCTCCTTCAAGTTAGAGCTATCCTAGATAAAACACAAAGACTTATCTCAAAGGTCACTGGAGTCTGGGACAATCGAACACAAAGTGAACAGTATCTCTAATGTAGTTTATTTTAAGGTGAAAGAAGGCAAGGGATTCAATGCATAAGAGGTAAAGAATTATCTAGTTTAAGTGTGTGTGAAGGGAGGATTCTTTTGCTTTTCTAAAATGATAAACTCCAATATTAATTTTTCAGTTTTTATTATGAATTAGCATATACTCTATACCAACTTTATATGTGCTTAACACGAACATAGGTTTTTAGATCTCAGATTTTGGAAGGCTTCAGTGTTCTTTTAGGTTGGAAATCCTTCATGCCAGAGGTTACATCACAGCTTATCCATCAAGCACAAGATTTACCAGAAGGTCAGTAAATCATCAAACATTTCTTAAATACCTAGTAGATGAATGGGGCATGTCAGAAATACAAAGATTTGTAAGGAAATGGTTTATGCTTTTGTGTCAATCACAAACTAATGAAAAAGGCAGGCAAATAAACCAATTAAAAAAAAACAATAATTACAGTATTCCATGATAAATGCTGTCATGCAGTCAGGGACACGGAGTGGAGTCCTAAAGACATTATTAACTCTGTTCATGGGGTTGTAAGAGCCTTTATAGAAGGCTCTTGTTCATTCTGAATGTTGAAAAATGACCAGAAGCTGGGCAAGTAATAAAGAACAGAAAGACCAAAGGAACAGTGAATGCAAAAATACATCGGCATAAATATGTATGGTGTATTTAAGGGTCAGGCATAATAATAATTTTAAAAGGTGTCACATTAAATGGTGAAGCTACCAAGAGAAATGAGGATTTTGACTCTATATGAGAAGTGGAAACAATTATCCATAGTCTTTATGATTTAATGAATGAATTGCAGACTGATTGTTGCTCAGTTCCTCTCTTTCTTTTCTCCTTCCTCTTCACTTTCCAGGCACTCTCAAAGACTCCTAATATAATAAGCCCTTGTATTTGCACAACACTTTACAGATTGCTAGGCAATCTTCATAAGCACCGTGCTACCTAATCCTTATCACAATTTAGTTAGGACCTTCAACCCAAGTTCCTTCCCAGCCTTCACCAACTGCATGCATGGGAAAAGCTTCTTCCCTTCACCTTGAAAATAACAACTCGCTCACTTCATCTTACAGAGAGAATGCAGCAATGCCTAGTGATTAGAAAGGCCAAGGAAGTAGAGAAATTTTCAAGGATAGAAGAAAAAAACTCAGACATCAAGATATTTATTTCAAGGTGAGAGGAAATACTTTGCTATGAAGGAAAAAAGGTTCTGTGGATTTCCAAATGCCTCCTGCTTGGGTCCGGCCAGCCCTTTGAGCTAATCAGGCTCTCCTCTAGCTGGGAGGAAGAGAAGCCTGAAGCCTCTAAGTAAGATTTTAATTCAATTAGTGTTTTACCAATTTGATGCAGCAACCAAAGACCTATGGTGTCTGATTAATATGCTGATGCTAAGACACAAGAGTGAACAGAATGCCCATTTGGATAAGGCCTGGCAGCAAAGCGTGGCATTGCTATGGAAACCACAGAAGGCCATTAATTAGCTATCAAATAAAATCATTGGAAAATTCTGGACCCTGGCACATCTGCCCCCTTCAGAGAGGAGGGCAAGAAGAGGTCACACTAGCAGCAAGGCTCCCTTCAGCTATTAAAATCATAGTTACACAGAGACTATATGTTGCAAAGTGGAAGGAAAGGTAGGGGAGCGACATGAACGCAATAGGAATGAGGCTTTCGGATTATGCAAGTCCAAGAATGTAATTTGGATTGTGAAGTATCTTGTTGGGTTGTCTATATTGACAAAATGATCTCAATGACAAATGGCTTATCCTATTCCCTGTTCTGTAGAGAAAAAAAAAAAAAAAAAGATGATAATAATATGGATCCACTAGATGGTGATACATGACCAGGGAAAGAGTCTACAGAATCATAGAGTAAAGAGTGATTAACCCTTGAAATAATTAATACAGGTCATATGACTTTTAAGTTAATAGAGGAAAAAATTAAAAAATTGAAAAGGCAGAAAGAGACACAAAAAAAGAATCATTAAAATAGTTAGGCATGCATGAATATAATAACAAAAACTTACTACACAGATAATCACAATAAATGTAATTGGATAAAACTGGCTGGTTAAAAAAACTGGTTGTCAGATTACAAATTATAGATTAAAAAAGAAAGATAAAGACCAGATGAACAAACTCACAAATCAAGATGGATATAGGGAGTGGCATGGGATCTATTTGAGTCAATCAAGGAGCAGGAAGTAACTTCAAGGGTTTATTATTATTATTAAATAACTTGTCTCCTAGTTAATTGGAGGTGGGTTAGAGATCTTTTTAATTTTAGTTGATTTGGGGGATACTACAGGTCTCTTTGAGATTTGTGAAAGCTGTGGGCTCTTTCCCAATAAAAATGCACCTTCACATACACTTTTTAATAATATTTCACAGATCCTTTAAAACCTTTCTTGAACATTCTGGAATGCTACAGATCTTGCTTGGGTAAGTAGCTCTGTTCTACTCTAAACCATGAGTTTAGTTCCCTTTTTACTACTTCCAGCATAGTTTGAACTAGAATCACCTATCAAGTTCATATAGCGCCATACTGCCCTCAGGGAAGGCAGTCTTTATATAAAGACAAATCAAATCCAGTGGGAATGGTAGTTATGGCCACTTTAATGAAATACCACATATACTAGATCCAAATTTATTAAGTAGATATTTTCTTTGAAAGTACGAACTAAAAGAAGGAAGAATCTAAACTGTGGATAATAAGGAGTTAGGTTAAAGGATGAAAAGGAATGCCTTGGTATGTATTGTAACATCAGTAGACAGAGAGTCTAGCTCACTGAACCTGGTACCATGATGGACATAGGGCCTAAAGGAGAGATTATTAAATCAGTAAAAATAAATGTCCATTAATTATCTTGGAATAAACAAATGGATTTCATGAATCACAAGTTGAGTTGCTCCCTCACTTGAGTGCTTGACCTCCACTCCCAAAACTCCTGGTGTGGTCAATGTCCCCAGAAGCTGTATTGGTTTCACCTAAGGGCTACTCTTTCCCTAAAGTAGTCAAGGAGTTGCTGTCACGGACAAGGTGTCACGTCTTGGTAACACCTCTAAATGGAGATATTAACCCCAAGGAGAAAGTGGCCTTGACAAAAATTTTAAACAAAAGCTTCAGAGATGATGATAAGGAGAAAGATGGAATAGCCAAGCTGAAACTCTAAATTTTAGTGTTGATGTCACCAAGGATGGCTGTGCTTTCCCTTGGCTAGTGATTCTTGCAAACCTTAACCAGGGCCCAAAGACTGGACTGACTTTGCCACAGGCCTGAATGAGTAAGGAAATGGTAATGCTCTTATAAATTAGGAGATAATTATAAACACCGCCAAGGGTTTGTTAATTATATGGTGTTAATTGTATAACACATAATTATAAATTAATAATAATGTCACCAACTATTTTGTTAATGTATAAAAATATTCTGAGCTTAAAGACTAGACTCAAGTGCTAGATTTTTCTGAATTATCAAGCATCTACAGAACCAGAATTAGAACTCAAATTTTCCAATTCATAAATTAGTGATTTAACCATTACATTCAACATTATTCCTGGCATGAGAAAATAACAGCAGCATGGCTCTGTGGCTAAGAGCATAGGCTGAGAGACAGGAAACCAGGCTTAGATCTTGGCTATTTACTAGCTGTGTGATTTCAATGAGACATTTAACCTCTCTGTGCTTCAATTTCTTTTTCTGTAGGAAAGAGATTATTTATATGTCCTCCCTAATGAGGTTGTATGAGAAATAAGCACTTTTAAAGAGCCTAGAACAATGCCTGGCTTGTAGATAGCCTATCTGTTAGTTTTTAAAAAATGACATCAACAAAAATATAATTTAGATACACAGATATGAAAATTAATATTAACAGCTAAATTCACCTGAGCTCATTACACTATAGTGAGCCAAGCACTATATAGTAAGAATTTTATGTAAGTTATAGTGTGTCTAAGCCCATTCAGGCTGCTATAACAAAAATACTCAGACTAGGTAATTTATAAACAAAAGAGATTTATTTCTCACAGTTATGGAGGCTAGAAAGTCCAAGATTAAGGCATCAGCAGATTTGATGTTTGGTGAGGGCCTTTTCCTCATACATGACACCTTTTTCCTATGTCTTCCCATGATGGAAGGGGCAATGGAGCTCTCTCCAGCCTCTTTGATAAGGGCATTATTCCTATTAAGGAGGGTGGAGGCTCATGACTTAATCAGTTCCTGAAGGCCCCATCTCTTAATATTATCACAGTAGGTATCAGATTCCAACACATAAATATCTGGGGATCCACCAACATTCAGACCATAGTAACTTATTTAATATCATGGCAACCCAATGAGGTAGTTTTAATTACCACTTCAATTTACACATGAAGAAACTGAGTCTCACAAAGGTGAAGTAACTTTGCTGTGGGCACAATGCTGGTAATGGAGTAATGATTTGCCAGTCTCCGAATCTAGGTCTTTTAACTATTCCACATGCTGTTTCCTTAATAAGTACAAACAACACCTCTAACAAATTTACCTATAAGAAGAGCCCAGACCATAAAAGGCATATGGCACTACTCCTTTAATACAGACTCATTAACTCCCTCCATAAACCAGAATTAAGGTTATCCAGATAGTGTTAAATGTACTGACACCTGAAATCACAGAGCTTCACCAGGGACCCAGAAGGAATGAGCTGTCTGGGGCAGATTTCCCACCTGTGAGAGCATGATCTGGCTTGGAGCCCAGATGCATATCTTATTCCTTCTCAAACACCTCAGGGAAGCCGGTGGATCTAGGTAGGGCTCCCTCCTTTTTGGCAAAGCACTATTGACTTGTACATTGCCCTTTTCTAGGAAAGAATAGTCTTAGGGAGTGAAGTGGGCAGGCAGAGATCAGTGGCAGGGGTAATTGAGGTCAAGAGATGAAAACAGTAGTCTGTTCTCTAAAGCTAAGGTACAAAAAGGAGACCCTTGATCTCCATCTAAGCCAATGCCCACATTTCAACATAGTTGGTGGAGCTGGAACCAGTTTTGGTCCAAGCCTCCTGAAAACCTATTCCAAGTCCATCCAATGTAGACCAAGATGCCTAGAGGTGATTTTTAGTTTGGATTGATGAGGAGGGAGTGTCACATCCATAAACAGCAGGTGAGGTTCTGGGAGGACGTCTTCCTTGTCCCTGTTCAGCTTCCTTCTGTCATCCTACTTTTTCATATTATTTGCAGCTCCTTGATCCCAGAAATCCCAGAATTGTCATTTTTGGCCATACCATGCAAACCAGATTTCCTTCCCTTACACTGGGACTGAAACTTTATGGATAGAAAGGCAGAATGAAGATATTATACCATGAGGAGGAAGTTTTAATGTCTACAAAAGCATTACTTATACATGAATTTTATAAGCATTAGTTCTCCAAGTGATGTCTCTGCAAAGGGGAAATAAAATGCTACCTGCTACTCTGATAGGACCGGTCAAGTCTTAAGACACGGGATTCAGCACACATTGACAGAAGAGGAAAAGAAGGCATGTAATTTTTATTGAGCTTCTGTGATGTCCCAGGTATTTAACATACATCTTATTTAATTCTCACAAATCTCTAAAAGAGTGTTGTTATTATTTCCATCACACTGGTGAGGAAACCAGGACACCAAAAATATGTCACATAACTTCAGTTCAGTTTTGCAACTTAGCACGTAAGCATTCATCAATGAGGATAAGATGGAATGGTTAGCAGCATGGGCCCTTAGGCCCTGAGGGGTCCAGTGCTTGGTTCTACCCTTTATAGACTGTGTGACCTTGGAAAGTCACCAAACCTCTGTGACAGTTTCTTCATCTGTCATGTGCGAAGAATAATAACTCTCACTCCATCTGGTTGCCCGTGAGAACTTTTCCTTTACCAGATTTTCACCTCTTACATGAGTTCGTGCAGTGAAGGCCCTTCCCAGAACTCCTTGCTACCTAGTAAGCATTCATTTGAGGTTAGCTTTCAGCATTCCTTTGAGTCAGGCATGGCTCAAGACGGGAGCTTGAAATCATTGTCCCATCATGCTCCTCGGCCT
The DNA here is from genome assembly GCF_040939455.1 of Microcebus murinus. NCBI lineage: Eukaryota > Metazoa > Chordata > Mammalia > Primates > Cheirogaleidae > Microcebus > Microcebus murinus. The sequence continues at coordinate 79,098,673 of NC_134115.1, read as the reverse complement.
CCCCTGTTGCATGTGTCCCCTCTGAAACCCTCTCCAGTGCAGGGACTCAGTGGAAGAGTTAGAGACAAATATCTGCCTTTCAGAAGTTCACAAGTGACAAAATGGCAACAAATATATTTACAACCTGAAGTAGGGGAAGGGTAACATCAGACGAGACATAGTTGTTAAACAGTGAAGATGGAAACTGAAAACAAGACAATGAAAGACTGAATTTGTAAGAGGAGGAGCTCCCAGGGACTGTTCCCAGTGTCCTTTCCCCTGACAAAGCTTGGAACATCCTCACCCCATTTCCAGGCAAGCAGGGACGTTGCTTAGCAACCGGCCAGGGACAGCAGAGTGAGCTCCCTGCTCCTAGCATTAAGGGATGCTACTGCAGTGCTGAAAAGGACCAAACTTTCACTTAAAACCCCGCCTCCAGCACCTGCAAATTGGAAGCACCTGGGAGGAGAGTTCTCTGAGGGTTAAGGCTGAAGAGAGAGGTGGGCAGACCAAAGGGAAAATACTCAATTTAAATTAGTGGAAAAAATATAGAGAGAATATTATTTTTATTTCCTTCAAATACTGCAAAAACTTGATGTGCTCAAAGAGATTTGCCACGCCAAGGCGTTGGTGAGTGTGCTTCATTGAATTTTGAAGTGGCAATTGAGGCCAGCAGGACGTGCTCGGTTTCCCAGTGCATGTAGGCCACCTCTCCCAACAGCTGCAACCGCTTGATTACCACCCACAAGTTCAATCTCAAAGTAAGATCTGGACAAGATATTGTCCTTAGTCAGTAGGGATTGAAGGTGTTAGAGTTGAACTCTATATTCATTTATTCAAGAGATATTTTTGGAGGATTAACGTTTAGAGATGAAGCTGTGCATTAGTTTTTAAGTGTGATACATGTTAAGGAAGGGGAAGGATAAGATGCTGTTGGATTATACAATGCAGACCCCTAAGCTGCACTGGAGGGGGAGGGGGACGTTATAGAAAGGACCGGGGGAATCTGATGTTTAATCAGAGTCTTGAGTGATAAGTCAAATTGAATGAAGAGAGGGAGGGAACATTGTTTGTGCAGAGTAAACAGTTTGGGCAGTGGCCCAATTCAGCTGGAGATGAAAGAGAAGAGAATGAACTGGGAATAGCAATGTAGAGTAGCAGTATCAGAAGGCAAGAGCACTATGTAGTTATATGATGGAGACTCCTGAAACTCATATGAGGATTCTGGACCCTATTCTAGGAGCAACTGGCAGCCACTGCAGAATTTCCAGCATGATGACATATGATCAAGTGCACCCAGCATCCAATCAGTCCCTCTGCTATCCCACCCTATTCTCATATCACAGTGCTTGGGTCCCTACTCTAGTCTCTTGGCTTGTTCTTCTGCCTAGTTCTTCTGTCCCTGGAGAAAAGAGATTTTGTGATATGTTTGGCCACTCCTTCCCTAATGTATGGAGTCCTGCTCTTGAACATGAGCTTGTGTTGCATCCCTTCGCCTGCCATTCCCTCTGACTTTGCCCGTTGTAAGACTCTCAGTCATAGCACTTGCCCCGGCTACCCCTTTCCATGTGCCATTATGGCTGTCCCTAATGCTCTTTGATTGGACTACCTCTCTAAACTTACTTCATCTTCCCAATGCCAGGCAAAGCCCACTGAGTAGTTATCTTCCCACAGCCTGCAGCAGCTGTGTCTGAACCAACTACTTGCCCAGGAACTGATTCACTCCAAATGACTTGTCTCATTTCAAATTCTGGTGAGCCTAGTGATGGTGTAAGAAATCCATCTAAAGCATCCACCTCTTTAGAATAGTGGCTAAGGGCACAAAATCTGGTGTCAGCTTCCCTTGAGGCCTACACCAAGACTCATCTGGGTGATCTTTGGCCAGTTAGTTCATCTCTCTTGTTTCATCATCCTTATTGTAGATATTACCACCCATCTCATAAGGTTGTTATCAAAATTAAAAGAGACTAGAGAGAGAAAAACATCTAGTATAGCTATAGCATCTTGCACATACTAGGAGGAAACTGAATCGATGCAACTGCTGGCCTAGGTGCCTTGGAAAATTGACACTTGGTGTGTGTCCTTCAGAGCAGTGTCTAGGACCTTTCGAGAAGACCCTGAGTCCAGTAAGTGGACACTACAGTGGACCTCCGTGTAGCTCTCTGTAGAAGCAGCACCCTCAAAGTAGCATGGGGTTCCTCCACAGCAACTCCAGATAATGGTTGCAAGGTAATGGTTAGATTGAGGACAGGAACTCTGCCTCTTTGTTCCTGGGACCATACGTGTGCAGGATTAAAACAGTCTCCAAGAAAAGGTTCAAGGGAACATCATTAATGAGTACAATGTTCATCCTGCTAATTGGGTAGGTAACGACTCAGACCAGATATAATATAATTTAAAAACAATGAAATGTAACATTTATGGCATTTGTATGTTGTGGAATACAATAATAATATCCATCATATGTAAGTAGATGGAGCAACTATAAAGTCACAGTATTAAGATAAGGGGCAGATTTATCCTGATATCTGTTGTATCTATAGGATTAGCACAGCACCTGGCACCAGGTATGGACTCAGTAAATGGAGTGTCCATGTGTTGTTTTTTTCATTTCAGAAATGCACAAACACAGGCCTAGAGCCATAAAGGGACCTAGCCAAAGTCATGTAGTGACTCAATTGCAGAGACAAGGCAAGATTGAAAACATTTGACTCCCATTCCAATGCTCTGCTCAAAGCCCATGTAGATATTTAACATCTTTTCTGCCTGGGCCAGGCCAATGCATGTGCAGAATGATATAGTGTGACAAATTCTCTTTTCCTCCATCCCTGTGCAAAGGGAATTGCCATCTTCTGTGATCATCAAGCTGGCAACATCAATCTGGAAGTTTGTTAATGACACTGACCTAAATCTGTCACGTTGCAAGAAACACTTCACAGCAGCTGGGATTTGCTGCCATATAACGACTTTATAGTATGGGGAACTCTCTAATAAGCTGATTAAAAAATAAATTTTTTAAAGGCTTAATGTGAACTTTTCAGACATCTGATAAGAACCAAAGTAAATGGAAACATCATGCAGAGTGTAAAAAAGCCAGAATCCTGCTGTACTGGAAGACGCTTATACTTGGGTTGTGGTGCATTTCTCACAGTTGCCAGAGCAAAGGTCTGGTGCAATCAGACCCTCATTTAAAGCTTTCTTTGGTTTGTGCTGATGTCAGTTCAGGGAATGAGGGATAAAGCCATAGGCAAGCAGTGGCCTTTCTATACTGGATTGACTTCTGACTATGCTATATGAAGCAGCACTATTTTATTACTTGCGTTCCTGACACTGGGATGTGGGTACATATCTGTAATTCTCCAAAAGACTGAAAGAAATGTGGGCATGGTCACCCTCATTTTACAGAATAGGAAATTGGGTTTCAGAAAGCATCTTTGGCCCTGGAACTTTGGAAGAGCAAGATTCACACAAACTCTAACACCCAATCTCATGTTTCTGAAGCCCTTCATGGCTTCTTTCATCTAGAAAACCTTGAGCACCTACTATGTGTTTGGTTCTGTCTTAGATGATCTGCTGCCTCAAAGCAAAGGAAAAGATGCAAGCAATCCCCCTCCATCAGGACGTTTTTACGATATGCTTGAGTGTAGCCGTTTTATGGTTAAAATACAGACCTTGTTCCTGTTAGTAATTTTCCATTATATTACAAAACCTAACCTCATAGATGAGTACCATGCTTTATAATTGACCATTGTGCAGGTAGAAATTAATTTAGCAGAACTGGGTTGCCAAACCATGCACCTTCCCAAGAAAAGCCTGTCTTCATGATTGGCCCTTGGCTAAATTCTGGTAGATAAATTCTGAGCCCTTGGACAATTCTGCCTGATATGAGTATTTTTATGCACCAGGGGCCTTGGGCCATGTTGTACCAGTTTGATCAAAGAGTGTCTGCTAACAAGTGTTATGTATGATAAATCTCTCTTTTTCTTCTGGAGTTGACCTGGAGTCAAAATAGCTGAGGTCAGTCACACAGATGCTGCATGCCTATGTAACTGATCCCCAGTAAAAATCCTAGACACTAAGCCTCAGGTGAGCTTCCTTGGGTGAGCACACTTCGCCTGTGTTGTCACACATTTTTGCTGGGAGAATTCAGGGCTCCCAAGCAACTCTACAAGGAGGGGACACATGGAAGGTGGCACTTGGTCTCTCTTGGACTTTACCCTATGTGCCTTTTCCTTTTGCTGCCTTAATTTTTATCTTTTTGCTATAATAATCTTTACCAGTTATTAATAACATAATGACTTCTGAGTCGTGAGTCCTTCTAGTGAACCATCAAGCTTCAGGGTGGTCACAGGCAGCACTGACACAACTATCCACTTTCCCACCCGTTCTCTTGTTTATTCCCCCTCACACTCCAGAGAGCACCTGCAGTGCCATGTCCATTCCACCACTCAGGAATCCTAGGCTTCCTGAGGTCAAAGGCCTTCTCTGATTTTAGGGGGCCCAATGTGACATGCATTCTAAACCAGTGGAGACTGGGAGTGGTTCAGCAGTTGGAGATCTCAATTTTGCCCGTCACAGTCCCAAAGGAGAGATTAGAGGATGTGGCATAGGTGTACACCATAATGGGCTCTCTGTTACTACACCCCCCAATTATGGATATACCCACGTAATCACAGACAGCCCTGGACCACCACAGGCTTCTCTCCCTGAGGGTTAAGCTTCCATCAGAAGCTTGTGGCATGTCACGGAGAAGACCAGTATACTACTACTTTATTGGGAGGTACATTTCTTGAGAGGAAATGTCACTTGCTCTCTCAAACACAATTGTCAGAACCCTCACTCCACTTTGATGTGAGGAATAAGTGAGGAGGTGGAGGGACACTTGCAACATGGTTCTGATTAATGAGTGCCCTTCGGTGTGGAGTCAGTGAGCCAAAGGAAATTGCCTGAACGTTTCAGGAAGCAAGCTGCCAGAACTGAAACTCCCACTGTTCCTGGGGCCCACCATCACATTGACCTCATGGCAAACACTGTTTTTTATTGTTGACTTCCAACTCTCAGGGTCTCAGTGGCATAAAATATTGAAGAAATTTAAAATGCAAAAATGCTCTGAGTAATCTTGATTGAACACCATGTATTTAAGGAAAATAACTCCCCTCCCTACAGACTGGGGACTACTTTCCAAGGCCCATGCCTGATACTTAAGATAAGCATAAATCTTTAGTTCTTCTCAAATTGCTTCACATAATATTGGAATGCAGCCAGATACTCAGACTTGGCTTTGTCAAACAATTCTTAGCCCTGTTTCAACTCTCTTCCCTTGTACGAACTAAAAAAAAAAAATGTTCTGAAACCTAAGTATTCTGTGTCTAAGCTTCATTCATTCTTTTGTTCATTTATTGAGCATTCATTAATACATATCAGATATCGTTCTGTTTTCTGGGCATATAATAACAAGTTAGTCCTTGCCTCAAAGGCTTTACCCTCAATGTTAGGAAGTAGTGCATGGTAACAAAACATGGAAACATGCATCCCAAGAACAAAGACAGATTTGCAGAATATAGTCAAGGCATAGATGAAGGAGTGTCCCATTTCTGGGTCAATCATCTTTTATTTGCATTCTATTGTTTTTTTTTTTGTCATTCACATCAACTCCCCATTCTGTCCCCAACCTTCTACTGTCTCTTTTGCACCATTCTTAAAGTTATTCCCAACACTCACTCATGATTAGACTAGTGTCCTCAGTATCTAGATCCCTCACCAACCACAGTGGTCTGGACCAGATGCTCTACTGAACACCAGCCTGGTGTTTAATCTATACCAAATTCAAGTGCCAGTCAGGTTTGGGCTGCACTGGCCTTGCAGAATCATTAGCACCTTCTGCTGCAAGGCTCTTGCTGACAGAGCTCAAATTGTACCTCCAGAGACCTAGAGGCTGTAGGGTACAGTCTATGGAAAGCCTGTGCCCTGGAATTGCTTATCCAAGCTGAAACACAATCCACTCACCTCCTGGTTTCAGGGCAAGATTTAAAGCCTTAATGGTGCCTCATTGATTTCTTAAGATATGCTCAGAGCTGGCACTCTGCTATTGCATATTTTAGTTGTTACTGTTTTGTTCTTGCATCCTGAGGTGGTTTTATAGGGAAGAACACATGCTTGAAGAAACTGGATTAAATACAGGTAAATCTCATTAATTTAGACTCCACTAATTCAGGGTAGAAACATAACTTTGTGTTATCCGGAAATAAAAAAGATTTTCTAAATAAGTTAATGGCGGAAATAAGATGTAAGAGGAAGAGAATGTTTCAGCTGTTTAAAAGCCAATGTTCCCAAACACCTTTAGGGATTTCAGAGGAGCCATCAACACATAAACAATTTCCTTTGTGTTTGTTCATTAAGGCTAAAGATCTGTTCTTCGATTAATAATTTCCTATTTGGCAAACCTTTCCTGTAGTTTGCTATTCTGTAGAGTTGGGAAAAAAAATAAAACATTACATCTTTTAAAATATTCACCGAATCTGACCCTCTCCATAATGCTAAGTATATTAGAAACATATTGTATTTACATGAAAATATGTGTATGTATGAATTAAAAATACAATGGAAGCATCCTAAAATGAAGTGGCATATATACAGTTGGAGGAATTAAAGGTGATTTCTATTTTCGACTTTATATATTTATAAGTATTATTGTAATAAAATCTTGTTTTTATTAACATAAAATGTAAAAAAAAGTCACACTTTTGAATATTTAACAGGTATTTTCTCTCAATAGTTTCTATTAAGTCAAGCTGAAGCATATTCAGTATTTACGAATGAAGAGACTTAGTGGGTCGTGTGAGAAGCTGTCTCACCACCTGTCAAAAATTGATCTTCAGGCCACCCTTGTTGGAGGCAATCCCTGGAGCCAATCAATTCAGTTTAAATTATGAAGTGAGCCAAGACTAGTCTCCATTTTGTATCAACAACCACCTGTTATGATCCTGTTATGATGGGATTGTGCTGGGTGTGAAGGACATGTTGCTTTTGGGTTTGTATGTGTTCTCCAGGTGGAACACATATCTTTGGTGGAACACATACCTTTGGTTCCCCAGGTGGAACACATACCTTGCCTTTGTATGCGTTCCCCTTTGTATGTGTTCAGAGGTGTCTTGGTTAAACTTAGGCAGCTCACACACAGCACAGCAGACCGTGTGGTTACTGGGTGCCGATAAATCATAGCTAATGCTAAATACCTCCAGTAAAATTTCTCCAACTCTTACTGGTTACCATTACAATTACTATAATTCTTGCAGCTCTATTGAATATCTTATTTGGTTCAGGTAATTTTCCATGCATTTTAAAGACAGAATTTACTTTTTTTGCCACAAATAATCACAGACTGATGCTCAGGGATATGAAATAAGTTGTCCAGGTTCCCACAGAGGGTGCACTCTAGAGGTGATCTTCCAACCCATGCTCAGCCAATGTGAAGCCACTACGTTCAACACCACACAGCACTGTCCCTCTCAGCCTAATAGCCAGGCTACATTCTGACTGCCTCGAATATCTGCCCAGGCAGTGCACTGTGAACTCTGAAGATCCCTTAGTGTTTGCTGGTCACTCTTGAATTTCAATGTCTGATTTTTAAGATAAACATGAGGTTGGATTGACCAAATAACTCCCCTTGAGACTGGAACATATTTTTAGCACATCACAAAGACAGAGCCCTAGTCTAGGGGTCAGGCATAGTGAGTTTCAAACTCTGCCTCTTCTCCTAATTAAATGTGTGATCTTGAGCTTTGTGTTTCACCTCTCTAAACCTCAATTTTCTGTAAAATAGTCAACATATACAGCCAATGAAGAGAAAAAAAAATGAGATGAATTTTAATGTCCCAAAGTTTTCTTTCTGTTACTGTAATGTATAATTAATGACATATTCATCTTCATAATCAATTGTCATCACAGGTCTAAACATGCAATTTAGAATTCTCTGAAATAGGTTGTACAGATAAGCTTGTATTTAATGTAAACTTCAGTGGGTCTTTCTGAAAGTAAAAGAGTGCCATTTTAAACAAGAAACAGCCCTACTTGTGTCCAGTCTGCCATCAGGCGGGTGTTAGTAATTTCTTTTCTTCCTGCTCTAACCTTCTATAACCAAAATCCAAGCTCAGGTATTTTATTATTGATATAATAGACGTCAAATTCCTTCATGAACAACCACTTAGGAAGGTTGTTCTTAGTGTCATAATCCCGAGATCTCACTGTAGTGACATGATAAAATTCTATTACTTCTTCACACCACAGTCCAATGTCAAGTGGGTGGCTCCCCTCTAAGTAGTAACTTGAAGATCCAGACTCCTTTCTTTTTGCAGTGTTTACATTTCAAGGTGTGGGTTCCGGGGGTTGCTGAAGAAAAGAGAGGGGAGGTCTTGGTGAGGATTTTAGGACTCAGACCTGGGTATGTTGTGTAGGACACCTTATATTGCCCAGAATGAGTCACATGGTTCCAAGCCTACCGCAGGTCTTACTGTGCCCAGGATGAGTAGACGGGAGCTGTGGATACTGCGGTTTCTTTTCTGGCAGCAGGGCTGAAATGCAACCTCTGTGCATCAGTATGCTCAGAGTCTCTTCCTGTGGGCTGGTGTCTTTGCTGTTCCAAGTGTTCAGTATTACATTAGCCAGGATTGCTTGTTAAAGTGATTAAGGAAAGTGTTGAAATAGGTTTATGTTTTGTTATTTCATTTCATTTCATTCCATTCCATTCCATTCCATTCCATTTTATTTTAATTTATGAACAGAGTGTAGTTTTATTGTCCACAAATGACTATCCCGTATGTCTTATAATTGGAGTCATACAGTATGTGGCTTTTTCAGACTGAGAATTTCACTTAGTAGTATGCATTTAAGGTTCATCCATGGTTTTGATGGCTTGACAACTTATTTCTTTTAGTTGCTTTGTTGAATTGGTGTACCACAGTTTGTTTATCCATTCACCTACTGAAGGAATTTTGTTTGCTTCCAGTTTCTATCATTTGTAATGCAGCTGCCATAAATATTCATATGCAGATTTGTGTAGACCTAAGTTCTCAAATCAATTGAGTAACTACCTAAGAACACAAATGTTGGATAGCATGGCAAGGCAGTATTTGGTTTTATAAGAAACTGTCAGAGTGGCTGTACCATTTAGCATTCCCAGAAGCAATGAATGAAAGTTCCTCTTGCTCCATGTTCTCACTATCATTAGGTATTGCCAGCTTTTTTTCAGATCAGTTATTCTAATAGGTGTGTAGTTGTTAGGTATCCCTTTAAAGCTCCAAATGTTCTGGAACCACTATGGAAATAGCCAGGCAGTGGCTTAGCAGGTCGTCTTGGCATATGCATTATTCACTCTGTAGTGAATAAGGGTAGGAGTATAGTGGGTGGCTAGTTAGACGATAATGAGAAAAAAAGATACTTTTCCCCATGCCAATTGGATGAGAAACTGCACAGGGTTAGGCTGCCTAAAATCCTCACTCCCTGGAAATACGAATAACCAGCTGGCGAAAACTCTGACTGGACTTATCTCTTGGGAACTGCAACAGTACCCTTTTCAGTGGTCTTCTCTAAATCCATGTCCTTCATACTTCCTGGCAACATAGGTTTGCTACTAGACCATCTCTGTTTTCTTTTTCACATGGCAGAATTAGCCAAGAAAGACAAAAACCCTGACCATATAGAGTCTTGAGAAGCACAAGAGACTTGTTTTCATAGAAACGAAGAAATTGATCATTAAGAAGAGGAATGGCCCCAGGGAAGAGGACACAGCAGATAGGGTGAGAAAAGTTTTTGAGTCAATATCCCAGAAACTAAGCTTCCACCTGTACAACCCCCCCTTCTCTTAACAGAAAGCAAATAGCTAGCCTGGAAGAATAGCTCCATTCAAAAATGATTGATAATATCATCGGATCCACTATTGTACCTGTCTATAATGTACAGCATGTAAGTGTGAAAACATGCAGGAACATGAATATGCACAAACCTTCACCCTGCACTCAGAGCAGAATACATTACTGAAACCAGGCAGATAAAGAATATAAAATGTGCAATTAGAAGAACAAATGAAAGCATACATTTTTAAAAAGCATTTATAAAAAGTTTTCTCATTGTCTTAAAGAAAAAAGTAAATTCAATAAAGAAAGAAATCCATAAAGTAATATGAAAGAAAAAAAAAAACAATATGAGAGTACATAGACATAAAAATTGAACTGGATTAATTTTAAAAAGGATCAGAGGAGAATAATAAAACCATCAAAGAAATTAAATCACCATAAGAATAATGAAAACAAAATAGAATTAAGACTTTACTAAACACCAAATATAGGGTAGTGGAGGACAAATTTAGAAAAATAATATAAAAGAACATAAAATAGAAAAAGAGTAAAACTGATCAGAAAGAAAATTATAGCTATGAAATATAGAAGAAAACAAACATATGGATAATTAATGCTCCTGAAAAAGAAGGCAAATTGGACATAAAACAATACTTTATAATGTAAAAGAAAAAAAACTGAATTAAAGAAAGTATATACAAATTGAAAGGGTATACCAAGTCTTAGAAAAGTTGATTTAACAAACAAACAAACAAACATCTAAACAAAACCATATCAAATGAGAGAATTAGCCTTCTAGGTTATCAAGTTTTAAGGATAAAAAATGACTCTAAAGGCCTTCAAACACACACACACACTCACACACACACAGTATCGTACAGGGTGGGAGAAAAGGAGCATGCTACCTTCTGTTTTTTTCTAGGCAACATTCAATGCCAGTAGATAGTGAAGCAATATATACAGGCAGTGTCTACCCTGATGTAAGAAAAAGGAAGTGTGACCCAAGGACTTCATACCATGCCAAATTGGTGTTCAAGAATAAAGACAACCAAAAGCCATTTTTATACATGGTACAACTCAGAGTAAATGTCACCCTTGAGCCTTTCCTGAAAAAAGATGTGGTCATAAAATTCAGTCAGCTAAGAAATGAAGCAAAATTAAATGCATAGAAATGGAGACACTATGCTAACAGCGTTCTTATGTACTGAATATATTTCAATTTAGAACTAATGTTAAAGAATGGTTGGAATTGTTACTATGAAAAGTGGTAAGTGTTATGAACCGTGAAAATATATATGAAAATGAAACAAACAAACAAAAATTAGAAGTAAGAACATAGGAGGTAGAAGTAAATGTGTGCATGTGTGTTTGCATGTGTGTCTGTGTGTGTGCATGTGTGCTAATTTTTCTTATTTTTCATTGTGGTGGTGGGATTCTATAAATGTTACTTATATTTGATAAATCAAGAAAAACATATTTATACATATCGTTAATACCAACGAATGTAGCAAATAGAGTTTTATATTTGATTGTTAAAGAACGTTTTAACTTACCAGAAGGAAATCAGAAATAAAAAATAAACCAAAGAAGCATGCGCCCGAAAGCAAAACTTAGAAACTCCAATAACACAAAAAATCATAAATTAATGTAAAATAAAATAATAGAATTAAAACAAACAAACAAACATATTATTTAATTATAATGGCATGAACTTGCATATTATTTTTTTTAAAAATCATATTGATTCAGAAAACAACGTGAAATTAGAAGTTAAAATAAGTGCCTTTGAAAAAACTTAACATACTGAATAAAAGTATAATATTCAAGCAAAACGAAATCAAGAATTAAGTTATAAGCATAATATAAAATTAAAATCAGCATTAAAATAATTAAGATAAAGAAGGGTACTTGCCAAAGATAAAAAAAATAGAGGTCTCATGTTCATGAATTTTAATGTCTCTAATGTTACAAAATTGATATTAAGAAAAAAGGTAGAAAATGTAAAAATTAATACATACAAACAACATTGGTAGGGCTTTCTAATTAAACTCTCAGCTTAAAAAAATACATCAAATAGTAGACAAAAACTAGGTGAGGAAATATTACCATAATACTATAAATAATAAGGCATATATTATTAATTCTATACCAGAGAACAACAAATATGTATTATTTACAAGTGCCCATAGAACATTTATATTCAGTCTTGTGTTGGTTTGCTGTTAATATTTCAAAATTGAGAAAAACAATAAATCGAAAGATCATATTTCTGATCACAATAAAATCAAAATGGAATTGAAAGGACAAGATCAGAAACCTCACTCATGCCACCCTCTACGTGACCCCTAGAACAAGAGTAAAGCACAACTAAAATTACTGAATATCTGGGAAATAACAATAATGAAGATGCCATCAATCAGGCCTTATGCAATAGAGTTATAATTATGCTTAAGAAGAATTCGTAGCTATAAACACATTTCTCTATAAAAAGCTTGAAAACGAATGAATCATTCATCTAAAAAGGTTATAAAATGAAAAAAGAAATTACAAAGACAAAAGGTGGGAATTCATGAGTAAAAAACAAAATTAATGATTTTGAAAAAGGAAACAGAATTAGCAAGAACAAGGTTGTTGCTTTAGAAATAAAATAGACTATTAACAGTCTAATTTTAAAAACGTGTATGTGTGCTTGTGAGTGTTGAGGTTTAGGTATGTCACTAGAAGAAGACAATATTATTAATATAGTCAAACAACAAAGACAAAATTAAAAAATGCATATATATCCTATCTCTGAAAATTGATACAAAAACCTTAAAGTCTTAGCAAATAGAATCCATCTTCACATGAATTAATAGATTAGCACATTATATAACCAAGTGGATTTTTTTCTAGGAAAAAAAGAACTATTGAAGAATAAGAATTTTGTTACTATTATTCAATATCTTAGTAAAGCAAGGGAAAATCTCATCATGGGGTTATCTCAAAAAATGCCCAAACAAATCCATGATAATGTTTAACTATATTGACTTTTTAAATGTGTAAGAAAATATAGAAAAGATAGATACTTCTTTAACCCTATGTCAAACAGGTTAATTTTTAAATAATAGAAACATTTCCATTAAAGTTGAGAACAATGCAAAGAAAAATACTATGTTGACTAGTATTTAACATATTGTTTTAGAAATATTAGCCATTCCATTTAGAGAAAAGGAAATATGATATATAAAAGAAGAGACGTGAAAAATTATGAATACACAAAATTACTATATATTATATATTATTATATTATATTATATCATTAAAAACTCAGAAAAATGACAAATTATTAGAAGATGATTTATAAGGTAATTGGTTAGAATTGTTAATAAAATTCAAACATATGTATAATTATACTATATTAATATAAATTTAATGTAAGAACATTTCTCATTTACAAATGTAATAAAGATTTATTTCCTAAAAATAAACATAATATGAAAAAAACAAAACTTAAAACTCTGCTGATCACCAAAAAAAAACTTGAATAAATAAAAAGGCATACTTAGTTCTGTGATAAGATGGTGTAAATGGGACACATCTATATTAATCTAAATGTTCAATGTAATCTCAATAAATATATTAATATAATGTTTCACTTTGGAACTTGAAAATATGACTCCAAAATTCATCTGGAAAATAAGCATGAAGAAATTGCCAGATCTATTTTGAATAAAAAGAGAAATGAGAGAGGAATAAAACAATCAGATATTAAAATGTATTACAAAGATATAGTAATTAAAACTATGTGTTACTGTAGCAAGAATAGACTAATAAATTAATGGAACATAAAAATTCTCTAAATAGGCTCAAACAAATGTGAGAAAAATGGATTATTATGGAGTTTCAAATCTATAAAAAAAAGATGGATTATGGAATAGCTTTTCTTGGACAACAGGCTAGCCTTTTGATATGGGCAGAGGGATCAAAGCTAAATCTTTTGTCTTATTTTCACACCAAAATACATTTCTTGATGGATAAAAGATTTAAAATGAAGTGCGAAACTGAAAATAAAGCAAAAAAATTTAAAAATCTTGAGTTAGGGCCAGGCACAGTGGCTCATACTTTGAGAGGCCGAGGTGGGAGGATTGCTTAAGGTCAAGGGTTCAAGATCAGCTCTGAGCAAGAGCAAGACCCTGCCTCTACTAAAAAGAGAAAAAATTAACCAGGCCGGTGTCACATGCCTGTAGTCTCAGCTACTTGGGAGGCTGAAGCAAGAGGATCTCTTGAGCCCAGGAGTTGGAAGTTGCTGTGAGCTGGGCTGATGTCAGGGCACTCTAGCCTGGGCAACAGAGTGAGGCTCTGTCTCAGAAAAAAAAAAAAAAAAAGTCTTGAGTGGGAAGGCCTTCCTATATTTGACCTAAAATCAGAAACTATCATGGTACATATTAGTAAGTATACATGCATAAAATAAATACTTCTGCATGATATTCAGAATTATAACCAAAGTCACAGAGTAATATATATGAGAATTTGATATGCAACACACAGAACAAATAGTTAAAGTCCTTAATATGTAAGTATTGCTTACCAATCAGTAAGAAAAAAATATTGCCTAATCTGAATCTTGAAAAGACATAAAAAAGTAGTTCATGTAAAAATGCACCCATGCAGAGACACACACAAATAGCCAGAGAAATACACAAGGAGAAAGATCACCAAACTTTCTCATAATTAAAGAAAGAAAATTAAAGTAACAACTAGATACTATATTTATTTATCATTTTGCCAAATCCTAAGTGTAGCCAGTATATATAGGGAAACAGGCATTTTTATGTACTGATGATGGATGTATATATTAAAAGCCAATTTGGCTATTTCAATTATATAAAACTGCACAAAATCTTCTTTCCAGTAATTTAAAGTATAAGAATTTATACTGTAGATACTTTTGGCCACATATATCTAAGAATGTTCTCTAAATGTCCAAAAAGACTAATTAGATTAATTAAAGTACATCCATGTAATGAGACACTGTGCAGCCATTGAAAAGATTGTGAATTTTCTTATGTGTGATTATAGAAAGATCTTTAATCCACATTAAGGGAAAAGGAAAAAAATCAATGTACAAGGCAGTATATAATATGACAACATGTGTTTTTAATAAATTAAAAAGAAGATAATATGTATGCCTGCTTGTGCATTCAACTTTTCTGGAAAGATCCACAAAAAGAAAAAAAAAATTCACGGTAGTGTTCTTTGGCTATGAGGCTGACTTTGCAGGGAAATTTGTTTTCATTATTTTACTATTTAAAATGTTTACATTTTTACCACATGCATGGATTTCTTTTATAAGTTTTAAAAGAGAAAAAATGGACATTTTTCCATGAACAAGTGATAGCTAAGTGATAAAATTATTTGTAAAGAATGTTTGATAGCCTATGTAAATTGATTTAGAAATAAATAAGATACATTTTATCTTGAATAAAACGAACTAATAGATGAATGATAAAGTGTAACATAGCTGTTAATGATTAGTCTGTGTAAGTACACAGGCTTAGTTGGAGTCCTCATCATGTCATTAAAATGTGTGTGGTCATGTGATCTGTATTCATGAGTTTGTTTCCTTTCCATGAGCCTCAATTTCACATTAAGATGGAGATAATAATAATAATAGTAATAGCCTTTCTGTATTTGTCTTATTTCACTTCACATAATGTTTCCCAGTTGCATCCATGTTGTTGTAAATGATAGGATTTCATTCTTTTTAATGGTTGAGTAATATTCCATTGGGTATATGTATCACATTTCTTTTATCCATTCAGTTGTAGATGGGCACTTAGGTTGATTCCAAATCTAGACTACTGTGAATAGTGCTGCAGTAAACATGGGAGTGCAGGTGTCTTTTTGATATAGTTATTTCTTTTCTTTTGGATATATACCTAGCAGTGACATTGCTGGGTCATATTGCAGTTCTACTTCTAGTTTTTTAAGGAACCTCCATACTGTTCCCCATAATGGTTGTGCTAATTTACATTCCCACCAACAGTGTTCGAAGTTTTCCCCTTTCTCCACATGCTCACCAGCATTCATTATTGCCTGTCTTTTTGATAAAAGTCATTTTAACTAGGGTGAGATGATACCTCATTGATAATTACATTAACACATAGCTCATAAAACTATTGTAAGGATTAAATAAGCAAGTGAACATAAAGCTTTTAGCACAGTTCCTGACACAGTATTACTTTAAATATATTAGCTGTAATCAAAAAGGGTAGGAAAAAGTGCAAGCCATCTTCTCACTCTAGGATTCCCCAATAAGATGAGAGAGACATGTCTATAAAGATATAAACATAACTATCTTCTAAATACAAAGTGGAATTTATATTGTTTGAAAATATGCTTTTACTTTTTAGCAATGCATCGCCAGTATCTTTCCATATTGATAAACAAACTTCCATCCTTGCCAACATGCCTTAGTTCAAGGCACTACACTGTGGCTTGAATCTTTGTAACGGCCCCTTACCTGTGTCCCCACCTTTGTTCCATCTCATGTTCATGTTGCTCAACTTCCCCAAATTCTTCCAGCATCCAGCATTGCCCACAGGGTCCAAGCTCAAACATATGGCACCCTAGGCTTTGGGCACTCTAATCCTTGTTTATTTGCGGGGCTTTATCTTCCATCACACTCCTCCAAAAGCTTCATGATCTTGTCACACCTCGCTTTGCAGAGCAAAGAACACTAATGTTTTTCTTTCCAGGAGGGCATAGTAGAACTTGGGAATGGAAGGCTCTTGGACTTCGGATCCAGATCAATCTGTGTTCTAATCTTGATTCCAACACCAAGTGGGGAGTTTGATGTGTGGCTATAGGAAATTCACTTGTTCTTATTTGCTAATATTTGTTGGTGATAAGACAAAATTTTCATGTTTAAACATTAAAATAATTGTTGAGTTTACAAACTAGAATATAGCAATATTTAACAAAAAAAACACAGTGCTCCCCACACAGTAATAATTGACTAATTTCTCCCCCTTTCTTAGATCTGGATTTTCTTTAATTTCCACTATAACCACCTTAGTTCCCTTAGTCACTTTTTTTTTTCTCTTTTTCTTTTTAGGGTCTCACTATGTTGCCCAGGCTGTTGTCACACTGCTGACCTCAAGCCAGCCTCTTGTCTTGGCCTCCCAAAGTGCTGGGATTACAGCTGCCACACCTGGCGTCCCTTAGTCACTCTTAACTGGATCATTACAACAGCTTTCTAACTGATCTCCAAATCTCCATTTGGTCCCTCCTCCTATCCGTTCAGATTTATCTGTCTAAGACCTATCTCTGACCATGTCACTCTGCTGTTCAAAAATCTATGATTTTCAATGACTCCAGACTAAGCTCCTATCTCCTGCCACGTGGCATCCTGTTCCCTGTCTTCACCCATGATCCAGCATTCTCCAAATCTTTCTCATCCCTGCATCTGTGTTCAAATCATTGCCTGTTTCCAGAGTGTTCTACTTTAGCCACTCTCTTTTGGGCTATCACTCCTCCTTCATCCCCAAATTGCAAACACTTTCATGAAGCTATCTCTGAGGGCAAGGGGTTTCATTTTTAAAAAATATATATTTGAAGAGCACTATTGGGGTGTTTCTCACCTGTGTGTATTATAATATATTCTTCATTTTAAAAAATCTTCTTTCCTCCAGTAGGTTGGGAACTCCCTGTGAACAAGAGTGATAACATTCATTTTTTCTTTGTATTTCCATCACCCGGACCCATAGTTGGAACACAGCGGTAATAAAAAAGAGTTTTCATTAAATAAACTGAATGAATAAATAGCCCACAAGTGTGACTGTGTGACATCACCTCTATTGCATTATCCACATTGTGTGGTTGGAATGCAGTTTCATAATGATTTTTGTGCCATGGTATTGTCTGGAGGGCATCATAGCAATAATATCTACCATTTTTTGAAACATCAATTTTATGTTGGTCTCTGTACCAGTCATTTGATGCCTGTGATCACATTTCATCCTCGTATTCCAGCTATGCCCATTTCATTATCCCTGTTTTACAGGTAAGAAAACTGAGATTCAGAAACATTAACCTACTTACCTCTGGCACTTAGGCACTTTCCTGTTTTATTATATAACCTATGGAAACATAGTTCCTTTTTTTATGGCATAGCAATGATATGTCAGCTACTGTGTCTGGCCCCTTACAACTGTTTCTTCTTATCATCATGCCTCGTTTAGATAGTTTAGAACATACGATTCCAGAGGTCAAATGACTTTCTCAAGGCCGTTCACCAAGTGAAGAAACAAAAATTAAAACTCATATTTCTCTGGCTCTAAAACTCCTAAGCCATACGTTACGCTGCCTAGCTGCCTTGAAAGACATGCCACAAACTATTTTATTCCACCGAATACGATGTTATGTGATCATTAATTTGTTAGGCTGGTTCAGCAGGTTCATGCAGGAGCAAGTTAAGAGGCAAAGTGTTTCAGAACCAGATCACCAGAGGCTTAGCATGCCAGGTGGTGCAGTTTGGACTCTCCCCTGTGAGCAGTGGAGAAGACACTAAACTGTGGCATAAAATACACAAGCAGAAGAGATACCTATTCGGGAGCTGTTTCAGTCATGCCATTCAGAGGGGATGGTAGCTAAGGCAGAGGTGAAGGGGAGGAGAAAACTGAGTCAAAAAATATTTAGCAATCTGTTTATTTAGTAAGTTTGGCAATTGCGTCCTGAGCAAACTTTGCAATAATGCAGAGTTCATTACAGTCATTGATGAACAGTTATTAAACCAGTTATTTACCTTTTGTTAAAACCAAAGTGAAATTTGTGGTTACTATTGCCCATAGGCCTAAGATTTCTTCTGTCACCATTAGGGGGATAAGAAGCCCTCCAACAAGAAAAATGACCTTTTTACTTCACAACATTATATCAGTTTAAGAGATGCCAAGGTACAGCTCTCACTTTGGTGTACGAGAATCAGTCTTCCCTTTGTAAGGGGATCGATAGTTGTTCTACTCGCAATGGCTACAAAGTACCTTTTAAAACTAATAATTGTGGAAGGGCTGAATCCTTCATAATAAAAATCTTTAAAACCTTTATAAAATTCCTCTGTAAAGCCACTTTCCTGGGGAGACCTATAATTATTGAAAGGCAAGATGAGAGCATCAGCCCATTTCACATAAACATGGGCAATGTCAGCCTCAGCCAGAAAAGCTGAGGGAAGGGAAATAAAACCCAGATGAGAAAATGAGCCAGGATCAATTTTTCTTCTCAATGTATTTTATTGTATACAAACGATAAAGCATAAACAGCCTCTGATTTCCCACCAGACTCTGCTGATTTTTTTTTTAAAAAAGCTGTGTGTTAACACTGAATCTCAAATCCTATCATTCCCATATACATGCCACATTCAAGCTGCATGTATTCTGCTGAAGTTAACCCTATTTTCATGTGGCTGCTGCTGCTTTCTCTTGAATTTTAAATTCAACCATCTAGTTAGCATCTAGAGCTGCTTTTTTCTTTGATCTCTTAAAAATCACAATGGTAGGTATAATCATACGCCTCCAATCTCTGCTCAATATACTGGATTATTTGTTGTTCAAAAAGCAAAGAGAAGAGAATCTGGTTAAACTCAAGTTCACTCCAATTGCCCTCCGAGCAATACTTCTGCGTTTGGCAACCTTTTCCAAGGCTCTGCTTTCAACAACATTGTATAGGATTTGGACGAGTCTCCTTACTTTATACTGTATGGGCAAAGAAACAGGAAGTCCAGAAACCAAAACTTTGTGTGCCCTCTGTGATCCATTTCATCACCTGGGTCTTAGTTTCCTTATTTCTAAAATGAAGGTGTTGGACCAGAGCTTGGAGAACAAATAGTTTTAGTCTCTTGAGCCAATTCTGATCAATCAACAGTGACTGTCTCAAGTGCTGCCTGAATTGGGAGGTGGACTCCAGGCTCAAGAGAAAAGAGTATTGTGGTTGGTTAGCTGTGTCCATCAAGAGTGCAGGATGTGGTAGCAGTGGCATTCATGCCAATTTTTTGATATTCCTGGACTATGGTATTTTTAGTTATTGTATGACTTTCTTTCCCTGTTAGAAAAAAGGCTAAAGACTTTGTCTTGGACTAAGCATGAACATTCAAGAATTGTGGGAAAGTGAGTTCAATATTCCAGAACAAGATGACTGAACAAGGATTGAAAATGACAGAGAATTCAGAGGCAAAGTATTGATCATGAGATAAGAGAATGAGGGAAATAAAAGTGGAGAGAAGTGTAGGAGCAGGCATATAAATGGGCTGACAATTGAGATAAGACCCATCTGAGCTTGTTGGTCCTTCCTGGTGTGATGCTTGAGGTTCAGCTGTGTATAATGGACTCCCCTCCACCAGGACATATGAAACTGTATAGAGACATTCATGATTGACATCATCAGTGGTGCTACTGGCATCTCGTGGATGGAGGTCAGGGATGCTTCTGAACATCCTAAATGCATAGCATAGACCCACATAATTAATCATCCAGTACCAAGTGCTAATGGTATCAAGGTTGAGAATTCCTGCATTAAAGGAATGAATGAAAAACAAGTCTTCCAAAGCCCTACTCTGAATGCAATCTACTGTGCTAGAGACTCCAGTGTTCACAAATATATTAGATCTCTTTTTATTCTTTAAGCCACCTTTGGACCATGTTCTCTGGTAAAGTCAGGTGTGAGTTTATGATTGAGTTTATGTCAATGGGATGGGAATGAAAGTTACATATCACTCTTCTGGAGCTGATCCTTTAATAAACCTTGCAGTCTCTCTTTTCTTCTTACAGCAGTTGGATGGAGAGTACTCTTGTCACCTACAGGAAAGGGGGCCACAGATTGAAGGGCGTGTTGACCTTGAATTACTGTGCAGAGCAGAGTTACCCTCACCCCCTAACTCCCAACATGGGATTGTGCTGTGCAGGAAATATGAACTTTAAACTTGTATTTCATTAAGCCATTGAAAGCTGAGCAGTGTATGTTACAGGAGTTAACCTACTTGTAAGGCATCTAAATGCTGACAAATTAGACTGTCTTAGTCCATTCTGGCTGCTATAACAAGAAACTGTAGACTGGGTAATTTATTTAAAAAAAATCAAAAAACACATATGTTATTTCTCACAGCTCCAGAAGCTGGGACATCCATGACCAAGACACCCGTAGATTCGGGGTCTGGTGAGAGCTCCTCTCTGCTTCCAAGATGGCTCCGTGTTGCTGTGTTCTCACATGATGGAAGAGCAGAGAGGCAAAAATGGACAAACTCACTTTCTCAATCTTTTTTATAAGGGCACAAATCCCATCCATGAGGGTGGAGCCCTCATGGCCTCATCATCTCTCAAATGGCTCACCTCTGAATACCATCTCCTTAGTGTTTAAGCTCCAATATATGAATTTTGGGGAGACATGCACATTTAAACCATAGCACAGACTGAGTGCTACTCACTAGCATGGTGAGAAGATGAGCATTTTCCAGCCTTTGTCAGCTGGTAAGTATGTCTGTCTGTCTGTCTGTCTGTCTCTTTGACTGTCTTGTACATGAATGTATGTTTTGTTAACTTACATTTTAAGGTCTATAGTCCCAGGCTAAGCTTCCCCATTCTTAAGTACTCATTCTGCATCTTTCTTTTTTCTTTCCAAGGCTGTTGACTGTCTACCTTAGTAGCTATAATGTCTTCAAAGAAGGAACAAGGAAATAAATATCCCCCTTTTCTGAGATCCCCAAAGCATCTTGACTTTATAACAGATTATAGGACCCTTGAATTATTTTAAATTCTGAAGAAAAAAATATTATGAAGTAGTATAGTAGCTCTCTGGGTCATAAAAGTGTGTTTTATATGATCCTTGTCTTCAAAGAATTTATATTCTGGTAAAATAAATGTAAAGATACAAGGAAAGCTAAGAAAAATACATTATAAGAATTAAAAAAAAAATCCTGTAGGAGTTCACAGAGTATCACATGTAGTTAGACATTTTATAAAAGGATGAATGGAAGCGCTGGCCTTTCAGGTGTGTTTCAGGAATGAGTAGAATTTTGACAGAGGAGCACAGGTCAAGGCATGAGGGCATTAAGCTGCCAGGTACACCAGGAGCAGCAGGCAGCCCAACTGTTTAGTCTAGAGCAGTACCATCCAATAAAAATACAATGAGTCACAAAGGAAAACCAGATGAGAAATTTAATTTTCTAAGTAGCAGAAAAGTCAAGTCAAAAAGAAACAGGTAAAATTAATTTTAACAATATGTTTTAAATTAACATATCCAAAATATAAGTTCAACATACAATAAATATAAAAATATCAATACAATATTTTACTTTTTTATTTTAAGTATTTTAACTCTGGGGTGTATCTCATACTTCCAGCATGTCTCAATTTGGACTAATTGCATTTTAAATGCTCACTAATCCTGCATGTGCCTAGTCATTATCTAATTGGATAGTCCAGGACTAGAGACCATGTCGGTTAAAGGGTCGGGACTTTTTCTTCTTGAAATCACCACATTTTCAGAGCACAGGTATTTGCACAGTAGTGCCCAATGCAATGTGTTGGAAAGAATTGTTTCAATAAATACTTTCGTGGAAGACACAGGTTTATAAAGCTTTGGAGACAGACATTTCTACTGTGATGTAGAAGGAGCTATTGCACCGTGGAAGAAAGTTTTAATTGGTTATCCCCATAACCTTTTCTGAATGCAAGTATCTGATATTTAACTTTGACATTTTAATGCCTATCTTTCTGTCTCAGCTACATGAGATTCGGTGCAGTGAAGTCACCAACATCACTCTGGGACAGTAGGTCTTAATATTCTCAGACTTGTCAGTAACATCACCAGCTCTAAGCCACGAACCACATCTAGGTCTTCCCGAGCTTATCCAGTGGCTCTGAGGCTTGCTTTGGATTACTTTTGGAAATTTTGGATTTCTAAAAAATTAAGACCAATGTCTGTATTTTCTTTTTTAAATTTTCTGTTTTGGGTCTAGCATCATTCTTTTTCCCTTGTGGAACCAGTGCTTGTACAATCACCTCTGTCTTCTTAAATTTTCTGTAAATTTCTCTTGTGCAGTTGCTCACTGCTCATTTGATTTCAAACTGACTTAAGTCTCATCTCCCTCCATCCACTCCCCCTACTGTTGCTTGAGCAATATTTCCAAAAATAAGTTGGAGCGTGTTCTTTCTCAAAAGAATACCACTGCTTCCACAGAGCTCTCAAATTAGTGGCTGCTTTGACTCCCAAGTTTTCCTTTATTTAGCCATGAAATGTGTTCAACAATAATCATAAACATAGTAGTTTCAGGTGCCCCACTGAGCTCACTTCAGAACTTCAACTCCCTGGCATTTCCTGCCTAGTGTACTTAGCTCCCTTTATGTGAGTCTGAAACCCTTGGTTTATGGAACAAAGTTAAAATTTCTCACATTCATAGCTAACTGATCTCGTATTACCTTTTACAAACTTTTACACACCAATTTCTTGATGCTTCCTGTATTTATTGTTCCTGCATTGCAAGAACGAAGAGCTGAAAGAAGTGTCTGTGATTGGTAGGTGCAAGTTACTGTGCATCAAATGCAAGGTTTATTTTAATTCTTAGTAAAACTCAATGCGATAGGTGGCATTTTTATAGAGTCGGAAATTGGGGCTATGACCTTAATGAGGGTCACAGAGCCACTACATATCAGAAACAGATTCCAACTTTGAGTACCATCAGACTCTAGAGTCCAGCAGTCAAGCCCTCAACTGTGTTTTGACTTCTTTATGGTGTCACTCATGGTCTTCCATCACGCTGGGAAGGCCATCTCCCCAACCTCAGGTAGCAATGCCTTTTTTATTCCATCAGGCACAGACCAAATACTCCTTTCCTTACCTATGAAGCCTTCTCTGATATGCCCTGATAGATCATCCTATCTTTTCAACTGTACAGAAGGATTTGGCAATACTTCACCAATACTGTCCTTTACATTGGTAGTTAGTTATAAGTATTTCACCTACTGGCTCTTAATGAGTCACTACTTTTTTGCACTTCAATTTTTTTCTCTTAAAATGTATAATAGTATACAACTCATAGAATTTCTGTAAGAAAGAATGCCCATGGAATAATTCGCATGGAATCCTTACAACAGGGCCTGGAACATAGGAAATTATCAGTAGTAGTTAGCAGGATAGATATTATTATCTTCACCATTATTACCACTAGACTGAGTATAAAGGAGTTTGCATTAGGAGTTCTTGTATCTCCAGTGCCACATCACACCTCTGACCCAGAAATTGTTCCCTAAATGCCTGGTGAGCTGAATCATGGTGAATTGATGCTCCTTCCATCTCTCTTGGACTTCTGCCCTCCAGAATCTCCTGGGTCTATCAGCTTTCTCCTTCTTTGACTTCAGAGGAATTTCCATGTTTTTGGTTTCAGAATATCTGTCTGCTCACTATGAATCTGCTAGTTTCTCAATTTGTTGTTTTCTTTTTTTTTTTTTTTCCACTCTCCTTACTTTTTTCCCCTAAGGGATGACAATGAAATAAGGAACAAGAGAGGTTTATGTTTATATGTAGCTTACTTTCCAGTGGATTAAAAAAAAATAACATACATGATAACAAATAAATATACATACTCTGATAAAAATCAAGCTCTGGAAGGTAATAGAGAATATATGTTAATTGGGGCTTGGGGCTATTTCAGTAAGTTCAAAGATTTCTCTGATGAGACCTGGATGATAGAAGAAATCAGTCAAAGAGCCAGTAAGAATGTTTCCAGGTAAGGTGGACAAAGTAAAAGGTCCTGACTATGGAATAGACTTGGAGTTCACCAAGATTAACCAGAGGGGCTGCTGCAGAGAGTGTTAGGAAACAAAGACCAAGTGGAAGCCGTTAGAAAATTCCAGATGATGGTAATGGTTTGAATTAGGAGCAGCTGTAAACATAGTGGGATGTGTTTGCATTTAAAATATTTAAAAAATATGTTACTCTTTACATATTCATAAAAGTAGAGATCATAGAAAAAGATTTCTCTATGTAATCTATCAACATTCTGTGACTCTCTCTCTCTCTCTCTCTCTCTTTCTCATCATTATCCTGCTTGCTTACTTGCAGTCCTTCTTTCCTTCCTTACTTCCTTTTTTTTTTCTCTCCCACTCCCTCTCCACTGCAGAGATTTACAAAGTGTTTCTATAAAGGGCCAGATAGTAAATATTTTTAGCTTTGAGGGAAGAAATGTCTTCCACAATTATTCACTCAGCCATTGTAATGCAAAAGCACTCATAGACAGTATATAAATGAATGAGAGTGGATGATTCTAATAAACAGGTGGTAGCTGAATTTGGTCCACCGCCCATAGTTTGTTGATCCCTGACCTAAAGTCTTAGGAGGCAAATACCACACATCTTATCATTTTGATCAATAATTAATTCAGTCAGTATCTCTAACAGATTGAAACCATCTCCTCCCTCTCCTCCCAATTTCTCTCTTCCTCTGCCCTCATCATCATTACTATATTACTATTATTGCATAATGGAACTACGAAGTTCTTATTGTCATACAATATCCAATATGTCTTCAATATTTCCCCATCATATCAAAAATGTTCATTTTTTCAAGTTTTGTTTTTCAAGTTGAAATCCAACCAAGATCTACACATTCAAGGAGGTTGATATATCTATTAAGTTTACTTGAATGTATAAGAGTTCTCCCTCCTTCTTTATATTAATTAGCTAATGAAAATGTTTTTGTGTAGGTATAATGTATACACATCCTAAATCCAAAGATCAATACATTTTATGTACCCATGTATCTAAAACTAGATACATGTTCCTTAGACCATACAGATTATTACCCAGATAATTTCTAGCCACATGGCCCTCCTAGCCTGTATGCCCCCAATAATGAACCACCAATCTATACTCTATAGCACAGAGTACTTTTGCCTATTTTTGAACTACATGTAAAAGGACCCTATTCCATCTTTTATAAAATTGACATTATTTTTATTTTTTTTAAATAGGTAATTTGTGGTATGGAATTTCTCACATATATTTATCTGACTGTGTTTTCATAGTGTCATTGCATGTGTATCCCCCTCTAGACAAAAATCTGAAAGTTTTCTCTAGAGGCTTGATTAGATTCAGGTTAGTAGATGGTAATGGGTACTTCCTATTTTATTCCAGGACTTATGGTCCAGTGGTTACTCTTTAAGTGGCATTAAGACTTACTAGTGGGTTGTGGGTCATTTCCCCTTCTAGATTGGGCTTTTCTTTGAGGCTGAGTCAGTACCTAATAGATTTTTAAAAATTGAGCACTTCGATTTTTGCCTGGCAGGAAGGAGGCACTTACTAAATAATAATGGAAGGAATAAGAGAAGGAATGGCACATTATAAAAAAGATTTGGAAAGAAGGAAAGAATAATGGGAGAAGGAAGGAAGGAAAAATGGAGGATTCAAAGAAAGGAAGGAAGAGATGAAAGAAAGAAGAGAGGAAGGGCTAAAGGATAAAGGAATGGGGCAAAGCAGGGATGTGGACAATCTCCTTACTAGATGGAATTTCTTAAGTCTAGAGCAATTTTCTTATTTATTTCTGTACCTTTAGCCCTTACTACAGAGTAGTAATGATAAAAATAGCAATAATAATTGCAACAAAACCAAATTATCATAGGGTCATTATTATTTGCTAATATTTTGATTAATTTTATTTACAGTTGACAGCAATTTTTAAAATTAGGTACTTTTTACAAACCACTTTTTTCAGATGAATAAAATGAGAACCAAAGAAATGAAGTCACATGCTCCTGGCAATTAGTTAAGTACCAGAATCAGAATTTCTTTTCTATAAGTCTCTCTAATAGCATCTTTGTGTCAAAACCAGAAAATGTTTGCTGATTGAATAAATCAGGTTACATAACTCAAGTGACTGGAATATAGTAATTGCTCAATGAATGCTAGCTGATATCATCATTAATTTTCTACTTATTCCAAAGATTTTTATTAGAGACCTCCTGCTCAGTAAGGCCTCCCACTTTGCCAGCCTACATTGATCTTGCAGTTGTCCAGGCGCATATTTTGTTCACTAAGTAGTTTGTGCATTTCTGTCTTGTCTTTTAGAGTCAACGATAAATACCTTCTGTACAGAGACAGCACCTAAAAATGTTATCATGTCTGTGACTATTTCAACTCCAGTGCCAGCTAAATAGTAGGCACTCTATAAATGCCTCTGGATGGATTGGTTTAAGTTTAATCTGGAAGCAGCTTTGTGCAGAAGGAACATTAGATTGACTGGCAAAGGCTCTAGTTCTGGTTCCATTACAAGCTGGCCAGGGAGAAGGGACCACAGGAATGACAATTAAACTCTCCATGCTTTGACTTCCAAACTGAAACATTGACCTAATAGTCTAGCCCCATAACTCCTGGGTTTGGTGAGGCTCAAACAGGATAATGCAAACCATAAATTTCAGTGCACATAGGAGATTTTATTATCCCAGTTACATTATATTCCTCTCTGTCTCCTTGATGCATATCACCACCTTCTTGTTTAGGTGAACACTCAATATTCACCAAATGATTTTCCTTAAATCAATAATATAAACAAAGAAAACAAGATGATCTAGTAAAAAGAGGCTGAGGAAATTGACTCCCAGGTTGTGTGTACAGTATTGTCTTGGAAAAGGAGGCTGATATAAGATGCCACTAACTGTCTAAGTCAGAGAAGAATTTACCAGAGAGCTTGCAAGTAAATGCATTTTCTACAATTCACTGTAGTGCAGCAATTCTCAGGAGATAACACCATTAATACTCCATTTCAAATTAAAAAACATATGCTTTTCCCTCTCTTAAAAAAAAGCAAGGGAGCATGTCTCATTTTCTTTCCTTAACAAAAACAAAAGCTTTTAAAATGTTAAAAATTGCCTCTTCTTGATAAAACAGCCATCTGCATCTGATTTAGTTAAGTGTTATTCTTGTATCTTTTTATATTAGTATTATTGCTGGTTGGGGGAAAATGCATAAATACAAAGAGAGGGCTCTGTAAAGGCCACGCAATTTCCAGTTCCATTATCCCTGAAACTTTGCCTCACCTTCAGGTTGACCCTAAAATTGAATCTTAACCCTTAATAGAAGAATTCAAAACAAAGCTTGAGGAAATATTTCTGATTATTTATATATGATGTCTTGCCTTCTCCCTCCCTCACTTTTATAATGTTGGTAGAGAAGATATTAAGAAACTTTAGAATGAAGAATCACTATTGCATTTGGCATTTATATGACCCTCTATTATTGTAATCATTTTTATTAGCTATTTCTCATACCGGCTCTGGGAGAGATATTGGATAAGCTTAGTATTCAGAGTGGATGAGTTCCCCATATGCTGTTAACTCCAGTATGATGGTCATAAACACCAAATGGCATGCCATATGAAGCTAGCACAGGGCGGGTTTTACAAATATGCAATTAAGATAAGGGGAGATGCCATCTCCTGTACAAATGCTACAGCAGCTTCAGGATTAATCTCATGGAGATAATTCCTTTGAGTTTAGGACAAAAGGAGCAACACAGAAAGTTTGTTGATAATGCCTTAAAATGGGCTGTGTTGATATTACTGGCTGAAGTATGAAGATAAAGTAGCTGTGAGAAATGGGGCTGGATGTGGTTTTTAGTGTGCATGCTTATGCTTCCACTGGGTGGTTAACGGTGGTGAATATTACATCAGATGAAGAATTAGCAGATCAGAAGACATGGTGCTTTGACTTCCATTGGTGTAAGTACCCTGCTGTGCAACCTGTAAACTTCATGACTCAGGTGGAATTTCTCACATTTTGGTGATCTGTAGAATGGGTGTAATGACTATAGCTTCTCAGAGTGAAAAACGTGGGATTACTAAAGCAGGGAAACCCAGGCACACGTAGAGTTATCAGAATGCTCCAAGCAGACAGAGTCGCATGAGCACAGACACGGAGGGGCACAGTGCCCATGTGTGTGATGCAAGAGTTTCAGTGTGGTGGGATCTGATGGAGCAGCGAGGTCTGAGCTGGGACCAGATCACAGGTGGGTGGGATGCTGTGCCTGGGACTGTGCACAAAGAACCGAGGAGCTGTGGCTTGGTTGCTTTTTATTACAGCTCTTTATTGTTTCGTCTGTTTATTTTTGGTAGCAGAGAATTTAAATGTTAAGCGGTTCAGAAAAAAAAAAAATAATCCAATTAAGTAAAATGGATAGGAGGATGAAGAGAAAAGGGGAGGAGGAGACTTTTGAAAAATGTGGTTCAAACTAGGGCAATTGCAAAAGGAATGGAAGGCGATGGGGACAGGGCGGGGACAGAGTTAGAATTCTGCACACAGCCTTTGTCTGCATGATGGATATACACAGGCAGTGTGTGTTATCTGTTATAATTTCCTCTCCTGGGCTGTCCTTTGCAATTTGGAGATGACCCCTCTGATGATGATTACTATGTCGTGTGCAGCTGTGGCTAAAGAAAGTGACTTGAGGGAACAGGATTTATCACATGAGTCAGAAGCCAGCCTCATGGAGACAAGTCTGTAAGGCAGAGCAGACTTTCATTCCCCTGACCTCCTTTTCTTTCAAAGCTCCCCCAACCTCTCTCAGCTCCCTGAGCCCAGTATCCCTGTCCTCATAATGATGGAATCCTAGATGGTCAGAACCCTGAAGGGTGAGCTCATCAAAGGAGAGTGACATAGATACTGGCAGATGTTGGACTAGAAAGTAATGTGTTTAGAGTGGCAGGATGTTAGTTTCAAATTGTGTTTCTATGGTATACCCACATTATGCCATATTATGAATGCTGTAGTTGCTGATCTTAGACGAAAATAAAATAACTCTTGACCTCAATTTCCTCACTTGTAAAATGGATATACAAATGCATAAATTATGTGTATTATTGTGCATTAAATAAGATAATGCTCCTAAAGCATCCAACACAGTACCTGTTCATAGAATAGAAGCCAAGCAAACTAATTATTTTAATGGGTATGACAAATATTGCTTGCTACCAATATTATATTTTTCCCCTCCATTTATCTCTCTCTTTCTTTCTCTTTCAATGACACTGAATTCCCTGAAACAGGATTCCCTCCTCAGATAGCACCTTTCCACCTGGGATACTGAAAAGGCACCATACTAGAGAGTAGCATGGTTAGTATGAAGCAAAAATAGGGTGACATTGAGACAATATGTAGCCACTTACAGATTTCACATTCTGACACTTACAAAGCAAACATCAGAGAGGCTATTTTAAATAAAACAAACATTTAAAAATAAAACTTAATATTTCAAAAGTTTATTTCCCCAGGGAGAAAATTAGTGAAAAGAAGGATTGTTAATTATGACAGACATTGTAGTTAACTCCCAAATATTCAAGTTTACTGGTCCTAGCTAGTGGTTCTCAACCTAGGGACAACTTTACCCACAGAGGACATATGGCAAAGTGTGGAGATACCTTTTTTATTTGTCATAACTGGGAAGGGGTGCTACTGACATCTAGAGATTCAGGAATGATGCTTCTTCAATGCATAGGATAGCATCCCCAAAACAAAGAATTATCTGGCCCCAAATATCAATAGTGCCATGGTTGAGAAATCTTGTTCTAAGCAAATCATGATCACCCTTCCCTCTTTGCCATCAATCGGCCCAGGAACCCTGTCACATGCCAATGTGTATATCCCAATCTGTTGGTGTCTCTTATTTATCAAGAGAAAGGCACACATTCTAAACTGGCTAGAGGAAAGAGCACATTTCAAGATTGTGAATCTCACTGTAGATAAGGAAACACAGTGTCCCATTTGCTGCTGGCCACCATCATATAAACTTTAGGGGAATGGGTCTAAGGATAAAACTTATATTCCAAAGATAGCAGAGAAGAGAGATGGAAAAAGATTCAGCCTCTTAAAGACACTGAATCTATTCACCTTGATGTCTACCCTATATTTGGAAATTTAATGATGCAAAATAATAAATTTCACATTGCATAAGTCAGTTTACATTAGAGCTCTTCTTTTTTACTTGTGAACATAATTATACCAACTAACACCCTGCACAGATCTCACAATTTTCCAGGGGCTTTACCTCTTTTCCTGTTTTTTTTTTTTTTTTTTTTTTTTTTTGCTTGAAGTGTAATAATTTATAAGCAATACACTCCTCCAATGTAACACCCCAACCCACCTGGGGGCAAACAGTTCTTTTTCCTTCAGTTTCTCATTGTAGAGCTGAGACCAATAAGAATTAAATAAATAAAAAAAAAAAAAGAAGGAGAAAAGACTTTCAGATACTGATCAAGAACAATAGGAAAATAAACAAAAGAGAGGAAAAAGTAAAATTTTAAAATGAAAGTTAAAGATTAGATGGCTATATGAGGATGGTTTTATATCCGGATTCTCACATCTGTTCCACTGGTCAATAATCCTATTTTTGTGCCAATACCAGATTGTTTTAATTACTACAGCTTTGTAGTATAGTTTGATATCTGGCATATTAATGCCTCCCAATTTATTTTTGTTGCCTAGAATTGCTCTTGATATTCGGGGTCTTCTTTGGTTCCATACAAAGCGTAAAATTATTTTTTCTATATCTGTGAAGAATGCTGATGGGATTTTAATAGGTATTGCATTGAATCTGTAGATCAGTTTGGGTAGTATAGACATTTTAATGATGTTGAGTCTGCCGATCCACGAGCATGGAATGGATTTCCATCTGTTTACATCTTCTGCTATTTCCTTCCTCAGTGTTTCATAGTTCTCCCTATAGAGGTCTTTTACCTCCTTGGTTAAGTATACTCCTAGGTACTTTAATTTCTTTGCTGCTATTGTGAAGGGTATTGAGTCTTTAATTTGGTTTTCGATTTGATTGTTGTTGGCATATACGAATGCCTCTGATTTCTGTGTATTGATTTTGTATCCTGAGACTTTGCTAAATTCATTGATCAGTTCCAGAAGTTTCCTGGTTGAATCTTTGGGGTTTTCTAGATATAATATCATATCATCAGCAATACGCTGGGGAAAAGAATCCCTTTTCAATAAATGGTGCTGGGAAAACTGGATAGCCACTTGTAGAAGGTTAAAACAGGACCCACACCTTTCACCTCTCACAAAAATCAACTCACGCTGGATAACAGACTTAAATCTCAGGTATGAAACCATTAGAATTCTAGAGGAAAATGTTGGAAACACTCTCCTAGACATCGGCCTAGGCAAAGAGTTTATGAAGAAATCCCCAAAGGCAATCAAAGCAGCAACAAAAATAAATAAATGGGACATGATGAAACTACAAAGCTTCTGCACAGCCAAAGAAACAGTCATGAAAGTAAACAGACAACCTACAGAATGGGAGAAAATTTTTGCATCCTATGTATCCGATAAAGGACTGATAACTAGAATATACTTAGAACTCACGAAAATCAGCAAGAAAAAATCAAATAACCCTATTAAAAAGTGGGCAAAGGACATGAACAGAAACTTTTCTAAAGAAGACAGAAGAATGGCCAACAAACATATGAAAAAATGCTCACCATCCCTAATCATCAGGGAAATGCAAATCAAAACTACAATGAGATATCACTTAACTCCAGTGAGAATGGCCTTTATCAAAAAGTCTCCAAATAACAAATGCTGGCGTGGTTGTGGAGAGAGAGGAACACTCCTACACTGCTGGTGGGACTGCAAACTAGTTTAACCTCTGTGGAAAGCAATATGGAGATACCTCAAAGCGATACAAGTGAATATACCATTTGATCCAGCAATCCCATTGCTGGGCATCTACCCAAATGATCCAGTGACACTCTACAAAAAAGACACCTGCACTCGAATGTTTATAGCAGCACAATTCATAATTGCAAGGCTGTGGAAACAGCCCAAGTGCCCATCAATCCAAGAATGGATTAATAAAATGTGGTATATGTATACCATGGAGTACTATTCAGCTCTAAGAAACAACGGTGATATAGCATATCTTATATTTTCCTGGTTAGAGCTGGAACCCATACTACTAAGTGAAGTATCCCAAGAATGGAAAAACAAGCACCAGATATATTCTCCAGCAAACTGGTATTAACTGAGTAGCACCTAAGTGGACACACAGGTGCTACAGTAATAGGGTATTGGGGAGGTGGGAGGGGGGAGGGGGGCGGGTATATACATACATAATGAGTGAGATGTGCACCATCTGGGGGGTGGTCATGATGGAGACTCAGACTTTTGGGGGGAGGGGGGGAAATGGGCATTTATTGAAACCTTAACATCTGTACCCCCATAGTATGCCAAAATAAAAAAAATAATAATAATAAAATGAAAGTTAAGTTATAAAGTCTCTAGCCCCAAAGACTGTCATAATTCAACTCAATTTAAAAAAGTATTAAGCTGCTATTAAGAAACACTGAGAACTCTGTAGGGTCAAGAATATATTGGTCAGAAAAGGAAGAATTTTTTTCACAAGGAGTCCACAGCCTTGTGTAGGGAGACAGGTCAGCAAGGAGTTAATGAGAGAGTGGTAGGATGAGCCCAGTAATAGTACAAGGAATAACCCAGAGGAAAGAATGATTTAGCTGGTCACTTTTCTGGTTTCTACCTGTGTATCTCTCAATCTGTTTCTAAGTGAAAAATTCCATTCTACAGTTCACTGCATAGAATTATCTCCCAGCCACCTTGATCCCTCTGTGGTCAAGATCAGAAAAAGTAAATTCTCCACCCATCTGCAGTTCATGGTTTTGGTTGATTCCTGGCTCAACAGACACAGTAGACAAAGACACCTTGAATAACTGCACCATTTGGGGAAGAACACCTGTACAACACCCAAACAGGCAGGGAAGGATAATCAGCCCAACTGTGCTTTATATTCATTACAGTATGATGAAAAACAATAGGTGATTATGCAGTGTAAGACAATGTGGTTGAAGTAACAAAAACTGTACAACCACAGATGAGGTGAGTCATGCCCTCATAATCCCATACTAGGGACACACAGTAGAAGTAGAAAAAAATGTGAACAAAGGAAATATGTCCTTAGAAATCAATAGGATTTACCAGCATGAGAAATAAAGAAGAGGGAGGAGTGAAAATGAATCCAGCATCTACATACCAGGTCACTTGGAGAGTGATCATGCCACTAGGAAGGGCGGGCTGCAGAGAGAGGTTAGGAAGATGAGACAGTTTAGGAGAGGAATGACAAATTTCTCTTGGTCGTACTACCTTCAAAAACCCACCAGGATTGCAGCCAACTTTGGAAATGTTGTCACATTCCAGGACTAATTGAAAGAAGAACACATAGGAACAGATATAAGGAGGGAAATTTAAGGAAAAAAGAAAGAAAAGTTTTTCCAAAGTCTATGTACCAGTGGTCAGAGATATCATGAGTTGATGTGTTTCTCTGTTTCCCGCCCCTCCCATTTCTGTCAAGCATAAAAAATAGACCAATTTGTCACTATGTCTGAATAATGTTGGGTAAGTGTGTACTGTTCTCTTCCCTTAGCAGAGGTCACTGAAAGAGTGTCTTTAAGATTGAAGGAAAACAAATGAGCGAGCCTAGAAATTGGAGGCAAGGTGCTCTGCTGTGGCGGGGGAAATGCCGAGAGAGATGATGACTTTGGAAAATTGCGCCGGGTTTATCCAACACAAGACTGTTTTAATCACTGCACCATGGGAACTGCTTCAAGGACGGATGGATAATGCATGTTTCGCAAAGGCTGATAGGAAGATAGTGCATATCCTCAAACGTCTTGTGCAAGCCGTTTAAGTGAACAAACGTCCTTGGACATCTGCATGGGAGTACGGGGCTCACAGTTTCAAAGGAGACTTCAGGGGTTCCCGGTGGGCTTCTAGGAGCACTTGGGGAGGCAGGCAGACTGCAGCAGGACTCCAGAGAGAGAGGAGTCACATTCTACTAAGTTCAGTCAGGGCTTAACTTCCCCCAGCTCCATAGAGAGTAACTGGAAGATGGATGATTGATGGGCAGATGAACAGGCATTCTGACAGATGCATTGACCTTGTCTCCTCTCCAAACTTCCCCATCCTTTCTCATGGAACTGACTCAGGTGTCAGGAATTTAGGGAAACACAAGGGGGTGGGAGTGGGGGCTTTTATCTACTCCAGATTTTGTAATTTTAAAGGAACAGAGAAAAGCTGTGACATTAAATTACCCAGGTTTATATCCCAGCTTTGTTGTGAATTATTTGGGTAACCTTGGGAAAATCATTTAACCTCTTTGATGATTCTCTTGTAGGCCTGGATTCCTATCTGATAACACTTGCAAACCTAAAAGACTATACAAATGTTTGTTGCTATTACAGTTATTCTTTTATTTTTAGTGTTATGTTTTGGTGAAAGGATTGCTTTCTGACTATAAAATGTCATATCACTTCTCTGGATGTTAGTTTTCTTATGTTACATGAAGTACATTGATTAATGATATGGACAAAAACAATAATATTTGAGGAGCTCTCGATTTATGCCCAAACTATTGTAAACACTATAGACCTAAACACAAAACCCTAGGGATAGTGCAGGTTTGGTTTCAGACTACTGCAATAAAGTGAGTACTGCAACAAAACATGCCATGTGAATTCTTTGGCTTCCCAGTGTATATAAGTGTTGTGTTTACACTATAATATAGTTTACTAATTGTACAATAGCATTATGTCTTAACAAAACAATGTATATACTTTGATTAAAAAATACTTTATTACCAAATATGCTAATAACCATCTCAGCCTTTAGTGAGCTGTAATCCTTTTGCTTGTGGAGGTCTTTCCTTAATATTGGTGGCTGCCAACTGACCAAACTTTTCTTCTGTAGCTTCCTCACCTCTTTCAGACTTCATAGACTTGAAGAAAGTAAGGGCCTTGCTCTGTATTAGGTTTTAGCTTAAGAGAATTTTGTGGTTGGTTTGATCTATCTAGACCACTAAAACTTTCTCTGTATTAGCAATAAAGTTGTTTTGCTTTCTTATTATTCTTGTATTCACCAAAATAGCACATTCAATTTCCTTCAAGAACTTTTTCTTTGCATTCAAACTTGGCTGACAGTTTGGTGCAAAAGGCATAGGTTTTGGCCTGTCTTGGTTTTGGACATGCCTTCCTCACTAAGCTTAATCATTTCTGGCTTTTGGTTTAAAGTGAGAGTTGTGCAACTCTTCTTTTCACTTAAACAATCAGGGGTCATTGTAGGGTTATTACTTGGCTTAATTTCAATATTGTTGTACCTCAGTGAATAAGGAGGTCCCAGGAGAGGGAGACAGGTGGAGGGAGGGCCGGTCAGTGGAGCAGTCAGAACACACACAACATTTATCAGTTATGGTCACCATTTTATATGGGTGCAGTTCATGGGGCCCCAAAAGAATTACAGTAGTAACATCAACGATCACTGATCATAGACCACCACAGAAGATCTAATAATACTGAAAAAGTTTGAGATATTTGGAGAATTGCCAAAGTATGGCAGAGAGACAAGAAGTGAGCACATGCTACTGGAAAAATGGCATCCATAGACTTGCTTCACACAAGATTGCCACATATCTTCAATTTGTAAAAAATGCAGTATCTGCACAGAAAAGCTAAACACAATAAAGTGAGGTATGCCTGTACCTGAATTTACTTTAAAAAAACCCTGTGCTATAGGTAAAATTATTGTCCCTATTTTGAAGATGAGGAAAATGAGGGAAGGGGAGACAGAGTTTCTCACCTTAAGTCATGCAGTTGGCAGAACTGGGATGCGATTTCAGACTTTGTAACTACAGGGCCACCTGTCTAACCTCTCTAGGACCTTTTCTTTTCTTTTCTTTTCTTTTCTTTTCTTTTCTTTTCTTTTCTTTTCTTTTCTTTTCTTTTCTTTTCTTTTCTTTTCTTTTGAGACAGAATCCCACTCTGTTGCCTAGGCTCGAGTTCTGTGGCATCAGCCTAGCTCACAGCAACCTCAAACACCTGGGTTCAAGCAATCCTCCTGCCTTAGCCCTTAGCCTCCTGAGTAGCTGGGACTACAGGCATGCACCACCATGTCTGGATGAGTTTTTCTATATATTTTTAGTTGTCCAATTAATTTCTTTCTATTTTTATTAGAGATGGGGTCTTGCTCTTGCTCAGGCTGGTTTCGAACTCCTGACCCTAAGCGATCCGCCCCCCTCGGCCTCCCAAGGTGTGAGGATTATAGGCGTGAATCACCTTGCCTGACCCTCTAGGACCTTTTCTAATAACACATGACATGAAAATAACATGGGCCAGAATGGGTTACTTATATGTCTCTTTTTTGGTCTCATGGATCTAGTCTCTCCTCCAAAAAAAAAAAAAAAAAAAAATCCTATAATTAACCTGAGGATGGAAACTCCCAATGCCACTGGAATATTTCTTGGTGTTTGTATCTGCAATACTAGAAGGGGGATTACTGTAATTTAAGGTAAAGAAAATAGCATTTTGAGAGAAACTTCTGAAGGGGGAATTATATAGCCCTAGATTGCATCAAAGGTGGAAGAGACAGAAGAGTCCATTTCTCTCAATGTCCAGATGGTGACACTGAGGTACAGAGGGGGACAGTCTGGCCCAGGCTCACACAGTGAACAAGGGGGAGAATGGGGACTGGAATTCTTCTAATTCCTAGGCCAGTGCTTTCCTCTCACACTATATGCTCTGTGTTGAACTTAGACATGAGTATAGCATTGAGCCCTTACTATGATTTTTTTTTTATGGGCATGGGATTAAAACACAATTATCAAAATATTAATGCATTTTCATTTACAGATTGGAAAAATTGACTTTGAATAAGGCGAATCATCTCTATTGAAACAAACAGTTGGTCAATTGCTTAATACAAGATTGGGTACACAGCAGGTATTTAATCAATACTTCTTGAATTAGGCTGAATGTGTTCTATGGCAGACACATGACTCTTCTGTTCATCTTCTAATTGTTCCTTCCTCTCAAGTCCTTAGCTGAGTTTATGCATTATGGATATAACTTGTCCCCACAATTTGTAAATCAGCAAATGAATCATACTTTATATAATGAACAACTTGGATTCAAAAAGATTATATTCAAGTCCTACCACCCTGCCTTTGAAAAGGGGCCTTTGCAAAACTCCTGGCTCATAGAAACTCTCCACAAATATTAGTGGTAGTATTGCTGTTGTAAGAGCTCTTAATAGACTATGGGAATAAATGATGACTAAGGAAGAGTTGCCATCGTCTACAGTGAGCCCCCAAATAATGAGGAGATTGTCACATTAACAAATAATTACAGTATGTTACAATTATTATTGGTCAGATGACAGAAATCTGTAAAAAAAAAAATATGGATGCTCAAAGAGAATAGTTAATTGTTCAGTGCTGTTGAGGCCAAGCTCAAAACTGACCTCACAGAAAGGAGACATTGAATGAGGTCTTGAAGGAAAGCTTCAAGCTACTCCAGGAAAATCAAACCAGAAAGGGAAATCATGGGGCTTGGATCATGAAGAACCTTCGTGGACCTGGAAGTAGACCATCCATGATTGAACAGAAACATGCACACATCTGTGGTGGAGCAGTGTTTGGCAGAGACGAGGCTCCAAGGAGGAAAGGGATGGATTCCTTCATGCTACATTCAGGAATCGGAGTTATGAACTGAATGAGGTGGGGGATCTTTGCTGGGTGTTAAATGGGGTAGCGACACAATCACATTAGCATTTTACAAAGATAACTTTGACAGCAGCATAGACACTAGAAATCAAGGAATCAGTTGCGGAGGAAAGAGAAGTGTTTGAGAGGCTGGTGAAATAACATAGACAAGTGATAATAGGGACCTGAGTACATGGGTGGAAGTGGGGAGAGGCAAACAGAAATTTAAGAAGCAAACTTGATGGGACTCTGTGAGAGATCAGATGTAGAAGCCGAGGGGACAGGAATAGAAACTGCTTCCCACGGTGTGATGAAACACGCACCTTAGCAGACTCCCCCCTCTCTACTGCACTCACATGCTTTCCAGCACAGGTACCCAAGTGCTCCCCGCCTTTCTGGGAGCTAAGACTGTAAAAGACAATTGCTCTCTTCCCAGAGCCAGCTATCAATGAGGATTCTGGCAAAAATCTTCCTCCTGCACCTCTCCACCCTGTTGTGTTTATCATTTGAGCTATTTGTCTTTGCTGAGTGAACATGACCATCTGTTACTATAACCCAACTATGAAAAAGAGATGCTTTTCTTGTTCCTGTGTCACTTTGTACTGCTTGGGTGACACCTTAAGGAAGAATAAAAGGGCAGGAAGCAACAACAAACGGCATCTGTGATGAAAAGGGAGAGGCTAAGCTTCCATTCCTCACACATTTTTGCAACTAGCCACATAAAAGAACTCAAAAAGATGTGTGGTGATATCAGTGCAGGTACTCATCCAGCTGTCTGTACACATTGTGTCCCTCAAAGAGCCCATTTCTTTTAGTGACTTTTTTTTTTCCTTTCTTTGTAATCTCCTCACCTGGCAACAAATGTAAGTTTGTAAAAGCATGCTTTGAGGTCAACAACTTTTTTGAATCTCTCTTCATCACATGGTCTCCAAGGCTGAATTATTTAACCTGTCAACTAAACCTCTCTATGCTACTTTTTTCCCTGAACAAATCCCAATTTTCCTCCTTGGGTATTCAAAGCCCCTGCCAAATGTGACTATTAATACATGTAATTCTTAGGACAAAAGTTACACCTTTTTCCATTATCTATTCTCTTTAGCTGGGAATATCCTCTTTATTTTATTTATTTATTTTTTTATTTCGGCATATTATGGGGGTACAGATTTTAAGGTTTCAATAAATGCCCATTTCCCCCTCTCCCCCCAAAAGTCTGAGTCTCCATCATGACCATCCCCTAGATGGTGCACATCTCACTCATTATGTATGTATATACCCGCCCCCCTCCCCCCTCCCACCTGCCCAATACCCTATTACTGTAGTACCTATGTGTCCACTTAGGTGCTACTCAGTTAATACCAGTTTTCTGGAGAATATATCTGGTGCTTGTTTTTCCATTCTTGGGATACTTCACTTAGTAGTATGGGTTTCAGCTCTAACCAGGAAAATATAAGATGTGCTATGTCACCATTGTTTCTTAGAGCTGAATAATACTCCATGGTATACATATACCACATTTTATTAATCCATTCTTGGATTGATGGGCACTTGGGCTGTTTCCACAGCCTTGCAATTATGAATTGTGCTGCTATAAACATTCGAGTGCAGGTGTCTTTTTTGTAGAGTGTCATTGGGTCATTTGGGTAGATGCCCAGCAATGGGATTGCTGGATCAAATGGTAGATTCACTTGTATCGCTTTAAGGTATCTCCATATTGCTTTGTACAGAATTGAACTAGTTTGCAGTCCCACCAGCAGTGTAGGAGTGTTCCTCTCTCTCCGCAACCACGCCAGCATTTAACGTTTGGAGATTTTTTGATAAAGGCCATTCTCACTGGGGTTAAGTGGTATCTCATTGTGGTTTTGATTTGCATTTCCCTGATGATTAGAGATGTTGAGCATTTCTTCATATGTTTGTTGGCCATTCTTCTGTCTTCTTTAGAAAAATTTCTGTTCAAGTCCTTTGCCCACTTTTTAATGGGGTTATTTGATTTTTTCTTCCTGATTTTCATGAGTTCTAAGTATATTCTAGTTATCAGTCCCTTATCGGATGCATAGGATGCAAAAATTTTCTCCCATTCTGTAGGTTGTCTGTTTACTTTCATGACTATTTCTTTGGCTGTGCAGAAGCTTTGTAGTTTGATCATGTCCCATTTATTTATTTTTGTTGCTGCTGTGATTGCCTTTGGGGACTTCTTCATAAACTCTTTGCCCAGGCCGATGTCTAGGAGAGTGTTTCCAACTTTTTCCTCTAGAGTTCTAATAGTTTCATACCTTAGGTTTAAGTCTGTTATCCAGCGTGAGTTGGTTTTTGTAAGAGGTGAAAGGTGTGGGTCCTGTTTTAGCCTTCTACAGGTGGCTATCCAGTTTTCCCAGCACCATTTATTGAAGAGGGATTCTTTTCCCCAGCGTATGTTTTTGTCTGCTTTGTCAAAGATTAGATGGCTATATGAGGATGGTTTTATATCAGGATTCTCACATCTGTTCCGCTGGTCAATATTCCTATTTTTGTGCCAATACCATATTGTTTTAATTACTACAGCTTTGTAGTATAGTTTGATATCTGGCATATTAATGCCTCCCATTTTGTTTTTGTTGCCTAGAATTGCTCTTGATATTCGGGGTCTTCTTTGGTTCCATACGAAGCGTAAAATTATTTTTTCTATATCTGTGAAGAATGCTGATGGGATTTTAATAGGTATTGCATTGAATCTGTAGATCAGTTTGGGTAGTATAGACATTTTGATGATATTGAGTCTGCCGATCCAGGAGCATCGTATGGATTTCCATCTGTTTACATCCTCTGCTATTTCCTTCCTCAGTGTTTCATAGTTCTCCCTGTAGAGGTCTTTTACGTCCTTGGTTAAGTATATTCCTAGGTACTTTAATTTCTTTGTTGCTATTGTGAAGGGAATTGAGTCTTTGATTTGGTTCTCAATTAGATTGTTGTTGGCGTATATGAATGCCTCTGATTTCTGTGTATTGATTTTGTATTCTGAGACTTTACTAAATTCATTGATCAGTTCCAGGAGTTTCTTGGTTGAATCCTTGGGGTTTTCTAGATACAATATCATATCATCAGCAAACAGTGAAAGTTTGATCTCTTCTGCCCCTATTTGGATACCTTTGATTCCATTTTCCTGTATGATTGCTGTAGCCAAGACTTCCAGCACTATGTTGAACAGAAGTGGAGATAGTGGGCAGCCTTGTCTGGTTCCAGTTTTAAGTGGGAATGATTTCAATTTTTCCCCATTCAGTATGATGTTAGCTATGGGTCTGTCATATATGGCTTGTATCATTTTTAGGTATGTCCCTTCTATGCCTATTTTCTTAAGTGTTCGTATCATGAAAGGGTGTAGAATTTTGTCAAAAGCTTTTTCTGCATCTATTGAAACAATCATGTGGTCTTTATTTTTGCTTCTGTTTATGTGGTGAATTGCATTTATAGATTTACGTATGTTGAACCATCCCTGCATCCCTGGGATGAAGCCCACTTGGTCGTGGTGGATTATTTTTTTGATAAGTGTCTGGATTCAGTTAGCTAAGATTTTGTTGAAAATTTTTGCATCTATATTCATTAGGGATATTGGTCTGTAGTTTTCTTTTTTTGTTGCATCCTTTTCTGGTTTTGGTATCAGAGTAATATTCGCTTCATAAAAGGTGTCGGGGAGGTTTCCGTTCTTCTCGATGTTGTGGAATAGTTTCTGCAAGATAGGTACTAGTTCTTCTTTGTAAGTATGGTAAAATTCAGGTGTGAAGCCATCTGGACCGAGACTTTTCTTTTTAGGGAGATTTTTAATTGCTGTTTCTATTTCAGCTGTTGAGATTGGTCTGTTCAGGGAATCTATTTCTTCCTGGTTGAGCCTAGGGAGGCTGTGTGTTTCTAGAAAATTGTCCATTTCCTCCACATTTTCCAGTTTGTGTGCATAAAGATTTTTGTAGTATTCATAAATTGTATCTTGTATCTCTTTGGGATCAGTTGTGATATCTCCTTTTTTATTCCTGATGGAGCTTATTAGAGATTTCTCTTTTCTGCTTTTCGTTAGCTTAGCCAATGGTGTGTCAATTTTGTTTATTTTTTCAAAGAACCAACTTTTTGTTTTATTAATCTCCTGAATAGCTTCCCTGTTTTCAATTTCATTTAGTTCTGATTTGATCTTGTTGATTTCACTTCTTCTGCTGGGTTTGGGGTTGGTCTGTTCTTCTTTTTCCAGCTCTTTGAGTCGTTTCATTAGATTGTCTATTTGTGATCTTCTTGTCTTTTGGTTATAGGCATTTATGGAGATAAACTTTCCTCTCAGAACTGCTTTAGCTGTGTCCCAGAGGAGTTGATAACTTGTCTCTCCATTGTCGTTTTCTTCATAGAACTTTTTTATTTCCAGGAATATCCTCTTTAAAATCTCAGTCTGATTATTGACTTCAGCCTCACTGACCTTGTTTCCATTCCATAATAATGCCATGCTCTGTCCCTCTGCAGGTTCCTTCTACCCAACTCCCCGACCTTTGATGTAGGTGTTAGAATAAGTGTCACTTCTTCAAGGATGTAGGCCTTCCCTGAACACTCTCCCTGTCCTCATTGGATCATATGCAGGAACACTGTACTTTCCTTATTATGTAACAGTTACAGGCATTTATAATGATGCATATCTGAGATTATTGGATTAATGTCTACCTCTACCCTAGACTATAATCTCCATAATTCTCACCCTCATATCCTCAGTGGGTAGCATAAGGGCCTGGTACAAAATAGAATTTCAGTGACTACACACTGAATAAACAAAGAACTAGAGAAATGAATGAATTAGTAAACAAGTGTAAAAACTTTATTCATTCTTGAAAGACCATCTTTAATGCCACCTCACTTATAAAGTCTTTTCTCATGCTTCCTCTCCCCCAGACCTTAAAACAAAAGTTCTGAAAGTGATGTTTCAGTCATTTGAATATTGAGAACCTATTCTCTGTATGTCCCTTGTGGAACTTTTGGAGGATGGCTCCTATTGGAATAGGAATGTTATTTTTTGATCTCTGATTAGTGGCAGAATTTAAAGGAAGTGCTTCTCTAAAACACTGAGCTTCCCTTTTATTTTCCAGCATTAGACAAAGATGTGGCTTTTGAAAACTTCTCTAGCCTTATCCATTAAACAGAGTCCCTTTTGCTCAAACTGTGTGTACCTATTTAAGTGCTTCAAATTAAAGAGGAGTAATCTGTGATTCTTGGAAAGAAAATAAGTCACTAGCAAGTGAATGGCATAATTTGGTACTAGGACCCAGGTCTCCTGACTTCCAGCTTAGTCTTTTCTTCTATATTCTGTGTTTATTGTCATATAGAAAAAAATAGACATGGCCAAGAGAAAAGAGATAGCTTGCTTATTTCTCCCAATTGGAACACATTTCTTAATGGGACACACACAGACATTATTTATCTTTGATGGTGGACTCCAAGTTTAATAAAACAGGCCTTCTTGCCAAAGCTGGCAGGGTGATTCTCTATGAGTTGGAAAGAATCTGTAAATTAGCCACATCCATCACACGTTGACATGTTGCTGGGATGACACCATGCCAAGAATAGGGGGCCCCAATTTAGGTGTCATTAATAACCAAGAATGATTTTATAAAGCAGAATATTAATGGAAAGATTTTCATAATTATAGAGCTTAAAATTGTGTTGGAATAAGTACATATTTTACACATATATATGCATATATATATATATATATATATATATATATATATATATATATGAGGTGGTAATTGAGACTGTCTGAATTCAGTGCATTTTATTAATAGCATGCAGCCTGGTTTGCTTGAAAGAGTCTTTGTTCTACCCCAAACTTGATATGTAAGCTTGGGTAAATCAACTCTCTTCTCAATTTCATCATTTATAAAATGAAAGGGTGTTGTCCCATTTAACCCTAATGTTTGATGGATCACTTTGAATTGGCTTAATAGAGAGTTTCTTTATAAATAACTAAAGGTCTTTGCAGTTCAGTTGAACACATGGTTAGCAAAGACCTATGATGTGGAAGGCATTGTATGAGGTGTTTCAGACACAGGTGAGCAAAGGATAATTCCTGGCTTCAAGGTGTTCACAGTCTAAAAAGCAGGAACTGACATATAAACAACCAAATGAAATGAATGTAATAGAAAACAAGAGAAAACTCAATTAATCCATGATAGGAGACAGAAAGAACACATAACCATCGACATAGAGGAGAAGTATGGATGAAAGATGAAACAATGATGGATGAAAGTACATCATGTGCAACACTTTGGCAATAAACCTTAAAATATCTAGACAATTATTTTCAAAATAAATATAAATTATCAAGATTGATGTAAACATATGTTGAAAGTCTGAAATGCACAGTGACCATGGATGTAATGTGAAGACCAT
This sequence comes from Microcebus murinus, assembly GCF_040939455.1. Taxonomy (NCBI): domain Eukaryota; kingdom Metazoa; phylum Chordata; class Mammalia; order Primates; family Cheirogaleidae; genus Microcebus; species Microcebus murinus. The sequence continues at coordinate 79,053,897 of NC_134115.1, read as the reverse complement.
CCAAGTAATACAGAGAGAATAGAACCCAGAATGTTTAATGGAAAAATCTTTACATTTTAAAGAAACAGTTTCTATGTATTTAGATAGTTCTTAAGCACATATAATAAAAGAAAGGATGCTTTTTAAGCCATTTTACTTATTTGGAATCAACACTATACCTCTGCCAAAATGTGATAAACACAGCATATAATTTTATTTACATACATAAGTGGAAAATAACACAAAGAAAATACTGTTAAATCACAGCCATGACTTTCAGGTAATTTCTTTCACCAAATATAATGATAAAAACTGGACAGTATTATGGGGTGCCATGTGATGTTACAACATATGTGTAATATAAAAATTATTATGTGTCAATTATAAATAAAAAGTTAATTTAAAAGCTGGACTTGAACAAAAAACAGCCACTTAAAGAAACTGCAAAATAATAAAGAGCAGGTTGAAACTGGAGAAGAGCTTATAGTTCAAAGACTGTTACTGTAACAAAGAACTGGGAGGTCATGACTTTCTTACCTAAGGGGCCCGCCCAATATCCTCATAGATTAGATGGTAGAAAATAACATCATTATTATCTTGACGTGAAAGGTGACAACATTCTGAACAAAAGAAACACTGAGAATTTAAGAGAGCATTTTTGAAAGTGAAAAAGTCATTGAAAGACTGATATCTATAACTTGAGTAATGATGCTTCTCTAATCCCCAGCTGGCCAATAAGTTACACACAAGAAGACCCAAGAGAGCTCAACAAAACAGTACATGGAAACCAAAAGGCTCTACACTTGAAATAACAGAACTGTTCCTAATGAAATTTGTGCACTCACTTTGCCTCTGACTGAGTTTATTGCCCAACTCACTTAGAGTTTCACTGGCAGGACGTGGAAAACTTCTTGGCTTGTGGTGGTAGACAGCAGCAATCATGGCTGATGGAGGAAGTAGAAAGTAAGGGATTATGGGAGTTCAGAGAGAAGTAGCCCAAAAATCTGAATATAAAGTCTTCCCCAAGCTCTGGGTGATCACTAAAATATGCAGATATGGGAAATACCCAGAAGACATATCTATAAAAAGCAATAACTTAAAGCCAGAAAACTGAGCAAAGATATCAGCTGCTGCACACCACAAGGAGACAGATTTCACAGTTTGAGCACAGCCAAGTTAACTGCCTATTAGTGCAAACTACTGACAGTACTCAGAAGAACACAACAGATCCCAGAATTCCTATAACATTACTTGCAATGCTCAGTTTTCAACCAAAAACCAAGAACTACCAAATATGCCAAGAACCAGAAAGTGTCACTTATATGCAGGGAAACAAGTACGTAAAACCAATCACTAGAAATTGACTCTGAGTGTGTCCATTTGTTGGATGTAGTAGAGAAAGACATAAAAGCAACTAACATGAATGTATTAAAAGATTTAGAGGAAAATAAGTTGAAGCATTAAAGGAATATATGATATTAATGACTAAATAGATACAAATCTTAGAGAAATAGAAACTATAAAAAAACTTTAAAAACATCTAGATCTGAAAAGTATAAAAACTGAAGTGAAAAAAGTCACTAGATGGGTTCAAAAACAAATTTGAAATGACAGAAGAAAGAATCTGTGAACGTAAAGACTGATCAATAGAAATCTTCCCACCAAAATAACAAAGAGGAAAAAGGTTGAAGCAAATTATAAGAAACTTCAGAGATATATGGTTAATATTGAGCAGTCCAACTATTGGATCCCCAGAATGAGAATATACTATAGGGCAGAAAAAAATGAAGATATAATGGTCAAATTTTCCCTAAATTTATTGAAAAAATCCTGTTAATTTACAGATCCATGAACCTCAAAAACAGTCAATAAGTATATAGATGAACACACACATACACACAAACACACACACATGAGCACATCATAGTAAAATTGCTAAAAGCCAAAAAATTATAGAGAAATCAAAGCAACAAGATAAAAAATAGCACATTGTATGCAGGGGCACAATGATATGATTAATAGCTAGATTATCATTGGAAACAATGAAAGCCGGAAGACACTGGATTGAGATGTTCAAAATGCTCAAAGTGAAAAAGTAATGGTGTAATAAAATCTTTTTCAGATAAACAAAAAGTGACAGAATTCATTGCTATCGAACACAATTTAAAGAAATGATAAAAAATCTTTCAGGAAGAAAAGAAATGATATCAGATAATGATTTGTATACTTTTATATGCAGAAAGAGGTGAAGACATTGGAAATGATGAATTTGCACATGTGTATACACACATGCACATATATACATATATGTCCTTTACTTACGTCACTTAAAATTTTCCAAGACATGTAAATGGGCTTATATATGCTGTGATGGGGATTTATTAAATGAAACGCCTGTGGGGAATACATTATTATTATTAATTTTAATTGACACATTATAATTATACATGTTTATGGGGTATGATGTGGTATTTCAAGACATGTGTAGAATGTGGAATGATGAAATCAGGATAATTAGCATATACACCACCTCAATATGTAACATTTCTTTTTGGGGGGAACATTCAAAACCTGCTATTTTAGGGATTTGAAAATTTACAATAAATTATTGTTATTTATATAGGCACCTTACAATGCTATGGAACACTAGAGTTTATTCCTCCTACCTAGCTGTAATTCTGTATCCATTAACCAACCTCTGTCTACTCCATCCTTACCCTTCCTAGCTTCTAATAACCACCATTCTCCTCTCTACTTCCACTAGATCAATGTTTTTAGCTTCCATATGAATGGAAACATGAAGTGTTTTCTCTCTGTACTTGGCTGATTTAAGTTAACACAATGTCCTCCACACTCATCCATGTTGCTAAAAATGACAGGATTTTGTTCTTTTTTTCATTGTGGAGTAGTATTTTATTGTGTGCATATATCTAATTTTCTTTATCCATTTATCTGTTGAAAACTTAGGTTGATTTCATGTCTTGGCTATTGTAAATGAACATGAGCATGCAGATATCTCTTGGATATACTGATTTCCTTTCCTTTGGATATATGCCCAATAGTGGGATTGCTGGATCATATAGTAGTCTCATTTTTTTAGTCTTTTTGAGGAATCTACATATTGTTTTTCATGACTGTACTAATTTATACTTCCACCAACAGTGTATAAGAATTCCTCTGCCTTCACATCCTTCCCAGCATTTATTTTTTCTTGTTGTTTGGATAATAGCCATTCTAAAAGGTGAGATGATATCCCATTGTGGTTTTAGTTTGCCTTTTCCTGATGATTAGTGATGGTGAACATTTTTTTTTTTTTAATATATAACTGCTAGCCATTTGTATGTCTTCTTGTGAGATACGTTTATTCAACTCTTTTGCCTATTTTTCAAAATTGTATTATTAGTTTTTGGCTGTTGAGTTCATATCTTTAAATATTCTGTACATTAATGTCTTGTCATCTGAATAGTTTGCAAATATTTTCTCCCATTTTATTGGTTATCTCCTCATTCTATTGTTTTTTTCTTCTGTGCAGAAGCTTTTTAGTTTGATATACTCTCATTTGTCTATTTTTGCTTTTGTTGCCTGTGTTTTTGAGATATTATCCATAAAATCTTTGCTCAGATCAATTCCCTGAAGCATCTCCCCAATGTTTTCTTCTATGGTTTCATAGTTTCAGGTCTTACATTTAAGTCTTTACTCCATTTTAGCTGATTTTTGTATATGGTGAGCTAAGGATCTAGTTTCATTCTTCCGCATTCTTCTGACATTCTCATCGAAGAGAATGTCGTTTCCCAAAACAAGTGTTCTTGGATTCTTTGTCAATGATAAGTTCACTATAGATATGTAGATTTATTTCTGGGCTCTCTATTATATTCCATTGGTCTATGTGTCTGCTTTTATGTCAATACTTTCCTGTTTTGGTTACTATAGCATCGTAGTATATTTTGAAGTAAGGTAGTGTGATACTTCAGTTTCAGTTTTGTTCTTTTTGCTCAGGATTCTTTTGGATATTTGGGGTCTCTTGTTCCACGTGAATGTTAGGATTTTTTTTCTATTTCTGTGAATAATGTTATTTGTTTCATAGGAATTGTATTGACTCTGTTATCACTTTTGATAGTATGATCATTTTTACAATATTAACTCTTTTAATTCATGAACATATATATATTTTTTAATGTGTGTACCCTTCAATTTTTTTCATCAGTGTTTTATAGTTTTCCTTGTAGAGAAATTTCACCTCCTTGGTTGAATTTATTCATAGGTATTTTAATATTTTTCTAGTTATTGTAAATGCACTTGCCTTCCTGATTTCATTTTCCTCCAGTTTGTTGCTGTTGTATAGAAATGCTACTGAAGTTTGTATGTTGATTTTGTATCCAGTAACTATACTGGATTTATTTATCAGTTCTAGGAGATTTTAGTGGTATTATTAGGGTTTTCTATATATAAGACTATGGGATCTGCAAACAGGACAATTTGATTTCCTTCTTTCCATTTTGGATGCCCTTTATTTCTTCATTTTGTCTAATTGCTATGGCCAAGATTTCTAGTACTGTGTTAAGAGTGGCAAAAGTGGGCATCCTTATTTTGTTCCTGTTCTTAGAGGAAAAGCTTTCAACTTTTCTCTGTTCAGTATAATGTTAGCTGTGGGTTAGTAACATACAGGCTTTACTGTGTCGAGGTACATTCCTTCTATACCTAGTTTGTTGAGAATTTTTATCATGAAGTGATGTTGAATTTTGTCAAATGCGTTTTCTGCATCTGTTAAAATGATCCCATTATTTCCGTCCTTCATTGTGTTAATGTGATGTACCACATTTATTTGCTTCCATATGTTCAGCCATCCTTGCATCTCTGTGGTAAATCCCACCTGATCATGGTGAATGATCTTTTTAATGTGCTGCTGGATTTGGTTTCCTATTATTTGTTGAGGATTTTTGCAACCATGTTCATAAAGAATATTGGCCTGTAGTTTTCTTTTCTGTTGTGTCCTTGTTTGGTTTCAATATCATGGTAATGCTGGCCTCATAGAATGAGTTTGGAAGAATTCCCTACTCTTCAATTTTTAACATGATCTCTGGAAAGAAATCAAAGCATTGCTCTTCTAGATTCATTACACTTGATTTCTTTAAATACATATGGCTGTAAAAGCAAAAAATATAACACAGGGATGGTTGCATTTATAATACATACCTGTGAAATATAACTATAGACATTGATTCATAAATATAAACACATATATATGTACTATATGGAAAAACAGTACCATAAAAGGATGGAGGGGGAATAATTGGAAATTTCCTATAGCCAGAATCGTCTATCTTAACCAGAAGACATTCAGTATCACTTTAAGTACATTGTGATAATTTAAATATCCATATTGTATTTCCTAGCTCAAACAACAATCATTCAAGAAAGTATAGCTAAGAATTTAGTTGTGGAATTCAAATGGTATATTACTACAAAGCGAGACGACACAAGATCTGGAAAATGGGCTACACATCTACTCGCCATTAAATTGGTACTGACAGACTAAAACTATGGTGCTCAAAAAATGGTAGTGTTCAACAGGGATTTGGGGGGTGTGACCCACATCTTAAGGAAGTGGCGAGCATTGTGGGAGGGAAGGGATTACCTCTATCCCTTTTTAGGGAGAGGTAAAGATATACATTGTAACCAAAATGTCTGAAAAAAATCTGTAATCGGGAAGTGGGCAGGTGGAAGGGGGGAGGAGGGAAAGAGTATGTACTTACATGGTGGGTGCGGTGCGCACCACCTGGAGGCTGGACACGCCAGAAGCTCTGGCATAGCAGGGTGGGGGTGCAGGGGCAAGATATGTAAACCTAACAATACCTGTACCCCCATAATATGAAGTAATAAAAACAAGAAAAGAAAAAAAATAAAAGCAACACTACATGCTATGAAAAATTTGAAACATCACAAAAAACATAAATAAGAAAATTAAAAAAATATTTATTTAAAACAAAAATATGTACTACAAAATTAAAAATTGGGACATTTTGAAGAGATATAGAAAAATTGGTAGACCAGGAGACATAGTAATTCTAAATGTATATGCACTTAATAACTTTTTCCCAAATATATAAATCAATGAAAGAACTTAAGGGAGAAATAAACAAATTTACAATTGTGTTTAGGAGATTTTATGACACTTTTCTCAATAACTGATAGAGTACATAAAATATTAGCAATATATGAATTATGAATAGCACAATTAATAACTTGACCTAATTTTCACGTTATCATACTTCACTCTACAAAGACAACAATTGACATGTAGAACACTGCATTCAACAATCTTATATCTGAGACATACAAAGTAGTTATCTGAAATAATCATATCATAGCCCATAAGGCAAACTTTAACAAATTATAAAGACTTGAGGTCATTGAGAATAAAATTCTGACCATAATAGTCTTAAAACTCAAAATAAATAACAAATATAACTTGACAATAATAAGACAAATAACCAAATTTAAAAATAAACAAAAGGTTTGAAAAGGCATTTTTAAATAGAAGATATACAAATGCCCAAAAAGCATTTGAAAAGGCACCCAATAACATAAATATAGATCTCTATGTCTCTTTAAAATTTGCAACCAAATAAAACCACATTATAGTATACAAGTCAGGACAGGGTTTAGGAAGCAGTAATGTGGGAAGTAGTAATGAGTAAATGACAGCACCATCTTGGTTTGGGCATTGGTTACTCAAGTGTTCACTTATGGTTTATGCATATATGTATGTTACATGTCAATAAAAACCTTACTAAAATAATCAAAGGCCCTTTCTTATAAAGTTGACTAAAGTTATTTTTAAAGTTTATCTATCTCCAAGACTAAAACATATTAGTACAAAACATTTTTGAAGCTAAGTAAAGAGAAAGTACTTCTGTGGATTTGAGAGTTTCTAGTTTTGGTGTCAGGCTAACTTGAGTTTTAATCTTAGTTCCAAGATAATAAGTAATATCTGCCTCACTTTACTTAGATGAAACATTTATACAATAATTATACCTATTTTGCAAGGTTGTTTGGAAGAATAAATCAGACATATTTTGTGCAAGTATTAAGCATTGCATATTGAGGCATATATGTTGGCCATGAAATATAAATGGTAGCTATTAAAATAATAATAGTGTGAATGAAAATAAAAGTAATATTGATAGGAACAAAAATAATTTAAAAGAGAGTATTGATAGAGGAACAGGCTGATAGATTATTCTGAAATGTTCATAAACTGATCTGAGTATATATAGGAATCAATACCTAATAGCATTTCAAAGCAGTGGGGATTAGATGAATTGTATCATAAATCATTTTTAGATTCACAGGCAGACAGCAAAAAGAGATAAAATAGTTGTATGCCATACATGACAGACAAAGGATGATATAAAAAACTCATATGAGTCAATAAGTAAAAAGATAAATAACTCAGTATAATGAATCAAAGGGCCCAATTAAGAAAATCACAAAAGAAAAAATATATATATACACTATATGTAAAAGCTTAATATGCAAAGGAAAATATAGTATACTTTACAGCGTGATTACATAAAATCAACAAGATATGTTTTTTGCTTTTCCAAAGGCTTATCAAATATCATATATTTATATCATCTTTGTGAGGAAATGGACATAATTTTGCTTTTGAAAGTGCAAATTAGTAGGCTCTTTCTGGAAGACAATTTGGAAATATGTATCAAAAAACGTAAACTTGAGCATCCTCATTTATCCAGAAATTATTCCTCTTAAAAGTTATCAAAAAGAAGTAATCATGATCATATTTCAGGGGTTAGCTATAAAGAAAGTAACTGCCTTCTCATTTGCAATGTGAAACTGTGGATATAACTGAAGTTCAAATAATAGGAAATTATTCCATTCATCCAAAGAAGTATTTTTCAGTGCTGATAATTATACTAAGACATAATTTTAAATGCAGGAGATAATTTTTACAATATACTCTCCCATTTCAAAAAACCCCATTACAAAATAAACATTATATTTTTGCAAAACAAACACATATGTTTGGAGAAAAGACTAGAGGCAAAGTCCAACAAAATGTTAACAATAGTTGTATCTGAGTGACAAAATTATGGATGATTTAATTTTTTTCATTCTGCTTATCTGCATTTTCTCAAGGTTTTACAAGGTGCATATATTATTTTACAGTGAAAAAGAGTTATAATATTTCAGTGCATTCTATGTAAAGGTAGCACTTTTTGATACATTAGTAGTAAGAAGAAGAGAGTAATAAATTAAATGCTCTCTGCAAGGATAAGTGTTATCAAATAAACCAGAGTTTGGTAGTAAACAACAAAACAAAACAAGACAATAGGCATAAAGAAATTGTGGAAACCCTTCCAGCAGGCAGGGGGAATAGTATGTAAAAAGGGCAAGGAGATATAAACCATTTTCCAAACAGTGCATGGAAATTAAATGTCTAGAGCTTCCATATCTCTGTCTCTTCATTGGTCTGGGCTGGAGGTAAATTAGGAGAAGACACAAGCAGAAGTCAGCTTATAATAGGTTAGCCCATCCACATCATGCTAAAGAGTTCAGATCTAACCCTCTAAAAACTGGAGAATCATTGCATTAGAAGAGAGGAGGATCAGATATGGATTTTAGAAAAGTCCCTCTGGCAGCACTGCCAGGATGACATTGCTAGTGAGCAAATGGAGATCAGTTACTTAGGATACCACTGCAATAGCTCATGCATTGGTGAGGACTTGCAATAAGGCAGCGACTACAGGAAGTCAAGGATAGGTGAGTTTGAGAGAAATTTAGGGAGTGGAATTAACAGGAACTATTGAGTATCAGGATGTAAAAAGTGAAAGTGAGAAAAATATCAAGGAATTCCCAATATGTTATTTTGTAGTATGATAATGCAATTTTCCCTTATTTTTCCTATATGTTATTTATTAGATATATATAGAAATACACACACACACACACACACACAAACACACACACATTACATACAATTAATTAAAGACTTTAAGATATGCCTGTAAAGTCAGCCAAACCAAAACAAAACAAATAACAAGAAGACTTAAAGTAAATAGGGAGGTGAGAAATGACCACAAAGAAACAAGACTAACAAAGAAAATAGAAACTAGGCCAAGCTGGTGTAGGCCCCAAGTGAGACTTTTTGGCCCTGGGAACAATACGAGGGAATCTATGACTCAGACCATGAAAAAAGGACAGACAGTGTCTGCTTGTGTGCTATAGATTCTGGTCTTTATGTTGAACCGTAATTTTTTTCCTAATATAATGATAATGTAATATATATTTTTTTCATATCAGAGACGACAGCTTGATTTCTTCCATTCTTTGTTCTATTTGTATTTAAAGTTCTTTTCATGATTGTTGCTGCTTGCTAAGTGCACACCTATAGCATTGTATAAGCATTCACGGTAATCGTGACTTTTTTGTGCTTGTGTGGAAGAAATAAGTGTGGGCTGGAAGGCAGCCTGGGTGGAGCAGAATGTACAATTTCGCTAGTCATGAGAGCTTTCCTGGGTGCCCACAGCGTCCACTCCCATCACAGCTCTTTGCGCAGCATACGGTGAGTAGTCTCATGCTTTCCTTTCTCCCCCACCGGAGGGTGCATTAGGCAAGATGAGGCAGGGGCTTTGCTAGGTAGCTAGATGGATGGATGGATAGATAGATAAGTAGATAGATGAATAGTCAGGCTGGTTAATTCATCGACTCAGCAAATGTTTGGCGAGTGGCCACTCTGCACCAGAGATAAACGAGGTCAGATTCCTAACATGGTGGAGTGCATGCATCTCCCAGCCTCCCACACCGGCACCTAACACGGGCCGTGGCAACCGACAGGAGCTCGATACTCAGCAGTCACTTACAGGTGGCCTTGATGTCGGTCCTGATCATTTGCCTCCGACCTCTGTGCCCCTGCACATGTTGCTTTATGGAGTCTTCTCTTTTCATGTGCAAAAGTTGTACGGGTTGGGGGAGGATAAAGGAAGTGGGGGCAGCAGCAACACAAATTTCCTTATAAAATTCATGAAAAGTGAGAAGCAGCTTGTCCTTGTCTCCGGTCTGATGGTTGCCTGGGCAGCAGAAGCTGTCACACGTGTGTATCAGATAATGACGATGGGGAAGGACGTGGAGGGGGAAATGTTTCCTAGCCATGTGGTTAGCCAAATGCCCCAAGTGCCTGTTGATTAAGAGCACAGACTGTAGAGTCGCCTAACTCACAATTCCACCACCAGCTTTATTGAAGGATAATTGGAAAATACAGTTGTATATATTTCAGGTGTACAATGGGATATTTTGACATTTTGAGGCAATTACCACAATCCATTACCTCACACAGTTACCCTTTGTGTGTGTACGGGGTGACAGCACGTAAGATCTACTCTCCTAACAAATTTCAAGTAGAAAATATAGTATTATTGACTATAGTCACCATACCGTACATCAGATTTCCAGAACTTATTCATCTTATAACTGAAAGTTTGTACCTTTTGACCCAAATTCCACTTCACCCACCAACTCCTGGTAAAATTACTGTTTTACTCTTTGTTTTTATTAGTTTCATTTCTTTAGATTCCATATATAAATGAGATCATGCAGCATCTGTCTTTCTGTGTCTGGCTTATGTCACTTAGCATAATATTCTCTGCATACATACGCATTGTCACAAATGGCGGAATTCCCCTATTTTTAAAGGCTTAGTAATATTCCTCTGGGCATCAATCTCCCATTTGCCTATCTGCCTATGAAGGTACATAGATAGCATTTTTCTTTATCCATTCTTTCATCAACGGACACTTAGCTTGCTTCTGTTATATATCATGCCTACGGCGAATAAGGTTACAATGAACATGGGAGTGCAACTATCTCAAATAAATACTGATTTTAATTCTTTTAGATCTATGCCCCTTTTCACAGAAATGTAAGAAAACATTTCTAAAATTTTATGGAATCACAAAAGACTCTGAATAGCCAAAACAATCATGAGTGCTCATACCTTCATCTGAATCTTTATGCTATTTACTGATAGCACTTCTCATTGAACATCAATTGAAATTGATACGGTGCTGCTCATTACTCACCTTTTCATTCAGGTTGGTGACTTCCTAGAAAACTGACATTGTGCCTTAGGTTTCTGCATGTTAAATTCCTGCCCTCATGTTTGCATATGGTTGGTACTTAATAAATGCTAATTATTGATGACATCATAGATATGGCATCATTTTGAAAGGCCTAGGTCATCTCCAAAGAAGCAAAGTAAGAGAGAAAGTTTCTTCTTAGCTAAGAGTCAGAAAATCTGGACCCATCCCAAGGTGACTGACAGTGCCCAAACTGGGAGCACTGATCTCTTTAGCTGTAGAAAGGAGCCAACATTGCCTCTGAGGACAATATGTACAAACAGGATCAATAAAACACCAGAAATTATCTCTAGCACAAAGCAGGGCTTGACTAATGGGTTGCAGGTAGAAGGATGTTATGGGCTTAGAATCAGAATATTCTATATTTAAATGCTGGCTCCATCTGGGTGCTGGCTACTAGTTATAGACTGAGTTATTCTCTCCCTCTTCACAAAGTTCATATGTTGAAGTCCTAACCCCCTGCACATCAGAATGTATCTGTATTTGGAGATATGACTTTAAAGTGGTGATTAAGTTACAAGGAAGTCACATGAGTAGGCTCTATCCCAGTGAGCCTGGTGTCCTTATAAGAAGAGATTAGGGCACAGACGCATACAGAGGGAAGACCACGTGAAGACATACGAGAAGATGGTTATCTGCAAACCAAGAGAGAGGACTCAGAGTGAAGCCAACCCTGCCAACACCTTGATCTGACACTTTGTAAATTTCTGTTGTCTAAGCCACCCAATCTGTGGTACTTTGCATGACAGCCCTTGTCAACTCAGACACTATTCAACTTTTCTGAGCCTCAGTTTGTAGTATAAAAAGGGTTAACCATACTTAACTTCAGGGAATTGTTTGTGAGGCTTATATATGATTTATGTAAGGCAATTACTCTAAACGTGATACCTGGAAGTTGCAATTACGACAGTAATAGTAGCAGGACATTTGATGACAGGATGAGTATTATTGTTTCCAGTCTGCAGGGCTGTTGAGAGGATCAATTGGGATGATAATTTTGATGTAAAATATAAATTTCAACCTCCTGAATAAAAGTACCTAAATGTGAACCCTCTTCACCATTGATCACATATCTGACTTTGATTACATTGACTCTCTCCAGGCATCACATTTCATCCCATTAAATCAGGTGGAACCTATTTATTAATGAGATGACCTACTATTAATGAGGTAGAACCTACCTCATTGGGTTGTTAAGAAGAAGAAAAATGGTTAACATTCATGGAATACTTATTAGTACTTGTTGGGAACTACTATCCCCAAGCCCTTTTCCTATATTCAACTCATTTAATATGCACAAAAGTCCTGGGGATAAAGTAATATTATTATCCCCATTTTTATAAAGTAGGAAATACATGGCATAGACTGGGAAAGTCACTTGCTTCAAGTCACAGAATTAGTAAAAGGTACAGCCAGGATTCAAACTTGGGCAGAAGAGCAGAAATGTTGGGGGAAAAAAAACAAGATATTAGTTCATGCATTACATATTGTATTATCTGATTTTATTATTCCTTCCCCAGTCTTTGTTGTGGGCTTTCTCTTCAACTCTGAGGAAAAGTGTTCACCTTCCTACCAGGACTAGAATCTTGATCAGATGGTCTCTTAGAGATTTGTCAACCTCTGAGAACTATATACTGATGTAAAGCACTTCTTAGGGATCTCTTTCTGTCCCCGAGTCACTGTGATAGACATTAGTGCTCTCTGACTCCTGAACACATGGCTCTGTCCCCCATGTGGGGAGTGGGGACATATGACTAGTTCTACTCAGTAAGATATGAACAGAATTATATATGTTACTACTGAGTTCAGTGAGACTCCTCTGAACTCAGTTTCCCTTTGGCGTGGTGTCCAGCAATGATTGTGGGGCTGCCTGCACCATTGCCTGGGTTCCTGAGCAATTGCTATGACCAGAACAATCTTCTGACTCACAATAGACATGCAGCTTAAAGGAGAAGTAAACTTTTGTTGATTTAGCCACTGAAATTTTGAGATGGTTTGTTGCTGTCATATAACTTGGTCTACCCTGACTGATGCATCCATCCTATTAACCTCCTTGAAGTCTTTTCTGTTTGATCATACTCTCAATTCTCAAGGTCTTCTTTCTCCTCCTATGGAACTTTCTCTCTCTTTCTACATTCAATCTGTCTTTCTTTCCCATACAACTCCTTTCTGCAGTCCTGCTCACCTTGGGGTGCCCACTTGGGGTAACCTAAGTATAAATAAATTTAGGGGTACAGTCACTCTGTCTGCCCTCCATTATGCTCCAGATTAGGTTCAGAATGTGGAGTCAATCCTATGTCCTGATTATAAAATCCAGCCATTAAAAGCCTGATTTCTGAAGATTTAGGTGCAGTCTGGGTCATTGCAGCCAAATCATGCCCTTTAGACTTATCTTCTCAATGATAAGATTGTGTCCATTGGAGACTGCACGGAAAATGTCTGTTCAACAAGGACAAAAGAAGCCAATTTGCTCCTTAAAAGACCTTGAAAATTCACTCCAGTAGCATGAAATGGGTCAATAAAAACAAGAAATGAAATTGAGGTCAGGGACTTTCTCTGGAAGAGACAGTAAATACTACCTACCAGAGGCATCCCCCATCCTTCTGTCCCCACCGTGCAGCTGCAGATTCATTGGTGAAGATGCTGATTAACAGCTGGAAGAAATCTGTTCACTGTTGAGTGGTGCCCCCAGAACCATGGTCCTTTTTCTAGGAGGAAACAGGGAACTGTGGAGAAATCTTGCAAGCCACGCTGCACCCTTAACAGACAAGATCAATTGCTTCAATTCCTAATTCTATACTTGTAGCTAAAATCTCAGCACTTTGTTTACGGATTAGGAGTGGGGATTTGGCTATATTATAATTATTTTAAGGCAGGGACTAGATATTATTGAAGATTCTATTTCAGTACCTGGCACAGTCCATGGTAGATAGTACAAGCTTATGAGTTTCCAGGAATGACTGGTTAGACATATGGATAAACTGCATAAGTTGCTCTCTTCATCTCTCTTTTTTGCTGTCATACACACACAAACACACATACACACACACACACACACACACATGCATTCTCCTATTCATTGACTACATTCCATATTAGATGCTATATATTCTGTCTTGTTTATAACCACATCCATTGCATTTTCCATAGTGCCTTACTCACAGTACCCCAGTGAGTGTTTGTGGAATTGATGATTTAGCCATCTCTTATGTAGGGAGAAGAGAACATTGGAATTGATAAAAAGGCTGCTCCTATAATTAATTAAGCACTTACTGGGTGCTGACTATGTGACCATTCCTGTCCTAATTAACAAGCATGAGGACATGAGGTAGGAAAGGCTCTGTCCTTCTCCTTTTGGTAAAGAATACATGCCTCTAACAAAGGATGTCGAGTTCAGTTAAGTAAAAAAATATGTGGAGGCAAATGATACAGAGAGGAAATCTCACCCAGAGGAGAGAGGGGGAGGAAAAGAGGACCTCTTAAATGATGACCCTTGATCTGACCATTGGATGGATGAGTCAGAATTTGCCATCTGGACACATCAGAGGATGAACATTCTGGGCTGAGAGAACAGAATAGGGACAAGGTGTTATAGTTCACCTGGCACTTTTATATTCATTTTAACATTTGACCTTTCCAATAACCCTGGGCATATAAATAAGACAGAGGTTGCGTTTCACCCTAAAAATCATCAGGAAAGGCAAAACGAGAACTTTGACATCCTGAATCTTAACAAGATGCACGGTTCAATACGGCTTGCTTCATCCTTCAAAGCTCAGATCAAATCTCATCACCTCCAGGAAGCCCTCAGATTCACCTAGCAAAGGTTTCTACCCTCTGGGCTCAGAGTCTGCCAGCTCTGTCTCAAGCAAGCTGTGAGATACCAGACAAGTCATGTTCATTTTCTTCATCTGCTAAATCAGGGTGTTAGAACATCTTTCCCTTGAAACTGTAGTAAAACTAATAAGACAGCACATACTACAAGGTTTGGCATAGTATCTCAATAAATGTTTATTGAATCTGAACTTCAGTTTCTTCAATATTTATAAGGGAATAATGAAATCTGTTCCTTCGCCTCTTTGCAGGAATATAGCAAGGCTCACATGACACATGCATGTGAAAGATGTTCCTTGAGAAACTGTGAAGGGATGGAAGGCATAGGGTTGGAGACTGTGGGCTCTGAAGACAGAATGCGTGAGTTTGAATCCTGTTTTTACCACTTGCCAGCTGGCGGGGGAAGGGAGGACGGGGGGGTGTGAGGGGGGAGGGAACTTCATTAACCTCTCAGGTTCATTAACCTCTCAGCTCCTTTTGTTGTTGTTTTCCTTCTCATCTATGAATTGTTATGATAATAAAATGAGTCAAGAAAGGTAAAACACTTAGAACAGTGAGTGGCACATAATAAGCATAAATGAGTGTTAACTATTAAAATTCCTACTACGTATTACATCTGTGCCTTAATACCGGCTTCTTGGGTTTGATAATAATAGTAATAATGCATGGGAGCCCTTTTTATTACTTTGGACCTCCTTCTCATTCTTATTTCAATTATTAAAGGAAATAGTAGCCTGAGAACAGGGACTTTGTCAGAAAATCCTAACTCCCTTGTCCATGGTCCCATGGTCACAGTCACCAGCCTGCATGCTCCTTGGTTAAGAATCAAGTCTGGTGCACCCTCCAAGCTGCAGGCACTCTGCTCCTCTGAGCCCTCTGCCCTCCTCCTTGGCCGGAGGATGCTATGGGGTTATCTGCCTTTTCCCTGGTGATGTTGGAAACACAGGCTATTTTGCAGCCAAAAATATGCAGCTTGAGATTCAAGGTGAAACAGATGCATTGATTCTGGAAAAAGATGAGAGGGTAGAAAAAGTATTCAGGAACTTCTGAGTGGAGTTGAGGGGGAAGGAGACTTAAAAGTTTATTTAAAATAATTTTGAAAAATAATCCACTGGGATTTCTAACTGATTTGACTGACAAGTTGTTCATGTAGATTGACTAGTAATGCCTTCTTTTTAGGCAGGGGTAGAGAATTTCTTATTATGAGAGATAGTCCCTCTGGCTTCATTAAGGGGTTAACCATCCTTCAACTTGAACTTTATCTCTCTCGGTTTCTTTCCTAGTGATTTATGGTCCTTGAAGGTTACAGAGGCCTGAGATCCAAAAACATAATAACAATAATGGCATGTAATGTGGGGGCAGCACTGTGCTCTCATCTGTGTGTTCTACAGTGGGCATGCAGCATATTTTTGTAATAAAGATGGCAGAGACTTAGGAAATGAAAACACTGCAAATAAAATGTTGCAGCACTTGACATATTTAGTGGATTCAAAATATATGAAGTTAGGTATATATGTTATATAAGAACATAATATTGGTAACTTTCCAAGGTTGAAATCCAACATCTATTGAGTATTTTGTCCAGGAGACAGTCTAGATGCTTTCCATAAATCACTTCCTATAATTCTCACCAACGGAATGGTGACAGAGGGAACAATAGCTTCATTTTATACATGAAGATATTTTGAGGCTCAAAAGGATTAATCAGCTTGCCTAAGATCACACAGATAGGAAATGAAGGAGAGATTAGACCAAGTCTCCAAAGCTAATGCTCTGTATGCTATGGCAAATTTTCTCTTTCAGTCTAAGGAAATCAGGGTTTCAATTCTGAGTACAATACAGTGCAATTTGTCCACGTAGGGCGCCTGATCTTCAGCATCAACATCACCTGGGAACTTGCTAGAAATGTAAATCCTTGGGCCCACCCCAGACATACTGAATCAAAAACTCTGGAGGTGGAACACAGCAATCTGGATCTTAACAAGCCCTTGGGGTGATTCTGATGACTACTATGATTTCAGTAACGTTTGTGAAGAAATTGAGCCTCACAGAAGCAAAGTAAATGCCCACGTTCCAAGAACAGAGCGAGGTTTTGAAATGAGGTATGTCATCCCCTAAACACTTAATTTTGCTGGAGGTTGTTTCTCAAGTAGAATAAATTCTTTAGTATCTAAGCTTTAGTTTTCTCAGCTGTCAGTTAAAAACACTATACTATTGTGGCCAAAGATGAAGGTTCTAAAGGTCAGCATCTCTCCTATTTACTAGCTATGTGCTTTAGGAAATTTATTAAGCTCTTTGTGCTTACAGTTTCTTATCTGTTAAATGCTTATTCAGGCTGTTATGACAATCATAGAGAAACTGCATGTTACGTGCATCTGCACAATGCCTGGCACAGAATACTCAGTACATCAAGAATTTGCCATTCATGTTAATACCTCATCCTTTCTCTTTCTAGATAAACAGGGTATCCTTATCCAATGCCTGGAGCATACTAGGTACCCAGTAAATGCTCAGCCCTTTTTGTTCTTTCTAATAGAGGCTTCTTTTATTCCCTTTGACAGCCTATCTTCTAAGCTAGTCTTTCACCTTCTGGATTTTCTCCCTGCAGCCAACTCCCATAATGTCAAGCAGTGAAAATGAATCCTGGGGAAATAAATTGCAAACGTATTGTAATAAAAATAGTTAGCTTCAGTCAACTTGAGCATTACACTCTTAATAAAAGAGTCTGCCTCCAAAAGGAGTCATCTTCTAGCTGCTCCTCCTAAAAACCTAGATTATCAACTATTTCTCCTTAAGATACACCCTCCCTTCCCTTGTGGGTCCCTCCACCAGACCCCCTTCCTGGGTAGTCCCTTCTTTTCTTTCTGATGAAGCCCCGGAGACAGTCACTGCATCCCACTTGGTGAAATAGCAATTTAATAAGATGCTTAATTATTTTTGTACCAACAAAAATATTTTGCTTAATACTGTAATTGCATTTCCCATTTTGCTTGAAAATTGAATGCTGAGAAGCATTTGAACTTGTCACATCAGTGCACCACCTGGAAAATCAACAGATGCAACACTAAATGCTGAGGCTCCTTTTGCAATCATTTGTAATACTCAACTCTGGGCAACAGGTTTAGAGGACTCTCTGAATCTAGCTCAAGAGGAAAAATTTTGTATATGCATAATTTGATTGGTAAAGTAGAAGGGGATGATAAGTAATGCTAGACAGGCATGGGTTCTATACAAGGATTTGACAGTTGCCAATACATAATCTTGTAATTAAATTGCAATACCTCTTCTAAGTCTTAGTGTACCTGTCTCTGAAATGAGAAGAAGAGTAATGATGCATACACTATTGGTCAATGATAGATTTAAAAGATAGCATAGTAGGTATGGCTGACACCTACCTAGTAGGCATTCAGTTAAAAAGAGGCTTCCTTTTAGTCCAAAGAGATGTTCTAGAGAAATTGATTTCAGCATTTAATAAACATACTCAAGTTAAACAAACAAAAAATTGGAGAACAATGCCTCCAGCCTGTGTATAGAGGAAGCCAAGCTCAAAATAATTAAAGTGAAGTTGTTCTGGTGCCTCACTCATCTGTGCTTATCACTCAGTTCATTGTCACATTTCTCTTGCATTGTCTCTATACTTCTTGTCCCCTACATGCATGGTAGATAGCACCTATGACAAATTGCTGTTTCCATGAATCACAGGGCTGTTAATCCCTACCGTGTCTCCTTAAAACACATCCTGCATTTCGCCTGATGCTGTGCTTTCCTTACAAATCTTTTAGTTGCCTAGTTACTGGCCTAATATTGATAATACCTACTGCATGTCTATTTACCCTGCTCTTCTCTGCAGACTGGAGGGTCTCCAAAGCACTCTATGGGCAGGCTTCTGCTTCCCAACTGCTCTCTGTGGCTTTCTTCTTGTTTCCTTTTCCCAGGCTTTTATTTTTCTACTTCTTTAAAAATTCCATGCAAATTTTTCAAAAGATAGACTCCAGCTTTCTCAGTTCTTTATACTTGATACATGTCAAGGCATACCCCATTATAAATGCCAAAGCAGTTTGTGCTCTAGATGTATTTCAAATTAGGAACAAAGCAGTTTATAATCTTGGTAGTGTTATAGTCTTTTATTTTATTTTTTAAAGATTTTACTCTAAAAACAAACCTAGTCATTATTTAAAAATTGAAAAAAACTGAAAAGAAGAAAAGAAAGAAACATGAGATACATAATAAAAGCACCTAAAAGTAATTATTTCAAATGTCATGGCATATTTTTCCATGCATAAATTTTTAATTTTTTGTAATAATATCATAATGCTTATTTGTTATTTTTTTTATTCTGGTTCTTTTAAATTGTTTTTTTTTTCCCATGTACTTGCTTTCCTTATTAAACTCTCTTCACAAACAAAATTTAAATGGCTACATATTACGCCCTTTGATTAGAGGAATCAGCTTTCTTAGCTATTCTTCTACTGTTGTTCCTTTAGGTTATTTTTCAATTTCTTCATATAATAAATAATTATGTGATGGTCCACTTTGCCCACAAAGCTTCCATTCCAGAAGGAGATCATAAATAAGAAATGTAAAACATGAGCAACATATTACATCAGGGATAAAGGTGAAAGGAAGAAACAAAGTGTCATTTGCTACTTAAAAGCAGTGGCTCAGGCAGGCTTCCCTGAGAAGACAGACTGGAAGGAGGTGAGGAAGTCAGCCAGGCAGACACGTGGGGAGGGTCCATCCAGGAAGAGGGAATCCGGAGTGCAAAGGCTTTGAGGTAGAAGAGTTAGGATGTGGGGACAAAGATAATTGAGGGTCCCAGAGCCACACAGATAAGCATTCTTGACAGAATGGTTTTAGGACCCCGATAGCTAGGATGCTGTATGGTATGTCTAAGTTTTCAAATCTGGGAGCATCAGAGGATGGAAAGTAACCAAGGTGACCCTAACATTCCCCTCAGGGTTACTAATCTTTACACCGGTTTCTTCTGATTACAGCCCCTGACCTCCATTTGCTTAGAGCATTTACTTTAGAAACCTTTCAGTTGTTAATGCTTTCTCTGCCCCCATTGAGATGTAAATCATCTCCCAGCCTCTTGCAAGTTTAACAGCCTAGGGAAGTCTTTCTAAAGGGCCTGGGAGCTATCCTTTAAAATGTAATCATCAAAGGAGATAATGCCCCTGTCTGCGTCTCAGAGGGAAGGTAGGGCCCTAACTTTGTCAGCACCAATTAACAAGCACAGGTGGCCTAACCACAGTGACCAGCCTCCCCTCAACATCCTCCAGTATTTTTCCACTATCTCACCTCAGTTCTAAAGAATACTCCACTCGACATCTTGTTTCAGCGGAATAGATTTCCATTTTCCCAGTTATTTTAGTCTTATCCCATCTTGCAATAGTCTTGAAGAGTCCTCCTTGCCTCCACCTAGTGCAATTCTTCTTTGAAAAGAAGTGTAATCTTGTATTTCCCAAAAATGTCTTCTTTGGGGCTCTGGTCCTCTGAATTAGTTGGCAAGTGTTCACCTTAATAGTCATGGCACACACTAAATAGGCTACTTCCCCATAGTTGCATAGAAGCATAGACCCCACGTCTTGGAGTAACTTCTTACTCTTCTCTCACATCCCACATTCCACCAGCAAAATCCTGTTGTCTCTACCTCCACAATACATCCTGAATCCCGACCCTTCTCTCCACTCTCACCTCAACCACTGGCCATGACACTGTCATCCCCTCTCACTTGGAATATTGCAGTGGCATTCTAACTGGTCCCTACCTGCATGCCCCTTATTGTTCACTCTCTGTAGAGCAGGAAAAGATCTTCTAGGAGTCAGATCACTCCACTCACCTGCCACAAGCCTTCAGTAGTTTCCCATCACACTTGTGATAAATTCCAAAGTCTCCCATTGCTCCCAAGGCCCTCCCTGCTTCTCTGATCCTGTCTTTTCCCACTTCTGTTCTCAGTTACTCCATTCCAACCATTTGGCCAACAATGCTCCTACTGTAGGGGGCTGTGAACCTTATTGCTGCTACTGTGTGCACCTTATGTATGACTTCTATTCTCACTGCTTTGCTCTCATTACCTGCTGACATATTGCCTCCTTATACCATCTGATTTCTCCATCTGAAAGAGTATACCTTGTCAATCTCTATCACTGTGGCTTGCTTTCAAAATATTAGGTTATTAAGTATGAAATGTCCGGTTTCCTTAAGTACTACAAGTTTGACAGTTCATATATCTGACATTTCACTTTGCAACTTCTTGTGTTATTTTTATGGTGAAGGTACATGTTCATGCTTTCAAACTCATGGTTTGGCTTATAATTATCTTTCAACATTTTTTAGAGCAATTTTTGTGTAATCATGGATAAGTCAAATATTCATGTTATTTTCAAATGTGAGTTCTGTCATGGAACCAATACAACACAGGCAGCTCAAAATATCAATGAAATGTTTGGGAAGGATGTGGCCAATGAATGCACAGCACATCAATGGTTTGAGAATCTCCATTCTGGTGATTTTAATCTTGAAAATGAGCCACGTGGGTGACCTGAGACCAAGGTGGATCATCGTGAGCTGAAAGCTGTAGTGGAAGGGAATCCATCTCAATCTACATGTGAATTAGCAGCAAGGTTTGATGTTACTATTCCAACAATATTGGACCATTTGAAACAAATCTGCAGGGTAAAGAACCTGGATAGATGGGCACTAAATGAATTAAATGAGTGTCAGAAGAGAAATCATCTCGAAGCTAGCCTTTCTTTACTGTCACAGCATAAAGGTGAACCATTTGTACACCATATTGTCATGTGTGATGAAAAATGGATTCTTTTTGACAATCACAGGTGAGC
Source organism: Microcebus murinus (assembly GCF_040939455.1). Lineage (NCBI taxonomy): Eukaryota > Metazoa > Chordata > Mammalia > Primates > Cheirogaleidae > Microcebus > Microcebus murinus. The sequence continues at coordinate 79,032,083 of NC_134115.1, read as the reverse complement.
AGCACAATGGTTGGATAAAGATGAAGTGCTGAAACAAGTCCCAAATCGAATATTCATTAAAAAAAAAAAAGCTAATGGTGTCTGTTTGGTGGTCCAGCGCTGGTATTATCCACTATAGCTTCATGAAACCTGGTCAATCAATTACAGCGGATGTCTACTGCACTAAGTTGGATGAAATGATGAGGATGCTTGTGATTAAGCAGCAGAGACTGGTCAATAGAGACAGGCCTATCCTCTTGCAAGACAATACTCAACCACATGTTGCAAAAAGCAACGCTGCTCAAACTATAGAAACTGGACTTGGGAACTCTCTGTCATCTGCTGTGTTCACCAGACCTTGCACCAACTGAATACCACTTCTTCCAGGTTTTGGATGACTTCCTGCAAGGAAAAATGTTCAATTCTCAACAAGCTGTGGAAAACACCTTTCACGATTTCATCGCAACTCATTCTCCAGGCTTCTTTGCTACTGGCATAAACAAGCTATCGTTAAGATGAAAAAAACTGTGTCGATAGTTTAGTCACATACTTTGATTAATTGTACTGCTTGTTTGAGATATAATAAACGACACTTTTGATTAGAAATTGGACATTTCATATTTAATGGCTTTAACCCATACAAGGACCTAACTCACATTATGGATTTATTTTATTATTGTCTATCCACCCTCCCCAGACATTAGAACGTAAGTGCCATTTTGTTCACTGCTGCATTTTTGTAGCCCGACACATCCTTCTATAAAGTAAACAATCAACGTGTATTAAGAGAATTGGGGAATAAGTGAAATATGCTAAGAATTCTTGCAGCACACACATACACAATTTCTCAACTTTTTGGCCCACTATTTCCCAACCTTACTGGTCCACCAAATCCTTTTTCATGCAACATCTCTTAATATGGGGTTCAATCAGAAAGCTCTGGTCAGGCAGACTAAGGATGGCTGCAAACTCTTTGATCCTCCTCTCATCAAGAGGCAATATGTGTCTTCCTTATGCTTGAATCCAGGAAGCTCTGTGACTACTTTGTATGATAATATGTGGTAGAAAGGGTGCTCCTTCGTTTTCTGGGCCCAGGAAACTGGGTAGCATCTACCTTTTATCCCTTGAAGTCCTGAGCTGCCACATAAGAAGCCCAAGCACCCTGACAAGGCCATGCAGGAGAGGCCACACGTAGACCCTCTATCTGCACTCTTAGCAGAAGCCAACCTTGTATCTGCCCCACCCCCAATGTCCTAGACATGCAAGAGACGGTGTCCTGGACTCTCCAGACCAGCTAAGCTACCCTCTGAATACCACTAAGTGACCTCTGTTGACACAACATGGAATAGAAGAATCTCCGACTGAACCCTGCCCAAGTTCCTGACCCACAAATTCATGAGATGTATTAAAAATAAAATGATTGCAGTTTTAAAACACCTTAAGCCAATCTACATTTTGCATATTTTGTTATGCAGCAACAGATAATTGGAATGTTGATGAAATTCACATGCTTCATTTTCTTCAGATGGGAGGACAAAGACGTGGAGAGCAAATTGTCCCTTTCTGGAGGTCTCTTGGTTCACAGCAGAGCTTTGATTAGAAACCACACCTTCTGACTCTAGCCCAGTGCTCCTCCCACGATCAGCAAAGACGTTGAGGTTCCAATCTGAATCCCTATTCCCCCTTCTCTCACATGGGATGTCCCCTTCAGATTAAACTGGCATTATCAAACACATTCTGAGTGTCAATCCACAGGCCTAGGAGTGTTTACATACTCATTTCACTTAGTCTCTCCAGCAAGGGGAGTTCTTTGAGAACCCAGACTGGGCTGAGGAGCAAAGAGGGATGTCACTGAGGCTATAAAATGAAAGGAAAGTCCAGCCACAGTGTAAATTGACCGGAATATATTTCATTCTCCTGGCTGTGAGGCCTCAAGCTTTTGAATGAATATGTGCTTAACTATTTATAATTGACCTTTGCACAAAGGAACATGAAATTTTTATAGCCCGAAGCTTCATTTATTAACTTTACTGGAGTGTAAAATATTGCTGTTTGCCATAAATTTATACCAGGACAAACAATATATATGCTAATTAGTAGTCATGCCGTCGTCTGCGCACTGTTGTGTTGGCTGGTCATTTCCGACAGGCAAAATAGCAGAATTCAATCGACAAATGACAATTGAATCGCTTGATACTTTCTGTTTAAACAGTGAAGTCTGTAGTGGTGAATTAATGGTGTTCATTATAACAAGTCCATTTCCTTTTCATTTCCTTTATAAATTAGTCCAGGTAACATGCTGAGCCCCTTTGAGAATGGCTCCCGGGAACCTGCTGAGATACACCTGCAAAACCCAAAACTCAGCAGAATCCCTCCAGCTCTCACCCTGTGGTTTTCATGTTCCTTCTTGAGTTTCAAAAATTTACTGATGCTTCAGGCTTGGATGGGTCCTTAGAGATCATCTCTTGTTGTTTTACAGAGAGGGAAGGAGACCGAAGCTGAGGGAGGCTTAGCAAATTGCCAAACGTCACACAGAAAGGCAGAGATGGATCCAGGATTCAGAGGGGGTCTCAGTGAAAAATCAGCTTCAGAAGGTACTTAGCAAGAATTTTGTCCTACCCATTTGCAAGATGTAAAAACTGAGGATTAGGGAGGGCAAGTTGAAATATTGTATGCTTTGTGAATCCTAGCATTCCTAAGTAGAACCTGTAGCTTCATTCATGTATCCATTCATGTATCCATCCATTAATATATGTTTACTGAGTATGTACTATGTTCTAGATACTGGAGATAAAATGGTTATCCCAAAAAACATAGCCTCTTCCCTCTTGGAGTCGAAAGTATGGAGTGAGAGACATATGTTAAACAAATATTCACATAACTATATATTAGCAAGATGTAACAGGTACTATGAGTGCTATGAGGATGGCAACAAGGAATGTAATCTAGTCTGGAGGACTAGATATCACATTGCATTGAGATATAAATCATGAATAGGGGTGGAGAGGGAAAGGATGTTGAGGGATTGGGTTCAACATATTCCAGACTTAGAGAATAGCATATTCAAAGGGTCTGAGGGAAGAAAAAACTCAATCCATTATAAGAATGAGAAAGAATAGCATGAGGCTAGTAATCTGGGTGGTCACAGTTTGGATCATACCGAACTTTGGGAGTTTTAGTTCTTTATCCTAAGATACACAGAGAGCAAGTAAACACTTTAAGGGACATGGAAATGACATGCAAAAATAGGAAACTTTCTCTATATTGTAATATATTGTGTTGAATTGCAGTGTTGCTCTCATGGCTGTACCTTTAACTATAAAATGAGGATGAAAACTGTGTCTATTTCTACTTTATATTCACATCACTAGGTCAGTTCTTGGGCTGTAAAGAATAACTGAATAACTGCTTGACATATGAGAAGAAAACTTTCCCACCATCACATACAAATACTGGCTCTGTTTTATCTTTACATCACAACAGATTATTTCTTCTCTTTTCCATTATACGTGTAAATATGTAAAACATGCCAAAGACATCTTTCTTCATGTTTGCTGACACAATACATTTTATTGCTGAGAACAAAATCCACCTAAATGGTTTTTCAATGATATATAAGCTGAAGCTTCCTGAAATTTTCTGGGAAGGGTTTTGTTCCTTAACAAAAGGGTGGAAAGAAGCTGATACATCTCCCTAGCCTTCTTCTTGCCTTGAATTCAAATGCAATGACTGGAGCAGCAGCAACCATTTCACGAGCATGAGTCAACAAACATTAGGAAACAGCAAAGAAAACTATTAATATACAGAAATCAATCTCAACATTGTTGATCTGTTAAATCAATCTCTCATTCTGGACCCTTATTTGACAAGAAAAAATAAACATATTAGTTTTAGCCAATCTCATCAGGTTTTCTGCTATTTACACCAATCATAACCCCATCTGTTACAAAGCTATCCCTATTATGGGATAGTTCCTATCCCATAATAGGAACTCAATAAATATTTAGTCTTTTCCCATTTCAGTAACCCTCTTTTCCACCAGGACATTTTTTTTTAATTTCAAAAATTAAAAAGGTACAAATGTTTTAAGTTATATGGATTGCTTTTGTAATGCTTGGGTCCCAGCTATAGATGTTCCCATCACCCAAATATTGTTTATTGTACACATTAGGTAGGTTTTTGCCTCTCCCCTATACCCTTTCCCCCTGGTTGATTTTCACTGAGTTTTTCTTCCCTCTGTGTACATGTGTGCTCATCAATTAGTTCCAATTTAATAGTGAGTACATGTGGTGTTTATTTTTCTATTCTTTAGATACTTCACTTAGGAGAATGGTCTCCAGTTCCATCCAGATTGTTGCAAAAGGTTTTAATTCATCCTTTTCTATAGCTGAGTAGTATTCCACGGTATACCCATACCATATTTTATTGATCAACTCATGAATTTATGGACACTTGTGTTGATTTCACATCTTTGTAATTGTGGATTGTGCTGCAAATAAACATTTGAGTGCAGGTATCTTTCTGATGAAAAGTCTCCTTTTCTCTGGTAGATACCCAATAGTGGGATTGCTGGATCAAATGGTAGGTCTAGTTTCAGCTCTTTGAGGAATCTCCATAGTGTTTTCCACAGGGATTGTACTAGTTTGCAGCCCTCTCAACGGTGTATAAGCAGTTCTTTCTCTCTGCATCCATGCCAGCATCTATGGTTTTTGGACTTTTTAATAAAAGCCATATATATACCTAACTGGGGTAAGGTTTCTCATGGTGGTTTTAATTTGCATTTCCTTGATGATTAGTGACATTGAGCATTTTTTCTGACAGATTTTCTCCCATTTAGCCTCATCATTTCATTCATCATGTGCATTCAAATACTAGAGAGAGAGGGGAAGGTGGGAGAATGAAATTACCTTGAGAAGCTTAAAATTCTGTTCAAACCAAATTATGCCACTAACAACAGCATAACATTAGAATGTGTCGCTTCACCATTTTGGACCTCTGCTGACTCTTTGCAAAATTAGGAGGTTTTGATAATCTCTAATTTAGTGCTTCCTAAAAGGTATTCCATGAACCACCAACATCTAAATCACTGATGAGGCTTGTTAAATGAAGAATCCTGGGCTCCACCAGAGACTAATCAAAGTATATGGGTCTGAGGACTAATGATTGGCATCTTACACATGCCCCTAGAATTGTTATGTCTCTGAAGTTTGAGAACCATTGTTCAGTCCTGTTCTTGATTTAGAATTCTCTGATTCACCTGGAATTGAATTCACGCTCCATATTTTAGATTGTATAGATAATGTAGAAAACTGATGTTTTAAAGCATTGTTTTAACTGACTAAAGAAGATTAAGAGATATGGCCCCAGTGCATTTGGAGATCTGAGCTCTTCCTGAAACAGAACTGAAGTTTAGTGACAATTGTTGGATTAAATTATAACATCTTTCATAGTATTTGCTGCTGGAGCTGTTCACAGTGCTGTCAAAATACCCTCTGTGAGTATGCATCAGTGCAGATTTGTGTTTGGAAACATGCATTCCAGTGTATAAATACATGCATGGCCATATATGGATGTGCATGTGGGTTTGTGTTGTTCATGTGTGCACATAGGGATTGAATGTGTATCTCTATATGTGGCTACATGTGCTTAAAGATGCACATATTTCTGCACATCTGTGCTCTGACTTTCACATGAGAATACACATTTGTATGTAGATATATCTTATTTTGCACCATTTGTTATCAATTTCCAATTGAGTTATGAATAGAATCCCTGAGGTATGGGGGAATAGAAAAAACAGGATGGTTTGCAGAGGTTAGACTCAGGATGTGAATTTCATTTAGTTTCCTGGAATTCCCTCTTGTAAAGATTTTTTTTTTATGACACAGAAGAGAGAACACTGGGTTTCTGATCCCAGTACTGTAGACATCACATTGGGTGTCCGTGGATAAATCATGTCATCTCTATGAGCCTTGGTTTCTCCTTCTGTAGTCTCAGAGTTGTTTGTTCCACTTTAAATGATAATACTTACAGTTTGTGTTTGCCTCTTTTCCTTAAAATATTAATGTCCCCTTGATAATAGGAACTATACCTTATTCAGCTCTATGTTCCCAATGTCTGTGAGAGAGTCTATCATGATAGTGATGATGATGGTGATGAAGATGATGATGGGAACTAATATTTATTGAGTTCCCACCTTACAACAGCACTTTCAAGCACTTTACATGGATCACTTCATTTAATTTTCACGACAAACCTTGAAATAAGTAATGCCATTTTCCCCATTTTAGAAAGACATGGCTCAGAGAAATCAATTAACCTGCCCAGGGCTAGAAGGCTGGGAATTAACATAGCTTGAATTAAAATCCATGTCTGTCTGTCTCCGAGTGACCTTAATGGACCACCATGCAATGCTGCTCAATGCATAGCCATTGAATGATACATTAATAGAATAATATTTAGTAGAATTACACATTTATGGGAGGCTCTTACCAAAGAGCCTTGTTTACAGAGACCAGTTTACTTAATGGGAAAATCTGGTTAAGGGTCCAATCCGGAAAGGCACATTTTAAAGCTGGAAGGGAGCACAAAGCTCACCAGACCCAAATAGCCTTATTATATATTAAGGAATCTGAAGCCTAAGGAGATAGGTTGACTCACCCAAAGTGACACAACTATAGTTATTTAGCATCAATAAAGCTGGAATCCCACGTTCTTCATTCCCAGCCCATGTGTCTTTCCATTACCCCTGGGACCTTTGTATTATTACTTCCCTTTGTGCAAAAACATACAATGACTTCTAGGTTGCCTATCAATATTATGGCATCTGCACCAATGAGGAAAAATCAGTGCACATTTCTCCACACACACTGGAGTTGCATTTATGACGTTGTTGTCGTAGTTATGCTGTTCGTGCCTCTGATCCCTGTCAGATCTCAGTCAGTGGACAGTCACCGGGACAAGATAATTAAACAGCCGTAAGTGCCTATCATGATACCTCATGAATCCAGGAGACGAAGCTCTCATGGGCGAATTGTCTCATTCTCCCAAAGTGCTCCATCTCATAATTAAAAATTAAACCGTTTTCCAATGAAATGATTCTGTTCATTCTTCTTGCTCCCGCTCCAGTGCCTGTGGCACCAGCTAAATTTCAAATTAAATAATTCAACTGCAATACATTTAAAATAGATCACGTTTAGTGCCACGCTTCCAATTGACTGCGAAACCTGGCCAATTGAACAGGACTCCTGTGGACGTCTCCTCCGCCAAGGACGCGTGCGTCGTGGGGTACGGATAACAAAGGCTGGCTACCTCGGCCTTCCCTTTTTCCTCGCCCTCGGCTCAACGCTACAACACCGTTTCCCCCCTTATCCATTTTGTCTCATCTTGATCCCTTTGTTCTCCTTTTTGCTTCCCTTTGATCACGAGCTTCCTTTAAAGAAAAAGAAAAACACACAGAGTCCTCCATTCTGCTTCCCCGGCGGGCTGTGCTCTGTGTGCAGCGTCTGCTCCACTGCAGAGAAGATGTGGACACAGGACGGCTCTGCACGCTGCGGGGAGGTGGAAGGCAGGTGGATTAGAGGACTGGACTAAGTCAGATGCCCTCTCCTCCTGGAGCTGCCGGTTTTCAGCTGGCTCAGGCCGCCAGGATCTCAGAATCATTTATTTCACTGGACAGATGATGTTATAACAACAGCTTGCACTGTGGATGGTCCTCACCTGGGGAGCCAGCGTGGCAGCACGGGGGTGCTGTGGCTCAGAACCCCGCGTGGGTGGGGCGCATGGCTTTGATGTCCAGCTGGGTGATCTCAAGGGAGCTACTTAACCACTCTGAACTTCAGTTTCCTCCGCTGAACGCCTCCCTGCTCAGACATCATCATAGTTTTATCTAGTGTCGGGCTCACAAGTCACAGGGAAATTTGAACAGCATGTAAACTTCAGGGAGGGTCAACCAGGAATGAGGACAGCCCAAGTAGGGATGTCAAGTTGCCAGGGAGAGAACAGGGATGATGTTTTCCCCACGAATCAAGTGTCCATTAAGTGAAAGAAATTCCCATCTTACTGCCCAAGAAGAGGAAGAGACTATTTGTTTCTCCCTGCTTTCATTCTCCTTCTCCAGAGGCCGGACATTAACTGGCTGAGTTTAAGGACCCGGGGGAGCTGCTTGGGCCCTTCTGGGTGTTCTCTTTTAGAGCCAGCCTGTCAGTAAGACCTGCACGTCTCCATTCTTCCATGGAAAAGCTCATGGAGGTAGTCCCTGCCCAGATGGGGGTCCAGGGGGGCCAAGTGAAGGAAGCCCTGGATGATTGCTCACCTGTTTTATCTTCCATGTATTTTGTCAGTAGGAAACCTGGAATGTTTGCTCTTCATTGGTGTGTTTCTTGAATCTTATTTCTCAATAAGTTCTGAATATTATAGAGAAAAGGGCAGTTTTCTTTATCCATTTTCTAAAAGTCTGGGGTATTTTTGTTTTTGTTTTTGTTTTGTTTTGTTTTGCTTTTTGTTTTTTCCTGCAGACACCTGAGGAAAGATACAACACAACATTAGGAAGAAAAACAAACAGGTTGGTTCTTTGAAGCTCTACAGAGCCACTTAGGGCCAATGGAAATTATGACAAGAAAACATTTCAACCTTAAAATGGTGAAGGGGAACTCTTGGGAGGTAGTGAGCTCTCCATCACAGGGCGTGTGCGAAGATGGTGCCATTGATCACTACTGTGTACTTGTAGGCACTGGTTGGTTTGCATTGATGGACAATATGATCGTGCAATATATATGTTTGGCAATGTCCCTGAGTCCCATTTTACAGGTGTGAGTTCTGTCCCTGTCTTCTGCAAAAACTTCCTCAGTGATGGATACCAAGATGTCTATGGCCTTGAATGGTTAATGATTGTGTTTGTCATTTGTGGCAGCATGTATATTTAGTGAGACCACACATTTACAATGCCTCACTGAGGACACAGTGGGTGCCTTTCCTCCCCATCAGTGCACCTAATGAGGACATACACACATGCACGCACACGCATGTGCACGTACACATGTTCAAGGACGCCACTCATTTGTTCGATGTATTAAAATGTGCTTGAGACACACAGCCCTTATGGAGCAAATAAAAGGATTTAAAAAAATGGAAAGCTATAAAAGGGACAAGCAGAACCAAGGTCCAGAGAGATTACGGAGTTATGGCATTCACAACAGTCAGGCCCTCCCACCTGAGGCAAACAGAAAAGATACAAGATTGGGAACTCCACTGCTCTGGCTTGGCATGGCTTCCAGAAATGTGCAGGCCACTGTGATTAGAGCCCAAGGGATGAGATCTTCGACCTTTGCATATTATTGCAAAATAGCTGGTACTTGTCAGTGCATTTTCAGTGACTTGTGTTTGATTCTTGGTGCTACACATTGGTAAACATCTCTGACTCCCTTTGTGGTGATAACTGGCTCTAGTAGGACAGGGCTGGGAGACAAAGGGAGCCTTAAAGCCTCACAGGCATAAAGAGGCCTGGGGCTCAGAAGGGTCCTTCTTCCTTCCTAATTTCACCTTGTTCTTGAGGGTCACAATGGTCCCCAGCATGTGAGCCTTAAAGTCACCCATGCATTTTCCATGGCTTTTTTTTATTTTTAAGTTAAATATTAATCAGCAATAGAGAGAACACAAGATCCACAGTCAGTGGTGAAAGGTTGAGAGCAGGCAGGTGGCAAACCAATTTATTAACAGATTCTCCATCTGAGGTGCTAAAACTGTCATGCTTTTGTTTGTAGGCTTCAAGTTGGCTCTAGGAAAAAAAAAAAAAAAGCTCAAAGTAATTTGGGGAAAGGCAAAAAATCGAAAGTATCCCTTTCTTGAATGACTCTTTAGTTAATTTCCCATTCACCCAATCCACAGAGTAGTGGAAAAGAGCCTCAGATTTGGTGGCTGAAGAGCTGAGCTTGAGAAAGGGCTTTATCATTTCAAGTACTGTGCTTCTGAGTAATTCACTTATCACTGCCTCTTAGTTTTCTTATTCATTAGGTGGGGGAGAGGTGTCATATAATAGCACTTCCTTCACCATGTCGTAATTGTAGGAACTATTTCATATTAAAATATTGCAAAATGTAATATGCTGGTGCCTCTATTGTTTCCCATCTAGAGTTTTGTGAGATTTCTGTGATTAAATAAAGAATATGACATTAGTATATTAAAGACTCTGGTAAGATCTGATGTAAAAAAAAAAAAAAACAACACAGAGTATATCTAAAAACATAAAATTCTTGTTTAGGTTGCAACCTAGTAATTTTGAAATCCAATTTTACTCTTGAACTCAGTCTCCCAGGAGTGCCAGTTAATATCCCATTTCACATGCTTTGAGGAATGCAAGGCCATGCAAAGAACTTCTACTTTGGCAAAACAACTGAGCATGGGGTAGGAGTGGGGTTGACAGTCAAGGCACAAAGCACCAGGCCCCCCCACCCCAAATGTTTTTGCTTGGCAATTTCATCAAAGTCTAGCCACAGTTTGGCTCAGTGATTAAAAACATCATGGCGACATCCCCAGAAGGATTGAAAGGAAACTCGGACAAATTGTTTCCTTAATGGGGACCTCAATTTCCTCATCTGCATTACGAGGCAAATATCTAGGACCAGTGTCAACGACATAGACCATCAACATCGGAATCTCTCAAGTTTAAAAACACAGATTCCCGAGCCCCACCTAGACCTAGGATAGGACAGAATAGCCTCATTGTCAGCAGTCTCCCCCTTGAGGAATTCCGTGCCCACTAATGTTTCAAAAGCAGTGGTCAAGAAAAATCTCAGAGCCATAGCAAGCCTAGCATCCTTGGCCTTCTTTGCACTCACACACCTGAAGCAAGATGGTCACGAAAACAAATAAATAAACAAACATTGAGATCAGGAGACCCAGACAAAAAGCAGCTCCTCCCCACTGGGAAAACCACTGAAGACGAGTGTCACCACCTGTGCAACCCTCCCGGCCCCATAGGGAAAGCAAAGCAGAGCTGGCCTGTGATCATGGCCTTCCATCGTAATTCTAGCGAGGCTGATGCACACGTATGCAGATGTCTCTCTGAATTGGCCCATCTGAAGCCAGCACTGTTGGAGTGAAACATAAAATATCCCAGAGTCGATTTAATGGCCTTTAAAAGTCCCTCCTGAGAGGCTGGGGAGCTCCTTGTCTGTGTCCCTGTGCACCACTGTGCTCGTAAAGCCGTCACCATTAATCACTGCCCACCATCTTCACAGCATTTGGCTCACTCATCAAGGGGAGGGATGTGGCTCAGAGAAGGGTTCTGGTGTGGTGTAGTGCCCTTAACCCTAGGCCATGTCTTCCCTCACTTTCAGTAGTGGGTGTGGCATCTGGTTTCTGTTAGACACCCTTCTAGAAATAGTGGCTTCACCTCTTTTAATTTTATATGTTCACTTCCCAAGTTGCCTGGAGCCAGAATCTGAATTTATTCCAAGCATGACTTGCTTCCATCTGAGCCCTACCATTAACAGACCCATCCACATCTATGTATTTCTTGGAATTTGTCTTTCATGGCTATTATTCTAGACTATTGCCATCCAATAGAAACATAATATAAGCCACCAAAGTGAGCTACATATAACATTTTAAATTTTCTATTAACTGCATTTAAGAAAGTAAGAAGAAACGGGTGGAATTAACTTTTAAAATATTTAAGAGTATATTCCATTTAATATAATATATTCAAAATATCACCATTTCAACCTAGAATCGATACAAACACATTTAATGATATTTTTGTACTCTTTCTCTTTCTGGACTAGGTCATTGAAATCTGATATGTATTTTACACATATAGTATATGTCAATTTGAATTAGCCACTTTTCAAGTGCTTAATAACCATGTGTGGCTACCATATTGGACCACAAAGTTTCAGACCAATAGAATTGAGCCAACTTAGCTAACAACTCCCTTATCCATTCATTCAAACATGTATTGAGCAGTGACTACACAGCAGACATAGTTCTGGGCACTAGGCTACAAGATAAAAGTCATCTGACATCCTTGTCCTTGGATTTATAGTCAATTAGGAGTGGCAGACAACAAACAAGTAGAAGAATAAATGAGCAAAACAATTTCAGACCACAATAAATGGTATAAAGAAAAAAGTGGATACAATAGAAAGTAATCTAGGGAGAAGGGAGGGCTGGATTCGATCCAGTTATAAAGGATGAAGCTCAGAACAAAAAGCTGAATGACAAGAATGCATTCACTTACTTTTTCATTACCTTAAGAACCAAACATGTACCATCTTAGGACTTTGGTGGTATAAGGTCCTATATAAAATATTTAACTGAATTTCATGCATGAATAAGCACTAGACTATAGTGCATATTAGACTATGATCTCTGTACAAACAGGAAAGGTATACTCAGGGACTAGAAAAGCAGCTCACTTACCATAGCTGCTCAATCTATATTGGTTGTCAGACAAGTGAATAAAGGATTAGCAACTCCTCATGAACCTTGGTTTTGAGATTAAAGGATGTAGTGGAAGACTAAAAATGTTAACTCTATTTTTGTTTATCTCTTTCTTTTTAAGTTTGAGAGCATCTCATTTCTTTAAGCAAGAACATGATCTCAGTAGGCACTATGATCATGCATATGGATCTATCCAGGGTGCAGAGAAAGGAGATATATTTATGATCATCCTTCCTAAGACATATGAATAGAAGACCAGGGTCAGAAAAATGTGCTCTTAAGTGCTGAGATAATTTGTGAAAATGTCAGGCCCTTTTTATGAAAGCACTTTGCCAAGATATAAAGAAATGAAATGGAATTAAAAATGTAACTTCTACAGCCATTGTATTTCAAATCAGTAAGAGCTAGTGTGATTTGTTTTTTGTTGTCATTGCTGTTGTTATTGTTTTAAGAAGTATAGTATTCTATGAAGCCATGGGAAAAACTTGCCTCAAAAGGTCAATATTTCCGGAACAATAAAAGGTAATTCAGGAGAAGGGTCACACATTACAGTGTATTTTTACTGCAGTCAAATCTGGTTCATTAAATAAAAAATATATTTTAAAATTTTTATTTACTGTGTTTATTCATTTTTAGTATTTTTCTTTACCTTCCTCTTTCCTCTGTGACTGCAATCTAGCCAACTATAGTTCTGCCAATAATACAGTAATAGCTATCACATATTAGCACTAACCAAATGTCAGGCAATTTGCTACCCACTTTAAATGAATGATTTTATTTGATACTCAAAACAGCCCCATTATTTTAATAAGTTTTTTTTTTTTTTTTTTTAGACATTTTACAAATGTAGAAAGCAAAAAGTTTGAAATACTTGCCCAAGATCGCAGGAGAAAGGTTTTCAAATTTTTGGTTTCAGGACTCGTTTACACTCTTAAAAATTAGTGAGGATAATTGTATTAGTTTTCTATTTCTGCTGTAATAGTTACCACAAACTCTATGGCTTAAAACAACAACACCGTCGAAAATCAGTTGGACATATTTGCGTGGGTCTGTTTCTGGGTTCTCTCTTCTATTGATCTATGTGTCTATCTCTGTGCCAATTCTACACCGTCTTAATAAATGTAACTTATAATCAATCTTGAGATTGTGTTGACTGATTACTCCCACTTTATTCTTCTTTTTCAGAACTTTAGAACAATCTTGTCTATATCTACAAAACTGCCTTGCTGGGATTTTGATAGAAATTGAGTTAAAATTCTATATCAATTTGTGAGAATTGACATCTTTACTAGGTTGTGTCTTCCAATTCATAAAGGCAGTATGTCTTTCCATTTATATAGATCTATTTTGATTTCTTTCTTCGGTGCTGGGTAATTTTCAGCAAAGACCTACACATGTTCCTCACACAATCCACAACCATACTGCCCTCCCTTTAGATGCCAGCCACAACTTCAGGAGGTCCCCAGGTCACCCATTGGCTGAGTGGCTATAGATTCCCAGGTTGCCATGATTGCTTCAGGTTCCATAATTTGGTAGAATGACTTTGGTAGAACTCCGGAAAGTGCTGTATTTTAACTATTTAACTTTTACTAGAAAGGATATAACCCAGGGACAGCTAAGTGGAGAGACACACAAGGTGAGGTCTGGAAGATCTAAATGCAGATCTTTCTTACCCTCTTCCTGTGAAATGACAGCACATCACCTTCCAGCACACTGATGTGTTCACCCACTAGAAACCTCAGCATACAGAGTTTTTATTGGGGTTTCATTACATAGGCACGATTGATGAAATAATTGCCCATGTGATTGAACTTAACCTCCAGTCTTCCTCCTTCCTCAGAGGTCTGGTTGGTTCAGAGTCTTAACCCTCTAATCATGTAGTCAGTCACCTGGTGACCAGCCCACATACTGAAGCTATCAAGGGGTTGACCAAGAGTCACCTCATTAGCATATGACAGCGGTAGCACAGTGACCTCAGGGGTTAATGAATAACAAAGACACTTCTATCACTCTGGAAATTCCAAGGACTTGAGAAGGAACTCAGTATAAAGAACAGAAAGCTTATTGTAAAACAATTATATTGATTGGTTTTCCAAACATTGAACCAGCCTTGCATACCTGGTATGAACCCCACCTGGTTATGATATGAATTATTTTATATATTGTTAATTTAATTTGCTAATATTTTGTTAATGATTTTGTGTCCATAATCAAGAAATATATTGGCCTACAGTTTTATTTTGCTTTTAATACTGTCTTTCTCTTATTTTTATATGAGAGAAATATTAACTTTATAAAATAAAATGGAAAGTGTTCCTTTAAATGTTCTGGAAGTAATTGTGTAGAATTGGTGCTTTTTAATATTTGGAAAGATTATTCACTAAAATCATTTGTGTCTAAAGATTTCTCTTTGGAGGGAGTTTTTAAATTGTGATTTTGTTTATTAAAATAGCTATAAGAATACTCAAAGTTTCTACTGCACATTAGGTGAGTTGTATTCTTTGTGATTTTGTAGGAATTGGTCCATTTCTTCTAAGTTGTAAAATTTATTTTGTAGAGTTGTTTGTAATATTCCTTTATTATTTGTTTGATATCTCTGGAATCTCAGCAATGTCTCTACTTTTATTTATAATATTCATAATTTGTAATTTCTTCATCAGTTTTCCTAAAAATTTATCAATTGTATTGCCTTCTTCAAAGAACCTTTATTAGATTACTTTTTCTATTGATTTTATATTTCACATTTCATTTATTTCAGATCATGTCTATATTATTATTTCATTTCTGCTGCTTGTTTTGGATTTAGTATGCTCCTTTTTTAGTAATAGATTCTTGATGTGGGAAGCTTAATTATTTAATTTATTTAATCTAATTCATTATTGCTTTTTCTGTGCTTCACACATTTTATATGTCGTATCTTCATTTTCATCCAGTTCAATATACTTTTTAAATTTTTATTAAAACTGCTTATTTATTTCATGAATTATCTAGAAGTGTGTTGTCTAATTTACAACTATTTGGAAATTTTCTTGCCTTATAGTTATTGATTTCTAGCTTGATTCCATTATAGTCAGAGAACATGCTCTATATAATTTTAATTATTTTAAATATTTTGAGATTTGTTTTACATCACAGTATATCATTTATGTTAGTATATATTCCATATTGACATTTTCATTAAGTGGTAAATTTTATACATGTTTAATAGGTCCTGTTAGTTGATAGTGTCATTGAATTTTTCTAGATACTTCCTGATTTTCTGCCAAGTTTTTCTATCAATTATTGAGAGAGAAGTGCTGAAATCTTCAACTATGATTGTGGATTTGTTTATTTCTCTTCAGTTTTGTCAGCTTTTGCTTCATACATTATGAAGTTCTTATTTGGTGAAGGCATATCTAGAGTTGCTATGTCTTCTTGGAGGATTGACACTTTTGTCATTATATAATGTATTTCCAGGACTTTGATTTATTACCAAAGTCCATTTGATTTGATACTAATATAATCTTCCTAGTTTCCTTTGATTAATAATTGCATGATATATATTTTTCATCTTTTCACTTTCAAACTGACTATATTCTTATATTCAAAGTGAGTTTCTTATAGACAGCCTATAATTCAGCCATACTTTAATCCAATCTGCCAATCTTCATCTATTTAATTGGCATATTTGGATCATTTACATTTAATATAATTTTTATATGCTAGGGCTTAAGTCTACCATTTTAGTTTTTGTTTTCTGTTTGCTCTCTGTTTTTTATTTTTCTGTTTCCATTTTCATTTTTTATTATGGGTTCATTGAACATTTTCTTGAATTCCCTCTTGATTTATCTACAGTTATTAGAGTTTATCTTTTTGTATAACTATTTAATGTTTATTCTAGGTATTACACTATATATAGATAAAATAATACAGTGGTGTCTTCATTTTACAAGTTTTAGTGAAGTATAGAAATCTTAGCTCCCTTACTGTCCTTTTCCTTCCTACATTTATAATATAATTGTCTAAACATTCTCTATACAAACATGTAGAAACACATCCGACAGCAATAAGATTTTGCTCCATCAAACACAATTTAGAAAACCTAAAAGAAGAACAATGCTTATTATATTTACCCACATTTTTATGTACAGTGTTTTTTTCTCTCTTCCTGATACTTCAAGGTTCATTTCTTTGTTATTTCCTTTCTTTTTGGACAACTTCCTTTAGAAATTCCTTTAGGAAAGGTTGACTAACAACACATTATCTTAGTGTTCCTTATTCTTAGAATGTCTTGATTTCTTTTTATTTCTAAAGTATATTTTGTCTGGGTATAGGATTCTGGGTTATCAGTGCTTTTCTTTCAACATTTGAAAAATATTGTGCAATTATTTCTGGTCTTCATGATAAAAAAATATGGAGTTATTTTAATTGTCTTTCTCTTACAGGTAACATGTCAGTTTTCTTGTGGTGCTTTCAAGACTTTTTATTTGGCTTTGGTTTTCAGAAGTTTAATTATTAGATATCTTGGTGTGGTTACTTTGAATTTATCCTATTTGGGATTTGCTCAGTTAATTAAATCTGTCAATTTATATATTTTATATCTTTTTATTTTGTGTATATTTAGATATGTGTGTATATAAAAGAGGTCTTACTATATTGAAAGAGGTCTTACTATATTGCCCAGGAAGGAGTATAGTGGCTATTTACAGGCTAAATCTTAGTACCCTGCAGCCTAGAACTCTTGGCATCAAGAAATTCTCCTGATTCAGCCTCCTGAGCAGGTGGGACTACAGGCTTGGCCACAGTGCCCAGCTAGGTTTATATCCTGACAAATTTTAGAAGTTTTCAGCTATCACATCTTTGAGTACTGTTTTAAACTGTGCCATTTTGTCTCTTCTCTTTCTGGGAAATGATAAATCTGTGTTATAGCCCTATCGGTCCCTGAGGATTTGTTAATCTTTATTGTTCCATTTTCTGTTTCATACTGGGTAATTTCTATTGTTCTCTCTTCCAGATTACTGATTCTTCCCTTTCTGTCCTCTATTCTGCTGTTGACACTACCCAATTAACTTTTTATTTTGATTATTTTTTTTTTTAGTTTTACAAATTCCATTTGGTTCTTCTTTATATTTTTAATTTATTTGCTGGGACTTTTAAAAAAATTCATTCAAGCATGTTTGTAATTCCTCTTTGAAGATTTTTTTTTAAATAATGGCCTCTGAATCTAACCTTTTTCAAATAATTCTAAGACCTCTGTTATCTCTTTGTGACATATATTGATCGTCTAGTTTTTATTTGATTTAAGATCTTCTTGGTCCTTTGCCTGAAGGTTTGTTGTTTTTTTTTTTTTAATCAAAACCTACATTTTTTGTATTATGCTATGGGGATTTAGATCTTATTTAAACCTATTTTCAGGGCTGGGCAAGGTGGTTTACACCTGTAATCCTAGTACTCTGGAAGGCCAAGGTGGGAGGATTGCTGGAGCTCAGGAGTTAGAAACCAGCCTGAGCAAGATCAAGATGCCTTCTCTACTAAAAACAGAAAAATTAGCCTGGCGTGGTGACATGTGCCTGTCCCAGCTACTCGGGAGGCTGAGGCAGGAGGATTGCCTGAGCCTAAGAGTTTGAGATTGCAGTGAGCTAGGATAATGCCAATGCACTGTAGCTGGGGTGACAGAGTAAGACTCTCTCTCAAAAAAAGAAACATCTTTGCAGATGGCTTTCTCTACCATAACTTCAGAATAAGGGACAACACCTCATTACATGACCAGGTGGAGGCAGAAGTCCAAGTTTCCTGCTTCACCTCCATTAACACCGAGGGATGCATTTGTCATTACTGCTCCTCATCACTCCTCATTGCTGGGTGCCGGCTCCCCGTGTGGCCTCCACTGATACTCCAGTGAAGGTGGCCTTATCACCATTGAGTTATACAGAAAGTCTGACTCTCCAGGAGGCCTCCTCTTGGGAGTTGCAGGGATAGATTGTAGTTGTAGGGTAGATATGAAAGTCCAGGCTCCCTGTGTGGTCTCCAAGACACCACGGGTTACGGAGCTTCATCACCAACTAATGTGGTAAAAGCCCCAGCTTCCCACTTTGCCTTCCCTAACACCACCCCACAAGGGGTGTTGGGTCTCTTTATAGCCTCGTGAGGGTGGAAGTCTTGGCTCTCCACTTGGCCATTGCCAACATGGGTGAGGATGGGGGTCACAATTTTTTTGGCTGCAGTAGAGTAGTTATTGTCTACAAGGTTTCTGTCTTACTACAACAATCCTTTCTTGTTCTTTCTATTAATAGTAGAGAGACTGGTGTTTTGTTGGGGCTTTTTTTTTTTTTTCTTTTTCTTTTTTTTTTCATTGATGTCTCTGGGTTGTCAGCTTCTTCAACTCTAGGATAGATGAATGAGAACCCAAGGAACTCACTACCATGCTATGCTGTTCCTCAGCTGCCAAGGTCCCTAGATAGTATTCTGCCTTCTTTTACCCTCTCAGTCTTCTCATGTTTGTTTTATATGCAATACCCATAGTATTTAGGTATACTCTGGTACCTTTTTTAATAAATACATTTTATTAAAACACAGTTATGTCGATTTGTTTATCTGTTTTTATATTAGCCATGGTTGCTTTCATACTCCAATGGCAGAGTTGAGTAGTTGTGATGGAGATGGCATTGTTTGCACAGCATATACTATTTACTATCTGGCTCTTCAGAACGGTTTGCCAGCTCCATGCTCTTAGAGGACATTTCCCGGAACTTGAAAACATCATTTCTTTGTCCCACTCACTGGAAAGTGATTATGTTAGAAAGGCCGATAAATGTTGTATCTGTTCTACACGGTTTATGTCCAGCTAAACTTCAGAGTTCTTATTACTATAGAAGAACGGGAGAATGAATACCGGAGAAAACAAGCAGTCTTTGTTACACACAGTGTGGTAAAGGCATTATCCTCTTTTTAAATCTTATAGCAGCTATTTCTAAAACAAAAACAAAAGCCCCCAAACCAAAAAACATCCCCCTGACAACTGAAACACTAGTTTTGCTTTCATAGACTGCTCCACCAAACTAATCAACCAACCAACTGAACAAAAACAATCACACAAAGCAAAATTGTGGTTACGTAGTCAAACAGTGTTCAGATGATATCATACCTTTGCATACTCAGATACATTATTAATGTATATGGTCTTAGAGAAACTACAATTTAAGAGACCTAGTTAACTTTTTCTAAACTAACATTTCCCAAACTTATTTAAGCAAGACCTCCTGTCAGCATTGTATCTTTTCCAAACTGTACTTATTCTGTGGAAAAGAAGTTCCACAGAACAAATGTATATTGTATCGTTTTAGAGGCTAACAAGGCATATTAATATTTTAAAGGCTCTGAGAAGTTCTGGTTGAGTAAACTCCATTTAATTTCTATATCCATTGTTTCCCAAAGATACCTATGTACAAAATCATTTTCTTTACACAACACTTAGCAAAATTTCCAGCTCTGCCATATTTTGGGTTTATGTTTTTATTAAGGCATTTATTAAATTTTGTTTTGCATGACAGTTGGGTAAAATGATTTCCTTTCTTCTAAGTCATGACCTTTATAACCTATTTTTTTATCAACCTAATTTCAGATACTATTTTCAAAGCTAGGATACTATTGACAAACATTACTTACTAACAATCATTAACTTTAAAAAAACATTAATTATTAACAACAGACATTGATTAAACATGTGTACATGTATGTATAGACATACATGTTATATGGTATACAGTTGCCATGCATTAAATATTATTCAATAAATGTCTGTTTGCTTCTCCCTGTCTTACCATGATGAAACAGCTATGCCTTACTCATTTTATCACCCACAATAATAATGTTAATAGCTACCATTTATTGATTCTCTCCTATGTGTCAGATTGATTACATATATTTCATTTTCCTAAAAGCCCATGAGATAAATATTATGATCTTTAACTACCAAAGAGGGAAACAAGTCTCAGAGAGGTGAAGATACAGACTCTAAAATCACAATGCAATAATTCAAACAATGGTTTCTCTGCTCTTAATGGTATAATTGCTTCACCACCTATTTTAAGATATATTCTACATGGTCCCTGCATCTACAGGCCTAGGAGAAGTAGCTCAATTCCTCTCCATTAAGCCAGCTAAGCTAGCAGAACAGACATTGGCTTAGATTTTGAAAAGACCTCTGTAGATAGAGAATGCTCTTTTTTCCCTTAGCCTGTTAAACCAGGAAAGTGGGGCATCTTTAGGTTGCTGAAACGATCATTTATCTTTTCTGTTAATCAGCTTTCAATTATTGTACCTTGCCCCTAAGAGGGATATCTCATCCCCCTGAGCTTTGCAGCCATTGATCCTTCAACTTCAGACCTGAGAGATAGTCACCATGTCAGTAAAATCCCTCCTATTGTTATTTTTTCTCAAAGATATCAAACAATGGGCTACCAAGTTGGAAGACAGGATGAAGGCCAGAATCATCGGGACCTGGTGCCTGATTGGAAGATAAATAAGACACTGTGAGAAGCATAGGTGCCTATGGTGACTACAAATGGATGGTTCTATGCAAACCAGATACAAGAAACAGTATAATTAATAAAAACAATGATAATGAAAGACAGCTAGATAATAATTGTGGAGAGCATACCACATAGGAGAACCCTATTTTAAGAACATTCATATATTAACTAATTTAATTTTGGGGCTAACCCTTTGGGAAAATTATTACCATCCTCTTTTTATAGTTGAGGAGACCAAAGTGGGGGAGAGGAAGTCTCTGGCATGGGGCAGAGGATTAAAAAGTAAAATTAATCCAGAGATTGGTTTTGTGTCTGAGTTCTCAGGAGTGGTAGGATATCCAGTTGGAGTTTCCTAAGCAACTTGTACATGTTTAATTTCCTGTGGTTGAAGGAGGTGTGAACTGGTAAACTTATGTCAGTTCTTGTATTAGCCCCAAACATTAGCCTTCTGAGAGCTAAGGAACCTGAGAGCTTCCTTAACTGCAAAACAGGATTAGCAATCCCTCTGAGGTGTCCCTGGGATTAAATAAGGAAAAGTAACGTAAAACACCCACCTGCAGCCGGTTCTTGACCACTTCTTCCTGCCTCCTACCCACTCTCTTTCACTTCTTCCATCAGGATAGCTCTGAGAAGCAAGTAAATAATGATTGCAAAGTGTTTATAAATATAAACTTATTTATTTATAAACCTTTTTAGATCACAAAAGTAAGAATATATTTCTCAATGTGCAGAAACAAGTAGGAAGCAAGATACAAAATCATGTTCAGTACTATTATTCAAACAGGACGACTCTTACCTAGGTCAGAACATAAGTTCCCTGAAGGCATGATCCAAGCCCGTATTTATTAAGTGATGTATATTGCCAGCATCTAGCATAATGCCTGGCACATAATAGGAGCTCAATACAGATGTGTTGAATAAATGAATATATTGGTAGGTGTGTTATTACACATTCAAAAATATTTTTTTAGCATCTACCATGTTCTTAGCCTAATATTTCTTGCTGTTATAATTCTAGTGTTTCATTTTTTTTAGCTTGTGTGCTTGTGTCTGTGTGCGTGTGTGCTTCTGTCGCAGTTATAAGATGCAATATAATGCATTCCCTATTGTAGGTCATTCAGTTTCTTCTTTTTTGGGGTTTATTTTATTTTATTTTAAACAATTCTAGTACAGCTGTCTTTTTAGTTATCTTTGTACACCTTTGTAATTATTTCTTTGGATAAAGCTCACGAGTAGAATTGCTGGGTGAAAGAGTCCATGCATTTTCTAAGATTTTGACAGGTATTTACAACTCATCTTTGAATAACTTTTCTTTATCAATTTAACTAACACGTATGACATTTAAAAAATGTGTTGTTTTATTTGCTTGACATCTTCTCTTATACATTGCTTCCCTCCTTCACAACACCTAGGGCTGTGTTGCACCCATGTGGAGCCTCAAAGAACAATACACGTACAAGTAGAAATTTTACCTTTTGTATATTGACAACTGGGGCGGGGGGAGGGAATTCTTATAATATGGTACCAAAAGATAAAAGTGTGATTTGAAATATAGTAATTATTTTGAAGTCTATAGTGGGCTCTTACATAGGAGAAGGCTATGCAATATTCTGCTGAACTGCTAAGATGGTAGAAGGAAAAAATGCTGTGAATATGGGGCTTAGGTATCAAAGACAAACGGCTTTTTGATGATGGAGACTTTCTCATCCAAATACTTTGCAGAAGATGCTAAAGAATCTTTCTTTGATATTTGCTTATATTGTTTACTTCCAAAAAGTCTAGTTGTTTTCCTGTTTGCAATGATAGAGGCCATATTCCATTTAAATACAGGGAAAAGCATGGCCTGAATTGTTGGATCAAATCTGTCTCAAATTTGTTGTGTGGGTTCGAGGAACCTGCTTGTTATGAGCCTCAGTTTCCACATTTTCAAGGTGGAGGAAGTGGATTGTTTGGTTCTACTCATTTTCTTCCTCAGCTCACTTGCTGAACTCACTGTCCTTGTCTTCCTAAACCTTATCAGGCTTTTTTAGGGTTCAAGACCTAGGATGCTTCCCTCCAGCTCAACTGGTTCGACTCATTTTCCCTGAGCTTTCAGTTCACTTTCCCAGAGAGACCCTTCAGTATCCAGGCATCCTCAAACTATGGCCTGCGGGCCACATGTGGGTGTTTTTGCCCATTTGTTTTTTTACTTCAAAATAAGATATATTCAGTGTGCATAGGAATTTGTTTATAGTTTTTTTTTTAAACTATAGTCCGGCCCTCCAACAGTCTGAGAGACAGTGAACGGGCCTCCTGTTTAAAATGTTTGAGGACTCCTGATTAGCCCTTCATTCTAATTTCTGCCATTAAGCATCTTACTTCCCTTAGCACTAATTACACTGAAACTAAATAATTATGTGCGTTTTCATTTCTTGCTCACCTTTACCATACTATAAGCTGTGTGAGAGGGTGATCATGTGGTCATTTCCCTTATTTTCTTCTAGCAGTTGCTACTGTGTCCAGCATGAGCTAGATTCTCAATGTTGTGGAGTAAAAGAATAAATGAATGAATGAACAGGCCCATATTGTTTCAACATCTGATCCATCCTTCAGCCCATGCCATGACCTCTAAATATTACTCCGAGGGACTGACTCTTATGTGCAAGATTCAAGGTATCCTGTCAAGAATAGTGTTCTGAGCTTCCCTTTGCAATTCAACAAAATGCCTCAACCAACTTCTGGCCAGCAAGCCCCAAGCGAGTGAAATATTACTAAATTCTATAAAGGTGCTGAGCTGCTGCTATCTGACTGTCCACTCAGGAATGAAGCAAGAGGCTCTCTCTAGCCCTCTGGGGCTGCAGGAAGAGAAAAAGCAGGGGAAGGAGAAGACCAGCTTTCACTAAAGAGGGGGTAGCATATACCTCCATGCATTCCCACACCCAGGTTATCAGTGATTTGTCTCTCTTAAGCAGTAGTGAAAAGACAGTGAAAAAGAGGATGAGCACATTCTTTGAGGGATTTATGGAACCATGAACAAAGTGTCCCCCAAACCCCATATAAGAGCTAAATAAGCAAGAGTCATAGTGATTTTAAGAGCTGCTCCACTTGCTGTCTTTAGGTAAAGTGCTGCTGTAGCTCACTCCAAAGTGGAGGAGGGGTTAGCCTGTGCCGTGGTAACTGCTCTACTTCCATCTAAACTCCTTAGGGGATTATTCTAAGACGCCAGTGAGGCAGCATAATAACACCTCTGCAGTGCTCCTGGTCTTTCCTCTGCTTGGCAGGATGCAAGCAGGGCTCTGTCTTGGTTTGTCCGTAACCCTCTATTAGTTCACTTTTCAAACCGTTGAGGACAGTTGGAAGATAGAAAAGTTCACATAGCCAGTTTTTCCATCCCCTTCCCCCTTCGTCACCCTTCTTGTATCTTTAGAAAACAGCGGGGTCTGGGAAGCAGCAGTCCATAGGACGTGAGGCCCCGCTAGGCGCCCCAAGGCTTCTGTGCACTGGTTCTCGGCCTCTGGCAAATCGCCTGCAAGTAGCTAAACTTAGACTATCATAACTTCTCTGTGTATTCTCCCTGCACTCCCTGCTCCTATTTTATCCCCCCACTAAAAAAATGTATTTTTAAAGCATGCTCCTTGGCTATTCAACTTTATGGGTCATCTAATTCTTCTCTTCTCAATGTCCTGTGGACCCCTGTGATTGACCCCATTTCCTTGCTTAAAATATTGTGGTGTTGGCCCAATTATCCTAGGATAAAAACCAAACATTTCTAATATGGTGAAGCCCTGTTTCCTGCTCACTTTATTTACATTTCTAGTCTCACCTGCTGTCCTCCTCTCTTCCTTTTGGATGTCTTTCAGTTCCTCAAGTGTATCATATTACTTGTTCTTTTCAGACACTTGTGCAGTTCCATTTGCTGGTCATGCCTTGTACTTCCTCCCATCCACAGTTTTTATGAAGTTCACCCCACTCATTCTTTAGGTCTTGTGCTTGACCCTGCTTCCTCCTTGACCCCCGCACACAGTCAGAGTAATTGTCCGTGGCCCATGAAAGTTGATGAGGACGGGGCCATCTCTGTCTTTTACACTGTTATCTGTCTGGTGTAGTTCCTAGGGCAGAGATAGCTAATTGTTCAACGATATCTATTCTCCCCTTATTTAGAGACATCCTAAATTTTAGCAGCACATGTCACCACTCAACTACAGACTATATATTCCAGCTACTCTTGAAGCTTGTTATGATCAAGGATTTAAATTCTGGTCATTAGAATGCAAGCATAAATAATGCATACCACATAAAAGAAATGGTTGTATACAATTCTGCCCCTGAACCCTTCCTCAATGGCCAGAAAGAGAATTGCTTTAGACTCAGAAATGAAAGCTGAATTTTGAGGATGACATAGCTGCCTTACTAGTCTTACAGAGCCTAAATTCTACATGGATAAAGTGTTGATTTATAGCAGTCAGTATATTTTGCAGTCTTTTCATTAAAGCCTGGATCCTGAATTTTGGTAGGTTAGTACTCAATAGATACTTTGAAATGAATGGATGGGTGGGTGGAGTCTGATGACCAAGTGAACTTTTCTATTTTTGTTATGATTCCTAAATTTTTAATGGGTCATTGTTTCTTTCTTATCTTAGGACAGGGGTTCTTGTGATTAAAAATGCATAAAAGTAGCCATGGATTTGAACATATCTATATTTATATTTCTATACATCTACATTCAGAGAGAAAGAGAAAATAATAGCAAACTTTTATTAAGTTCTAGTTAGCAATATGATAGGCATTGCTCTAGGAACTTTGTATGCACTCATTCATTTAATGCTCACAAAACATTTTATGAATAGGTTCTATTATTATCCCTGTTATACAGATGGGGACACTGAGGGCCATAGAGTGTAAACAACTTGCCTGAAGTTTAGCACAGTTGTGATGTCCAGCTTTGAACCAAGATAGTCCTGACTCAAGAGCCTAAACTCTTAATCACGTGCCACACTGCCTTCCGAAGAATAAAACTCACCAAAAATGTAGAATGGCAGAGCCAAAAAAAGAACAGAAAAGATCTAATCTGGTTTCTTCATTTTATGGATGAGGAAACTGAGGCCCAGTGAGAGGAAATGATTTGTTCACAAAGTGACACAAATAGAAAAAGATTTTCTATTACTCAGAACAATGAATAATTCCAGGGTGGGAATCTCTATTAGTTAGTTGTGTGTGGAGAATCAGCAAGGCAGAGCTCTGCGACAGAGGAGTTATGCATGCCACGTGTGTAGGGGGAGTGAATGGCAGAAGGTATGTGTACTAGGTTGGGTTTTTTGGTCCCAAATGTTTATGTCCCTGTTATAGAATTATACATCCATACACTTTGTCATACAACTTCACAGTGCCCTCCTGTTTTACACAGAACAAGTCCTATAGTATTGATCGTGGGCTTAGTAGCCATGTAATACTTTTTTTTTTTTTTTATTTTGGCATATTATGGGGGTACAGATTTTAAGGTTTCAATAAATGCCCATTTCCCCCCCTCCCCCCAAAAGTCTGAGTCTCCATCATGACCATCCCCCAGATGGTGCAATACTTTTGGGTCACTGGGATGTTAGCAGACACAATTTGAGAAGAGATAAAAATGAGCTTGCACAGACTGGCTTGTTCACTTGTACTCCTGGGATTTTCCATGGGAAACATATGCCTCAAGATGCTGATTCAAGAAGACGGTGGAGACATGTGAAGCAGATGAAAACCAAACCTGAATTCTAGAAACAGACCCACTAGCCCTAAAGACCGAAGTGGAGCTGCCACAGCCAACCCACGACAGACCTACCAGCTAGAAAAACTGATGCCTGTCGTCAGCCACTGAAATTTGGGGTGGTCCTTTATTGTATCATGATTATGGGAATAGCTAACTATTAACAACACAGTATGATTCATCTTTGCCATCTGCACCTTGCACTAGACCATTTCATAGCCATTTCACAATCTTTTGATATCAGTTTACTTGCTACAGCTTCCAGAGTTGGGACATTTGAAGGAGGCTGTGTAGCATCCAATATGCTTTTATGAACATATAGAAATTTGGAGGGATATGGAAAGTATAGAGATTGGGAACTATTTGGAACACATCCTCCTAGAGAGAGTAAATGAAATCTCTCCCAGAAATAGGACCAATAACTGATATCTTGTAGGATTCCAAAATATGGAATATAATAGTAGTCCAGCTGATGGAGGCAGCAGCATGGGAGATTGAGACTTGTTCCTTAAGGTCATTCCCATAATAATCTGGTTGAGTACAACATTGCTAATTCTTATCATACTTTATGTACTTTGTTTATTGTGATGTAATATTTTTGTGTGTGTTCAAGGCTGTCTCCATGACTAGCAAGTCAACTATGAAAGGCTTAGACTTATTTCTTTGAAATGAAGGTTAAAATTTTCCTAGTATCAGGTGATATTAAGGTGGGAAATCTAGGAATTCCTGATATATATTGTGTTAATCACTTCTCCCTCTATGGGATCCCAAGGAGGGACTAAATAAATAAGTCATGATAACACAACAGGACTAATAAATTACTCAAGCAACTGACAATGCAGAACAGCCTTCTAGGTAAATTGGATTGGTGACTTTAGTTTAAATCATGAACAGGGCATTTTGCCTCTCCTATTGTGCATATCCCCTCAATATAAATCTCAAAATCTTATTTTCTGATAGCTTCTTGAAGGAAGTTAAATGAGGATGGGTGATAACATGGCCAGTTCTGAGAAGCAGCGTGTGGTTCAGTTTACCTATTCCACCTTAGGGAATAGAAGAGAAAGCAGGGAGAGGAGACTCCCTTTCCCGAAGCAGCCTACTTTCAACTGAGCAACTACATAAGAATTATGGGATCTTGCATGTAAGACATGGTAACCTTGCCACCCCCAGGGAATCTGGCCAGTCAGATGACTCTTCCTTCTTTGCTGAGTGTCATAGGCAGGACCTACATGAACATGAAGACCTGAAGTATTGCTTCTCCTACACTGTGAATCACAATACCTTACCATCTCTTTTAGCTTCAGGTAGGGCATAGGCATTCAAGAATATTTGTTGAATAAATAAAGACTTGTGCCAGAGACAATGGAGACCAGCAAAATTCTGGAGACCAGTAATAATCCACAGATGGAGACCAGTAATACAATGGAGACCAGTAATAATCCACAGATTGGAGGAACGGATAACCTATTGGGAGAGATTAGGAATGTCCAGAAATCTATTGATCAACACATATTGGGTGTGTTCTCTGTGCTGGGACTTGTTGATACAGAGGCAAGTGAGCCAGAATGTCTTCCCTCACTGATTTCATGGTCTGGGGAATGATGTAGTCAATTACACTGTTACCTCTGGCAAAGGTCATGATGGAACTGACAGGAGAATAGGGATGACTGAGAGATACATGAACCTCAGATTAGGTAAGTGACAACTTTCCAGAGGAGGTAAGGTCTAAGATGGATTTGGAGAATGAGTTAAGAAAGGAAGACAGGTGAGCAGAGGGAACCATAAGACAAACCAAGAAGGCTTGTGTCTTAGTCTGTTCGTGCTGCTATGACAAAATACCTTACACTCGGTAATTAATAAACAACAGAAATTTATTCTTCATAGTTTCTGAGGCTGAAGAGTCTAAGATCAAGGTGCCAGATTTAGTGTCTGATGAGAGTTCACACTCTGTGTCATAGGTGGTGCCTCCTTGCTGCATCCTCACTTGGCAGAAGGAGCAAATAAGTTCCCTCAGGGCCTCTTTTTTAAGAGTACTAATCCCATAAGTAAGGGCTCCACCTTCATGGCCTAATCACCTCCTAAAATCCCACTTATTAACACTATTCCATTGAGAATTATGCTTTAACAAGTGAATTTAGGACAGGTAGAAAAGACACAGATAACCAGACCTCAGCAGCTTACAAAATCCTCACATGGCTGCAGAATGAAAGTAAATTTCTGTATAATGAGAATCGGGTTGTATATGTGTATGTTGGGGTATTGGTCTGGAAGAGAACATGAGAAACTTGGACAATTAGAAAGCGGCAAATGATGGCCAGCTGAAGTTGAGCCAAAGGTCAGATGAATATAGCATAAGGTCAGCATGGGGTTGCAGGGTAAGAAAGAAAGAAATTCTTCATGAGTGAAGCAGCAATAGACACAATTATAACAAAAATGACAATAGCAACTACTCTTGAGCCTTTGATATATGCTAAATATTTCACATATACCATCTTATTCTATTGTCATCATCTCTTTGAAGTAAATGCATTCATGTTCTACTTTTTATAGACAATATGCAGCCCAGAGAGGTTGAGGGACTTGCCCAAATCACACAGCAGCAACTCCAACCCATGGCAGTCTGCACACAAAACAGATTCTTTTAGCCCCTAACTTCCGTAATTGAGAAATGCACTTTAATGCTAGGCAATATATGGAGAGGTAGAGATGGGGGTTACAAGTGCTGTATGGAGACTGCAGCACTGGCCACCTCCAGAGTTCTGAGGTGCTGTGCCCCACAGGAAGCCTGAGACATGACAAAAATTATGAAATGGATCCCCAGGTGTCCACACTTACCTCCCTAATGCATTCTCCCAGAAGAGCCTGCTGTCATCTATTCCAAGAGACAGATATTCACCCTGAACTTGTAAAGAGCAATTTATGAAATGTGCATGAAAAAAAAAGAAAGAGTAAAACCTAGTACTGGAAGCTGACAGTGGGACAAACTAGGGCAGAGAATAGTTTATTATTATGCTTTTAATTTTCCAAAAAGAGTGCACAGTTTCGTCCTATTTATAATAAAAGTCACTGATATAATAAAGGCATCTCATCACATCAGCAGTCATTTCTACAAATAGAGCATTGATATTAACATGTGTTATGAATGTCATTGATATATTAAGACATTTCAGACTGTCTATCTAAAAATAGAGGGAAAGCCAGAGGGAGGGGAGAGGAAGACACAGAGCTAACTAATTCAATCAGAAGAAAGAGAACCTATGCTTGCACAATTAACTCTTCCATTAGTGAGCAATGAAAGTAAACAGTAAACACCTGAATTTGATTCGTGGTTAGAATTTGATTTACCAGGACGATGTGGTGCAGGTAGGGGAAAAGAGGCAGAGGGAGGGGAAGGACATAGAGGGAGAGAGAGAATTAAAGGTATGTGTAATTAGGTGACCTTATTATAGAAAAAGACTCAGAAATTATGTTTTCCAATCATCTCCATTTGTAACTGGGGAAACTGAGTTATGAGAAGGTTATGCAATTTATCCTAGGTCAGTGTTTTTTGGTGAAACCTTCAGAAATCTCACCAGTGAATCAGATGTTAAAGGGGAAAATTAGTATATTTTTTTCCTAGAGAAAAACTCTGTGGGTGGGCAACACTGCCAAGGCTTGGGCAGAGGAATGAGGAAGAAAGAGGAGAAGTGGAACACGAACAGTTATTTAGTACCTACCATGTTATGAAATCATTTCATATAATAACCAATTTGATATTCAAAATTGTCCTGGATAGGAGGGCAAGTAGACCCATTTTACTGATGAAGAAACTCATTTTACTCATGAAGTCTCAGAGAGGTTAAATCATGCTCTCCTGTACTGATCATTAAACTGGCATCACTGATTCATGCCACCTGAGGTACCAGTCTCAGCTGCACAGTCCAAAGATAGAGTTCTCGCTCTACCCTTTAACCTGAGCCTCGACCTTGGACTCTCAGAGCAGTAAGGTGACAGCACAATCAACCAAGCCACCAACTCATGGCACAGAAGGAAAAACTGAAGATCCAAAGGGAAGGCCTGTCTTGAGGTCTCACGGACCCCAGTGTGAGTTCTGTTTGCTCGGCCTGGTGCAATCCTTAGCATCACCTCCTTCTTTACTTCCCTTAGGTAAAATTGTAGGGCAGATCAATTCCTGTCTTACATTAAAATGCCCAAACTGTCCCAAAACAGGAGAAAAGCAAAAGGCCAGGGAAAGCACCCAGAGGGAGGAAGACACAAAGTCGCCTAATTTAATTTAAAAAGGCATTGAAACCAGTTATTGGACAATTTAATCTTGCATTGGTGAACTGTACAAAAAGCTAAAAGTCTAGTTTATGCCTTGAATTCGTCATCGTGGTATGTAGCAGAACAGGTTGAGGTTGGTGGGGCCATGTGGGTGGGCGAAGGCACATGGGATGAGGGAAAGAAAGGAGTAGAGAGAGTAAAGATTTTAAGGGATTTAATCGCTATGTTTTGTAAAGTTTTAAAACCTTCTTAGATATTGTTGCAATTTGGCTTTACAAAGAAAGAACATTTAAAAACAAGTGGATATTAAAGTTAAGAAAAAAATCCTTTATAGTGTATAAACTATAATCTGTCAATACAATAATTTTCTTGTAAAAAAAAAAAACAAAAAACAAATGCTATGGAAATGGTGGTTGTAGTTTGCCAGTGTAAACTAGTGCTGTCTGTCCATGTTGCAGCGATTGTTATTTCTAGGCCCCTCTTAAGCTTTCTTGGGACTCTATTGCCTAAGGAAAGCAAAGAGGCTTTTTCAGCTGCTTCTGCTCCTTCTCCTCCTTCCCTGCCCCCTCTTCTTCCTCCTCTTCCTCCTCTTCTTCCTCCTTCCCCCTGCCTTTATCTCCTCTTTTCCGTATCCCTTCCTCTTTTCTTCTCACTTACCTGGTCATTAAAACTATAAAACATATATACATATATATAATATAAATATATATTTCAATAAATGTTTATATATTTATATACATTTGTACTTATATATTTATATTTATATATATTTATATATAAATATATATATATATATTCCCCCCATGAAGACTTAAGACTCGTAAGAGCTTATAATGACCTCCAAGGTTTTTGCCCCTGCTTTGTAATTTTTTGAAATGCAAAATAATTATATGGTAATGACAATGCTTGCTCGATGTACAATAAACTAAATAAAATAGAAATCTATACAGGAGAAAGTCAAAGTTCTGCAATGACCTCACTCCGAGGACACCACTGTTTCCAGGCTGGCTAGAAGCAGTGTTCAGTGGTGAGGCCACAGCTCTGCCTTCTTTCCACTTGGGCTTGTATCTTAACTCTGCCACTTCCCACCTATGTGACTTTGGGAAAGTGACTCTACTTCCCTGAGTCTCAGTTTCCGACAGCGAAAAATCTGCATCTCAGGACTGCTTGTGAGGAATAAATGAAATAACGTCTATTAGCCCAATGCCTGACTCACAGTAAGAACTCTCACATGCGAGCCACTCCAGTGAATCCCTCCAGATATACAAATGTATGGGAACGAAGGGTTAATCCTATGTATTGCATATGAAGAATGCTTTTCCCTTCCAAAATGCTATGTGGGCCTCTCCTGATGTCTATAGACATGAACTCATCTTTCTAAACATGCATTTAATTCACTTTATGGCTCTATCTACTCGGGTTCTCACTGAAAGTAATTGAAAAGGTATCCTCTGTAATTTGGTTTTCTTGTGTAAGCAACATTGCAGTAAAAGCCCTAACTCAGACATTTGAAAGCCTCTTCAGTTCCATCGCTAAAGCAGCGTGTTTGTTGTATGAAGGTCTGCTGGGTTGCATGGTCACCTTTGAAAAGATGAGGGAAAGAGTCCATTTGCCTGGACTGACTTTCCCTGACTGGGCCTCCCATGGCCATTCATTCAGCAAATCCCTCTCTGGACACGCTATGTATTTGAAGACAAACTCAGCACAGTTCTGAGTGTGGAGACCTCAACAGTCTTTATGCAAGACCAAGGTGAGGTACTATAGAGACATCGAGACGTTAAACACAGCAAAAACAAACAAACTCAAGGGTTTTCTTCCCAACTATGTTAAAAAATTATTAGAATTTGTATTATTACTGCTATATAAATGCCTCTAAGATTTTAGCTACTCTTGAGACTTTTTTGAAAAAGATAATTTGGCCTCTGGACCCCTGGGGCCTGTGGATGACCTGAGTCTTAGAAGACTCCGACTGGGCTTATCTAATTCTTGTCTGTCCTGTCTCCTTGGCACCCCGTTACAACCATGGCCAAAGGGCGCTATTAGAATCCTCTGATTTTCTACTTCTCAGCCACTAAACTCCCCTGTGCTTAGGGAAATATCTCCTTTCAACTTTTCTATTTCAAAATATCAACGCAAAACCACTGAGACTTGGTTCTGTAGCGGTGACTAGGAGCAAAACCAGGGAAAACAATAAATGGAGAGAGGAAAAGAAAGAGCTGACATTTTCTCCGAGACTGAATAATGTATTCGAATTTTTCATTTTGCAGTAGATTGGAAGGGGCTTAAGAGGGAAAGAGGTGAGAGGGGGAAGGAATGAGAAAGACAGAGGGGCACAAAAGCCCCAAGAGATGGGCATTGCAATCTAGAAACTTATTTCTCAGCTGGACTAAAGCTCTAAAGTTCACCACTGAATTACTTGCCGGATGTTGGATGTTATCCCTGGTGCGCTTGCAACACCTGTAATGCAGTGTTCTGGGTGTGGAATGATTCTTCCACATCAAGGCTTATTGCAACCTGTTCAATTTCCCACCCTGTGTTTTCTTTCTTTTCTAATGTCTTATTTAATTTCCCATCTCTTTTATCCTCATAATTATTTTTTAAGTCACAGAGTATACACTCAGAAAATGTTTGCTTACAACCATCTGGACAGTCCCTTCCTGTAATATAAATTATATTTAAATATAATAAATTACATTTAAAAATGGAACGAGATCAACACCATACTACACATACTTCAGATAATACATAAACTTCATGGATCGAAATATACTTCAGTTTATCCCAAATGATTGTTCTTAAAAGGTGTGTGAATAAAGTCACCTATGCCTAAGTTGAGTCTTTCAGATATTATGAAAATATTGTTCTCTTGGGGAAAATTGTTCTGAGATGGATGAAAGTAAGACTTCTATAAATCGTCTTACAGCTGATGATATTTAAAGAAAAACATTAGTACACCAATTTTAATGATAATGACACTCAAAATAAGTTGCAAAACATAAATGCAAAGTAGATGAAACATTTTATTAACATTTGGCACACTTGCTTAAAGACTTGAAAGGGGAAGAAATGCAATGACAACTTTAATAGGATGAAGTAAAAATGCTCTATCTCAGCCTCTAGCAAACTCAGCACATAAGTAGTACTCTTTCTATATGTGTGGTGAGGAGGGAGAGAAGAGAAAGTATAGAATAAAAAAAGGGAGAGAAGGAAGGATCAGGGAAGGGAAAGAAAGGCAAGAGAGGATGAAGGTAAACAATTGCAATTACTTCCTTATATAGGATGAGAAAATATTTCAGAGGGGGAAATTTTCATCATGAGTTGGTGCTGGAAGGAATTTCTATAGAGAGCCAAAAGGGAAATCATTTGAAAATCTGTAAGATCGTGGCCACATCAACTGCAGGAAATAAAGGGGACTGTTTGTGTGCCTCGCTTAATTAACAACCTTTAATAGCAGACTAGACTTTGATTCCTTTCCCAGTTTTTCTATAAATACTTGTTAAATATATAGCCTTGTACCAGTTATTTAACTTTCAGGGTCTCACTTCTCTTGTATGTAAAATGGGAATTATAATATACAGGGTCATAGAAAGAATAGAATGGTACAGTACGTGCTGTGAGTTTTGCACAGCATTTGTGCAGATTAAGTGTCCCTTATTGCTATTATTATTATTATTAGTTATTATTACCTTTTTGGAAAGGAATGGCTCACTTTTTAGAAAGAAATCTGCCTGTGTTTATTTCCTTTGCTGCAGGAATCCCACTCTTGGAAATGGATCCCAAGAAAATAATTCAACAAAAAGACAAAGCCAAGTGCTCAGGGATGATCACTACAGCCTTAGCTGTAATTGCCTAGAAAGGAGAATAAGTTAAATGGTCATCAATAGGGGAATGATTGATAGTAAATTATGATATGTCAACATAATAGATATTATGTGACCACTACTAAGATAATTATGATGACACTGTACCATCATGAACAAATACTCATAATTTAATGTGAAGTGAAAAAAATATAAAATTTTATATACAGTACAATTGTAGCTTTGTAAAAATATGCATACATATGGGCAATTAATGGCATTTTACAAGCAAAGATTGAAATAATTATGTATGGGTGTGCACTTAAAGATTTGTTTTCTTTTTACAAATTGCTTTTTAATATTGTTTTGAAACCATCTATTCAATAATAAAAACATGCAGCAGCAGATAACTAAATAGAAAGGCATACTTGTTATAACTGGTATCAGTGAATTAATGGTTAAAACAGATTTGCTTAGAGACATGCATATGAAGGCTCTAGTGCATTTATGTGGGCAATATTTATAAATAATAAGCAAATAGCTAACACATATAATTTTTACTATGTGCCAGGTTCCAGCCTGAGTGCTTAATTCCTTTTACACACTGAATTTTCACAAAGATACCATTTTATAGGTAAGAAAACTAAAATACAGCGTGGTTAAGCAACTGGCTAGAAGTTACACAGTTACTAAATAGTGGGCTGGGATTTGAATCTAGGAGGTCATATTCCAAAATCCATGCTCCTCCCACCCATCACATAAACAGCTTTCGGTGATGGCCTGCCTCCCTGAGTGTGCAGGACCAGGGCCTGTGCCCCACACAGAGCCTGGCACTCACAAGAGTCCCATATCTGGGGTTTAATGCTCTGTCGTTGCTGTCCTGACATTCTTTTTTTTTTTTTTTTTGGCTATTTTTCTTGGTGTATTTATTTGCAGGAATACTACCCACAGGTCTTAGAGATTCCATATACTGACTCTTAATATAAGAGTCAATGTTAATGTAATTAAAAAAAATTCAGAATATTACAGGGTTTTACATGTTTTGTTTACATAATGTTTATATAATGTTTTGTTACATGTTTGTTTGCTTTTGTACAGTTTGGGTCAAAGTTATAAGTATGTCCTTTACCCAGATAGTGTGCGGTGTTCCTGTTAGGTGTGAATTTACCCATCCTCTCCTCCCTGCTTCCACCTATTTGATTTCTGTTGAGTTTTACTTCCATATGTGTGCGTAAGTGTTGATTGATTAGTTCTAACACTTATGTGTACATATGGAAATAAAATGTGGTGTATGTATATAATGGGGTACACCTCAGCCATAAAAAACAATGTTGATCCAGTATCTTTTGTAACAATCTGGATGGAAGTGGAGCTCATTCTTCTAAGTAAAGTATCACATGAATGGAAAAACAAACATGACATGTACTTAATACTAAATTGGAGCTGTCCTGAAATTCTTAATTTTATCTTTGAAATTTTGTAAGTGAAGTCTTGCGGGACCATATGCTGAGAATTTCGAGCCACTGCTTATGTGTGGTTTTGCCTCCTTGGGATGTTTTCCCAGCTCCCATTCTCCATCCCTGGTGCCCTGGGCCATGCCCATCCTCCACCTCCCCACCTCCATCCCACAGCCACTGCCAGGCTCCATCCAGGGTGGCAAGGAGGTCACACTAGCAGAATGGAAACCACATTCTACCATCATTCTCTTTCTCAGTAGGGGTCTGCATAAGGTCACGGGACTGTTTGGAGTCTAGCATATGCCTGGAGGCATCCTGGGGTGGGGCGAGGTGGTGGGCATCTTGCCCCAATCTGGCATCACCATGATGCATTCAACAGACAACTGGCCAGTACCTACCCTGATCCAGTACTGAGCATGAGCTATTGTATTCAGAGGTCACGGAGGGGTGCTGCCTGTCTGCCACATGCCTGGGCAGTGAACACGAGGGATCGTGGTCTGTGCCCCCCCAAGACCTAACATATCTATGTTGCACTGATCCCCATGAACTATCTCGCTGGTCCTACTTTCTGCTATGTTTTTATGAAAAACAAAAAAAGAAAACCCATTAATGCAGTTAAAAGAACAATAACATACGTGGAGTTACCATCTCCTATGACTAAAAAAAAAAAAAAAAAAAAATACGGTTAAAACAGAGACTCCTGGGCTTGGCCTACCACAAATCAGAGGGCATAGTAGAGGGGAGAATTACAGAAATGACACCTCTGCCAGTGGCCTGAGATCACACGCTTATGCCACTTTATTTGGATGATCCAACTTTACCCATGGCTGTATGTTATATTATCTTAGCTGTCTCAGATGCTTTTTAAGTCAGCAGCAAGCTTTTGGCAGCCACTGTGTCCTCAGGAGGCAGTGCTTCTCCGTGCTTAACACCCATGCTTGTCCCCATTGTCCTGGGGTTAGCATCCCAGGTAGGCCAGAACTGTGTCACCTTTCACTTGTTCCTTTATCCATAAATACGGGGATAAGAGAGATCATCTGCGCACAGGGTTGTTTTGAGGAGCAAAGCAGATGATGCGCGTAGAGTAGCTCTCGATATAGTGCCTGGCACAGGGCAAGCACTCAGCAAGTCCGACTTGTCATCCAGAGCTGAGGGTCCTACTGCATCACGGCCACGGAAGAGAGAACGCTGCGTCTCAGACACCGCAGGGGAGCAGGATCGGTGAAGGCTGGCATCCTTCTGGGAAAGTTTAAGAACCACATATTTTAATGCTCCCATGAGTTAAGCACACCTGGACAGCAGGTACTAACAGGTCAGGGGGCTTTTTCTAGGTCCCTTCTAATGTGTGAGTAAATATTAAGTTAGCTAAGACTGTGAAGAAAGAAACTAACATTTTTGACAATGTTTAATGTGATAAAAGTCTTTGTATACACGTTAAAATCAATTTTACTGAGGCAATTTTCATGAAATAAGACAAATATGTCTATTTTAACAACCATATACAATTCAATGAGTTTTAACAGATGTGTACATTCCTTCTATCACCACCTTGGTCAAAATGTAGACTATTTTCTTCATCCCCCAAAAGTTTCATTGTGTCTCTCTTCTTAGTCACTTCCCTACCCCCACCTCTAGGCAACCTCTAATCTGATTTCTATTACTATATGTTAATTTACCTCTTCTAAGACTTTACATAAGTAGAATCATATGGCATCTACTATTGTGTCTGGCCCCCTTTACTCAGCGTAATGTCTCTGGGATTCATTGACATATTGCATGTACTGTTAGTTTCTTTGCATTGCTGAGTAGTACTATATACTACGGATATAACACATTTTGTTCATCCATTCACTTGTTGATGGTCCTTTTTTCCCAGTCTTTAGCTATTTCGAATAAAGCTGCTGAACAGTTCTATATAGGCCTTTTATGTGAATACATATTTTCATTTCTTCTGTGTAAAGGGCATTTTCATTTTTATTGAAGGAATTGCTGGGTCATGGGGTAGGTGAGTATTTATAAATACCTTTATACCTTTATAATAATCTTTATATGAGTGTGTCCTACTGTTTTTCAAAGTGATTCTGCCATTTTACCAGTAACGTTCAATAAATATTTGTTAAAGTAATACATTATTTCTTAATTAAATACTTTATTAATAATGAAAGGAATCAGAGGACTTCATTTATTACAAAGTAACTCTCTGTGAGAAATTGTTTCTTTTTTTTTTTTTCCAGTAGAGTAACAGGAAGGGTCATCATACATATTAAATTTAAAACTGTATTAGTTAGGGCTGCTATAACAAAGTACCATAGACTGGGTGGCATATGAACAACAGAAATTTATTTCTCCCAGTTCTGGAGGCTGGGAGTCCCAGATCATGATCAGGTTCTAATGAGAGCTCCCTTCCAGGTTGCAGACTGCCGTCTTCCAGTTGTGTCCTCACATGGTGGGAAGATAATGAGAGAGAGCTATCTGGGGTCCCTTTTGTAGTGCATTAATCCCATTTATGATGGCTCTCAAGACTGAATTCCTTCCCAAAGGCCCTACCTCCTAAACCATCATATTGGGAGTTAGAATTTCAACAGATTTTTTTTTAGAGAGGACAGAAGCTTTCAATCTATAATAATAACCAAATGTTTTCAGAAATTAGAAATCTTCAGATGTTATGCATATTATAAAAATAAATTTTAGCATAATGCTATATATAAACAGTTTAAAATATCATTGGTTTGGTGAAAAAGATTCAGAGGAGTATTATAGATATAGTATGTTATTAAGCAACAGAAGCTGCTTATATTTCAACTACAAATAATAGACTTTGAATTTATACCACTTCCTTCTTCTGTGATATGCTGGTGGGATCTTATCTCCTATTACAGAGAAACATACAGCCTTGTGGTGGGAGCTATCTATATGACATATTGTGGTTGTGTTTTCACTGTCCATGAAATACAAAAAAAAAAAAAGAAAAGAAAATGGGGAAATTATAACAGGAATGCAACCAGTGCTTACTAAAATTTCAAAATCTGCCCTTATAGTTTTCTTACGTATACCCAAGGAAGTAGAAAACCCTCAAAAAGCAATTACATTCACTTTTGCATGTTTCATATTCAGAAGCAATGTTGGAGACATAGGTGCTCAGTAGGTTCATGGTGAATTAAATCAATCTTTATATCCAGCAAGTCATCACGAGCTCAGGTGATAGTGGTCTGCAGATATAAGCATTTGTATAACTCTTTATGGGTTCCCAAACACTTTGTTCTTTATGGTCTGGTGTGATTGAGTCTTCTTCAATGTTTGCAAAACAGAAATTCTTATTATCTTTACTTCTGGATCTATTGTACCGCATGGTGACCTCAGTAAATAATAATGTGGTGTATATTTCAAAATTGCTAAAATAATAGATTTTTAATATTTTGACCAGAAAAAAATAGGTTGATGAGGGGATGGATATTTTAATAAGGTTGATTAACTCTTTCTACAATGTAGGCATAGATTAAAACATCACAATGTACCCCATACATATACACAATTATTATTTGTCAATTAAAAAAATAAATTAATACAAAAATTGTGGCTTGGAGGTTTACTCAGCATGCCCAAGGCCACCCTGATAAGAGTACTGTTGTAAACTTGGTATCAATGGCAGGTTGAAAACCCTTATCTTCTGTTCCCAACTCCAGTGCTCCTTGAGTGGCCATCGCCCTACCAACTGAATTTTGTATGTTCAAAAATATTTCCCATTTTGTTCAATAGTAAGAGAGTCATTATCTGAATCATAATATCATCCTTTTTTTTTTTTTAATCTCTTCTTTTTTTACAGCCTTTTGTAGAGTTAGCCTGAGGTCCATGGTGATGGTGTGAATTGAACTTACAACTCTGATGACAAAATTCCCTGGGCCAAGCACAGCACTATGTTTACATATAATAATTGCATCAGGGAGTTGTGGGGCCTAATTAATCACTGTTTATAAATCAGCCTGAGATATGAAGCTAACAGATTTTACCAAAATGCACGATATCGGAGGTATAACTGCAGCATGTACAAAAGTAACGCAAATGTCATAAAGCCAGTGAGGCAGAGAGAGTCTGTGGGAAGACCTAATTAGTGGAGCCCCTGCAAGACCCTAAGAGATTCTGGGGAGGCACAAGTTCAAATCCCAGTAGCTAAAAGTCAGACTTTTCATCCTCTGGCTACAGTCAGATGAATGAGTCACACCAGTGATGGAACTTAGGGGTACCTTAGATCTGACCTTGGCACCCACTGCATGTGTCTTTCATCTTGAGAGACTGTGTTTATAGAAGACTGATCAATAGGATAATAATCCCATGATCATGTTCATTTACAAGACCACACTTGGAGCTGTCTTTTACATTTTAAGA
The DNA here is from genome assembly GCF_040939455.1 of Microcebus murinus. NCBI lineage: Eukaryota > Metazoa > Chordata > Mammalia > Primates > Cheirogaleidae > Microcebus > Microcebus murinus. The sequence goes on along the minus strand of NC_134115.1, from coordinate 78,991,525 downwards.
GGAAGGTATATTCTCCTGAAAAGAATATTTAAACTGTTGTGTGGAATGATGGTTGAGTCAAAGGCTTGGGGTCAGATCTAGGTTCACATTCCTACTACTTGTTCTTTGGATTAACTTGGCCTAATTGCTTAACCTCGTGAGCATTCATTGACCTCATCCATAAAAGGGTTTGCTGCTAATGAGAGAGTTAAATGAACACTTACTGGAGTGTCTGGCAAGTTGGGACCACTCCACAAATGAGAGCTTTAATCATTCAGAGCAAAGACCTTACATTACACCTTCTGACCCCGTTGTTAGGAGATGAGGAGCCCCAGAGAGGGAAAGTTGTTTATTGAAGGCAGAGACAAGTCTACAATCTGGGTAAGCATAATTCACAGGCCAAGCTTTGCCTCGTATACTATGAAAACACCAGGATGTCTTAAGAAGTGAGCTCCTCATCATTGCAAGAGTTCACACAGAGCTTGAGTTATTTTATTACATTTTATTTTTTAAAGAACCAGCCTGGAAATGCCCTTGGAGCCAGAAAAATCAGGGTTCAAAACTTGCCTACTCACTCTTTATATGACCTTGGGCTATGTCAGAGTCTTTTCTTTCTCTTTTGTAAGAGGGTCATATATTCTTATGGAGTGAATGTTTGTGTTCCACCCTAAATTCAGATGTTGGAGCTTCAAGCCCCAATGTGATGGTATGAGGAGGTGGGGCTTTTGGGATGCAATTAGCCTTAGTTGAGGTCATGAGGATGGGCTCTCATGATGGGATTAGTATCCTTATAAGAAGAGGAAGCAACTGGAACTCTCTCACTCTGCAGCAGGTGAGGATACAAGGAGAGAATGAGTGTCTACAAAGTAGGACAAACAACCTCACCAGAACCAGACCATGCTAGCACCATGATCCAAGACTTGCAGCTTCTAAAACTATGAGAAATGTCTGTGGTTTAAGTCATCAGGTCTATGGTATTCTGTTATGGTAGTCTGAGCTGCCACATTTTTAATGGTATTATAGAAACATAAATAAATAAATGTATATAAGCAAATAAATAAAAATAATCTTTTTGAGGCAGAGATAAGCCCAATAACTAATCCAGTGCTGACATGATGGAGATATTCAATAAATAATAGTCTCATTTCCTCTTTTCTTGTATTGTAGATTCAGTAAATCAGCTCTAGTTCCTTGTTAGGCAAATGACTTTCTTGATTCTTGCATAGCAGAATTAGATTTTTGGCCATTATTCCAGAATCTAAGATATTTTGGTATAAGGAGGGAAACCTCCAGGTGAAAAATGTATTTGTATCTGCAATTCTGTTATTGTTATTGTTTCCCTGCACTCAGAGAGACTGCTGAGGACACAGAAGTCCCAGCTGGTTAGCAGGAGTGTGATTTACTGGTATCTTCCCTTGAGCAGGAGCTGGAATGCATTCTTATTTGCCAAACATTGCCTTGATTCCTTGGAACAAAACTGCAAGAGACCGTGGCTTCCTCTGTCTGGCAAGCCAAGACAACAGGAGGGGTTAACGCACTTCACAGTGAATTCTGATTTATAAAATATGCCTAGAAGCTTATGAATATGGATATGATTTATGCAAACAAAAGGTCACATGGCTAACAATTGAGGGAGACAGTATTTAAAAATGCAATGCCATAGCAAGGATTAAGGTGATGAAAGAAGTTTAAGAAGGGAGATACAGGAGTCCAAGAGGATATGTGGCTTGGCAAAGACTGATAAAGATCAAGAGGAAGGCAGGGACCAGAGGCTGCTCTGATGCAAGGGAGACACTGGCCCAGGGGAGTGTGGGAGGTGAACCAAGAGGGATCCGAAGAGGTGAGGAAAGTAAAGTGGGAACTCAAAGCAGTTAGGGAAGAGGAGAGACGAAAACAGGTCAAGGCAGCCACCTTGAAGTATTAATGTCTTCAGAGAGAATGAAAAAAAAAATTCTTAATAATGGATTGGGGAAAAAAGTTGTGAAAGTCTTTTCTGTGGCATTTAAACTAATAAATATGTATAACTTTTAAAGGCTGTATGATGTGTGGTATATGGAAGCACAGCTATTTTTGGTATATTCAATTAAGGAATACTCAGTAGAATATAGTCAAGCATCCTATAGGACTGATTTCATGATTATGGGTAAAGAACTTCTCAAGTGCTTGGAAGTTTGGTTTGGGGCCTAAGATGTGAAACTTGGATTGATCTTTGAATATTGATTTTAACAGGATTTTCCAAGTGGTTTTATTGACTCATTAAAGCACTCAAATAGCAGAGGACAAGTGACAAACGATAGGAGACTGACATTTTATGAGGGCTTACTATACCCAGGTACTACACGACAATCTAACTCATATTTTCCCCAAAATGTTGTGTCTTTGTCTAATTCAATTTTCAGCCCAAAAGGAGAGGACATGATTCAGTTGCATGTATCCTGTAATTCCTAATTTACTTATATATGTTCTAAAAATAGTACCCTCAAATCATTCATTTTCTACTCTTAATTCATATGAGTAATATGGAAATGATTTTATCTTAAGTTTCAGGGATGGAGATGTTTAATCATAGCATCGTATCAATCAGACTATACTCATCATTGGTTAGTTGAGAGATGGGTAAAGGACACAATATTGTAATCATAGAATTAAAATATTGAACAATAATTAGAGCCCAGGAGTAAACATGGAATCACCCTTAATGACTATGTTTGACCTTCTCAATGTACACCTTTCCTGAACAATTTTAGTTAAGAGAGAAAATATATTCTCTCTCTCCCTCTTTCAATTTTGAGTTGGCCTCCACTACTTGTAAATAAGAGGCTGGCTACCCTATGGTATTGGTATTGGTATTCCATGACCAATATTTTTTAGAGACATTGAATCCTACATATCATTTCTAGATATTCGTAATTCACATTAACATATAAAATTCTTATTAAGTTCCACCTTAAGCAAATTCACATAATTTTGTTTAATATAGCAATTCCCAAATACATTTGACCATGCCAGTTTTTTTTTTCCAGAGTACCTATTTATGTACTCTGTAATTAACATTTTTACAGAATGTTCTTAAGGATCTGCTGATCTAAATGAATCCTCACAAGGATTATAAGGAAGATATTATTATTATTCCTCTTTTCATGTAAATAAACTGAGGCTTAAAGAGGTGACTTACTTGAACTAGGTCTCAGAGCAAACAGCAAGGGTGGGAAATGGGATAGGAACCCAGCTCTGACGAATTCTAAAGTCCTTGATTCAGATCCTGGAGACCAAAGGAAGCCCAAGAAAATAGTTAAAGAAATCAGAGCCCAAGACTCATTATCCTCTCCAGAGATCCACTTAAAAATATTTCATAAGGTTGCTGTGGAATCACCACCAAATATTCAGTCCTACTGAAGCTAAACCCTGTGAATTCACACAGGGTCCCTTGTCATTAAACATCATCAGGTATATTTTGGTAACTTCTGGCCATGTCCTGGTGCCTGCCTTCCAGAAGCTTAACTCTAATTTTTTCATTTATAACTCAGCAAAAAGGGGGAAAAAGTTGGGATTCCAATGTATACATGCCTGAAAAGAACACATGCACTTTTAACAACTTTGGTCTATTTCCTCCAAACACGTGAGAGAAGAAACATACTGCTGTAACTGTTGTCCGGTGAGTCATGTGAGGTATTCATGGAAGATAGTAAAGAGGATGCAGCAAAAGACTTTGGGGAAAGTGCTCAGTTTAGCCCAGAAATGAGCAGAACTAATTTCACATGGAGGTAACTTTTGAGTTGGGTTTTATTATAAAAGATGGTGGAATTTCGACAGATGGAGAGAATGGAGGGAGGTCCAGCCTCTGAGATCATCTTTATATACAGTTTTTATTTCTCTGGCACAGTGAAGACAAGGACATCAGCTTTGGACTCTGTTAGGTTCTCAGTTAGCTACTGAGTATCTTTTCCTCAAAGAATGGCTGGCAGAAACTAATATTCAGATACCTTCTTAAAAGGGCTTCTCAAACTATCCTTGACCCAAGGATTTCCACAATTCTAGAGGAGATAAAATTTACAGATGCATAAATTACAGAAAAGTACCCATTTTGAATGGTCCTGGTGTGACAGAAGGGACTTGTCTTGGAAGAGGGTCTTCTGAAATAAATATGAGGGTCTCCCAAACTGGGTGGGGAATGACTCCCAGCTCTGAGTTTTATTTAGCTCAGTAAACAATACCTAAATGCAAATGAGAGAACTGGAATTTTCACATTGGGATGTAGGTGTAGGTGTTTCTTATAATAATAGCTGGTATTTGTTTAGTCCTTCTTATGAGTCAGCCGCATGGTGCAGATGATACCCATTCATTATCTTGCTGCATCTAAGGAAACATATGCCTTTATCACTCCCCATTTTCCAGATAAGTAAACTAAGCTTCAGAGATTAATTACCATACCCAAAGCTGCACAGTTAAATGTAGATCTTGGATTTGAACTCAGGGTCTCCAAATCCAGAAGCTTTGTTTTGAATTTTTATGCTTTATTTCCTTCCAAAAGCCTCCTCCTCTCCATATGCTGCTGGAGCTGATGGGCACGGACGCTCCGAGCCACACAGCGAGTCCCAAACTTCCCAAGTACAGTTCATGCTGAGTAATGTGGAGCAAATCCTCCCTATTATTTCAAATCACATGGGATGTAGCTAGGAAGTAGGAATTAATGGAAAATCAGGCTTACAGGACTTTTTAAAAACAAATAGAATTATACTAAATACAGGCACATCCTATGTCTATTTTATTTTTTGTTTGTTTGTTTGTTTTTTTTTGTTTTGTTTTTTGTTTTTTTTTTTGAGACAGAGTCTCACTTTGTTGCCCAGGCTAGAGTGAGTGCCGTGGCGTCAGCCTGGCTCACAGAAACCTCAATCTCCGGGGCTCAGCGATCCTACTGCCTCAGCCTCCCGAGTAGCTGGGACTACAGGCATGCGCCACCATGCCCGGCTAATTTTTTGTATATATATTTTTTTTAGTTGGTCAATTAATTTATTTCTATTTTTGGTAGAGACGGGGTCTCGCTCAGGCTGGTTTCGAACTCCTGACCTTGAGCAATCCGCCCGCCTCGGCCTCCCAAAGTGCTAGGATTACAGGCGTGAGCCACCGCGCCCGGCCCCTATGTCTATTTTAAAAAGTGTATCTTTGCCTTTTCCTAAAAAGGGATAGAGGTAATCCCTTCCCAGAAGCAAAGATACACACTGTAACCAAAATGTCTAAAAAAAAAAAAAAAAAAAAATCTGCTATTGGGAGGTAGACAGGTGGAAGGGGGGAGGCGGGGAAGGGTATGCACTTACATGGTGGGTGCAGTGAGCACCACTTCGAGGCTGGGCACGCTTAAAGCTCTGGCATAATGGGGTGGGGGGACAGGGGCAAGATATGTAACCCTAACAATATTTGTACCCACATAATATGAGATAATAAAAAATAAAAAAAATAAAAAAGTGTATAGAAAGAATACAAGACAGTTATTTGGATTGGGTTGACAAATTACTACAGTAAGCAGGCCCATGAAGAAACTGCTTTAATAATGATCTAAAATTATTTATAAACTATCTTATAGATTTAGTGAGGTTGTACCTTCTTCCAGGGTTAGATTTCAGTCAGTGCTTAAGGCAAAAATTGTGTATGTTATAAATTACCTTTAAAAATCCCTCAAATAATAATTATAACCAATACAAAATATCTACTTATTGTGTGACAAATAGTTTATGTATTAATACATTCAATCCTAACAAGAAGTCCAATTATCATCCCCACTTTATAGATGAGTAAACTGAGTCGCAGAAAGGTTAAGTCACTTGCCTAGTGCCCTGTCGTTTGTGAGTAGAAGTTGTGAGAGTTGAAGCTCATCAATTTTGTTCCAGATACCATGTTCTTAATTGCTGCGCTTGATTGCCTATTATGCATAATCATGCAATGGCATTCCTTATCTTCACTGCTGTCTTGGTTTAGAGGCCATGGCATATAATTATTTATCTAAACACCAACAAACACACTCATGATGGCAAAATGCTCAACCATGATTCAAGAATGGCTGATTTGAACCTTCCACACATATCACAGGTACTTTGGGGTGTACACACATTAATGGACTGTTGAGAAAATTTCCCAAATTTAATTTATTGTGATATTCTTTCTCTTGCTTTCTTATAAAGTTGGTATCTGAGCAAATTTAATGTGTTCAATTCTACATTTGTTTTTGGAGAGAGGACTCATGAACCTCTTCATGCTGTCACTGAAGTCCCTCTAAGTTGAATATGTTCAGGATTCAACTTCACTCTATTTTGTGAATTATTCTCTACCTACTGGAGATGAATAATTGATTCTAAAATTCTTCATAAAACATTCTACTGTCCTCCTCAGTTTAAGCACCTTGGCTTCATAAATGTGCTTAGATTTTTCTATAGACAGACTTGAACTACTGACTCATCCATTCCAGAATGCAAATTAGTGATGTCTGAATTACTGAGTTAACTTCACTAGCTCTCCTGAATCAATCCATCAAATATCTGCAGCACAATTTCCACTCCAGTGACTGCAGCTGGTGATAAAATGGGCACCTATAACAGTGGCTTTCCCTTAAGGAGGGTCAAGATTTACAAATGTGGTTTAATTAGTGAATAACAAAATGCATGAATATTATGGTACTTAATTCAGCATGCACAGTGCAGATAATTTGTCAGAAAAGGGAATTGTCAGCCACCTTTAGAAGGAAATTCTCTTTAGAGGAGGTAAGAAATGGGACAAAGTGGAAACCGAGGTTTTTGACTCTCTACAATAGCAGTAATAATAGTAGTAGTAATGATAATAGATTTTACTGAGTAGCTAATATGCCCAGTCAGCATTGGGCTGTTCCATGAGATGATGCTTTATGCGCATTTCCCTTATCAGATATGTGACTTCATTTGTCTCTTTCATATATATTTAGAAGTAGGTAGACAAAGATAATATTGGCTCAGTTTTGTAGTTAAGGAAGGATAAAAAAGAGAAGGATACGTAAATTGCCCAAATTCATGTTCATTGATTCCAAAATACTTGTGCAATGTTGTGTAGAAAGCTATGACTATGTATTAAGCAAACATATGATTCTTGCCTTCTCAGAACTCATTTTGAGAGATATTAATGATATTATCACAGAAATAAATAATGGCAAGCCGCTGTAAATACTACTTGGGAAAAGTCAAAGTGCCGTGAGCACATGTAGCAACAGAAACTAACTCACTTTGAGAAACTGAAGAACATGCCCATGCTGGAGAGACCTGTGAACTGGTATCTGCAAGAGGAGGATGGAGTTAATTACTTGGAAATTGGTCAAGGTAAGGAGAGATGAATGGGCTTCTTGAGACATCCCTGGCAGAGATAAGACATTGTATGAATAGACTGAAGTCAAGAGAAAAGTTTCCCCAAAGACAGAAAGTATCTTTGTAGCTCAGAGAACAACATGGAGTATTGCAGAGGCTACATAGACAGGTGCAAATCATGCAGAGTCCTGTGAGCTCGGTTAAGGTATTTGTTTTTTATTGTAGAGAAGCCGTTGTTAAGTTTTAAGAAGAGGAGTGGCTTTTGTATGTTAAAAAGGTCCTTCTGGCTGCAGCATGGAGAACATATTAATGAAAGCTGAAGAAGAGACAAGATGCTGGGCAGGAGATTCTTCCAGGGGTGAAGAGGAGCACAGTGGCCTGACCTAGGTAGTATCAAAGGATGGGAAACAAGTCAGTGTATGTCAGAAATTTTCAAGACATAAAATTAACATAGCTGGAACATTGATTGGCATGGGGTGGAGGAGGGGCTGAAGAAATGGCAGAGCCAGTCATCTTGGATCCAAGTCTAGGGCTCTACACAATGTGACAAGGCTTGCTGTAGCCAGGGACTTGTTCTTAATTTAGATCTCAACTATATCTGGGCAATGAACAGTGAGCTTGGGAACTAGGGATGCAGAGACTGGTTAGGAAATGAGGCCACTTCCCAAGTTCTGCTGTGGTATTTTGGATGCTGGAGTTGTGGGAATTTGTGGAGGAGTTTGCGTGTGTGAGAGAGATTGAGAGAGCGAGAGAGAGAGCGCTCACTAAGTTTTCTCTCCTGCCCCAGTTTCTATGAGCTGCTCTGTCTTTTGTGTTCTTTGCCAAGAGGAAAGAAAACAGATTGTTCTTGCTTAGAGCATTCAGCTGACTCGACTGATGCCAAACCAAAAAAAGCCCTAAGAACATAATAATAATTGCTCATGTGTACACATCACTTTACAGTTTACCGAGGGCTCTGCATTACACTCCTAAAACTGCAAACCCCGTGAAGCAAGCACCCTGCTCTTAATTTTACTTCAATTTGAAATATGAAAAGAATGTTCAGAGAGGTTACAATGACAGGGTTTAGCCATACAGCGTGTTTATATAATCCAGATCTCCGGACATTACACTGAGTTCTCCTTCCATTGGCCGTATCAGGCTTGAGTTCTCCGTGAAGGGGCCACCAATGCCGTGGAGGACTGAGTATACAGTCCTTCCCCATTTACAAAGCCCCTTCATACTGGGCTTCTCACTTCTTTCATCACAAGACTTAAGTTATCATTCTCACCTCAGATGAGAAAACAGAGAGTCACAGATGCCCAAGTCTAATAGCATGTGGTAGAGTTGGGAATGGAGCCCAGTTCTCCTTTTGCTGCCCTTTGTTGCCTACCAGGGCTGCCGTTGAGCTAAGGGGCATGAGACCTTAGGTTCAGGGAGGAAGATTTAAATAATTCAACTATGATGTGTGTTGGGGATGCTCACAAATCTAGAGTCCAGGTTAAAGCTCTCAACTGAAGGAGTCCAGGTCGACAGCAGTGAGGAGTGGTTGGGTTAAGGGCAGCTGTTGTTGCAGTCTCCTAATTGGAAATAATTGGGATTCTGTCTCAAACCACAAAGCCCTGATTTAACCAACTCAGCCTCAACCAGGAAGCATCTGTTGCCATCTCCAATGGCAACTGTTCAATCCCCACTCCAGCATGCCATTCTTCCCTGCCAACTGGCAGGCAGTTACCACTCAGAGCCTGCAGGCTTCTAGACCCAGCCCGGAGGCCCCAGGAAGAATCAAGTTAGGTCAACTTCTTAAATTAGGATAATGTGAGTGTGGTGGCTCATGCCTGTAATCCTAGCACACTGCAAGGCGGAGGCAGGAAGATGGCTTGGGCTCAAGAGTTCAAGACCAGCCTCAGCAAAAGCAAGACCCTCCCCCCAACCCCTGCTTCTCTACAAAAAAATAGAAAAAATACCTGGGTGTTTTGGTGTGGGATTGTAGTCCCAGCTACTTGGGAGGTTGAGGCAGGAGGATCGCTTGAGCCCAGGATTCTGAGGTTGCAGTGAGTTATGATGACTCCATTGCACTCTAGCCCAGTGACAGAGCAAGACTTTGACTGAAAAAAAAAAAAAAAGAAAAAGAAAGAAAAGAAAAGACTTAGGATAAGGTGAAGAGTGGGGGAGGGTGGAAAGGCCTAGCACAGTGCTAAATGACTCTCTCTTGGGCAAAGAGAACTAACATTTCTGAGGAGGCATCAGGCACTGTGCTGGGAAATTGATACATGCAAATTGATTTCATAAACCAATGATGCAGAGGATAATGCCATTTTAAAGAAGAAATGGACTCACAGAGGTTATGCTGTTGGCCCTAGAATAATGAGCTAGTGCGTGGTGGCACTAGGATTAGATTCCTAGTTTCCCCAGTGCCAAGGCTGTGCTCCTTCCACATTTCCACTCAGGCTCCTGCTTTATCATCCCCTATTGTGAAGACGCTCTATCCTATCTGGAGTATTCCTGGCTTCACTTCCACCTCTATCTCAGGGCAGAGATCAAGAACCACCTTTATGAAGCCTTCCCTTTCCCCTCAGGTGAAGGCATGGACAGAGAGTGGAGTCCCAGAACTAAGACAGCTGGGAGAAGACCTTGGGAAGGAAGGAAAACTGTGAGTTGCTGAGTGGCAAATGATGGCTGTTCCTACATTACCTTGCATTTGGGATGCAGGAAACAGACTTCTGTTTATTATGTTAATGAATACTCTGTGATTCTCCATTGCTTATGTATAATTAAGGTGGCCTTTTTAAAAAATACCTTCCTCTGGAGTTTGGGAAAACTGAAATGTTTGTTTGGATTGGTAATAACTAATAACAGGAAATACAGCAACTGCTTCCAAAAGAACTGCAAGAAATGGGCTGCCTGATGGCACGAGGAAGATGTGGAAGAGAATCCATTGTTGGTAGCTCTGCAGGGAGTGAGGAATGGATCAAGGGGGCAATTGTTCTAATCTTCTCCAGTCAACCCATTTTAAGGCACTCTTAGCACCACAATTCAGGAAGAAAATTGACAACTGGATCAGGTCCAAAGAAGAACCTTCAGATGGCAAAAGAGCTTGGGATGATTGCATACAGGGCTGGGCAAGATGGTAGAACTACTCTGGGCATCATTTTTCTCAATGTAAAGATGAGCAGATACAAGGCAATTGGTGTTTCTCCATTTTACATCTTTGCTACTTAGTATTTGTTTGCTTAATGATGATGGGATAAAGTAATGGACCATGGATCACTCTCAGAATCTACCAATCAAATATGTATTGAGCACCTACCCTGTGCCTGATAGAATTCCAGGTGTTTGGATGACATCAATAAACATAGGCTTGAGCTCATGGAACTTATATAACTTACATTTCTAGTAGTGCAGGATGAAATAAAGCAGTAAACCGACATATGGAGAAGATAATTTTAGAATGTGATAGGAATTATCAAGAAAACAAAACAGAATAATGAGGGTAATGTGGTAAAGGGAATAGTTTGGCTGTGAAGAAGGTGATATTTCAAGTTTGGAGATGAATGGCCAGAAGGAATCAGGCCAGCACAGACCTGGAGGCAGGGCATTACAGGCAGAGGTAACAGCTAGTGTAGATTTCCTACAGCATGAATCCGTTTGGTGTGTTTTTGCAATAGATAAAGGGCAGGGGTAGGTGTGGTCCAGTGAGTCAGGGGAGAAGGGCAAGAAATGAGGTCAGAGAATAAGCAAGGGTCAGATCATTTAGGGCCCATTCATGAGATTTTATTCCAAGTTAAGTGGGAGGGAGCCTTCAGAGGGTTTGCTGTAAAGTGGTGGCATGGTATTTATATGATTATAATTATGGACTCTATTCACAATACATGCACATAATCACCAAATTGATTATTGTTTTAGAGGCTCCCAGCTCTCCCTAAATCCCATTCATGTTCCTCCTCAATGTTATAAAATCATAAGGCTCTTTCTAGTTCTTACATGGCATGAGTCTACATGACACATATTTGAAGAAATAGGATTGTCTAGCTGAAAGGCTATAATTAACAGCAATCTTTGATAATGTAAAGAATGCTGAGCAAATGAGAGTTTGGATTTATAGAACACAGCGCTGGGCTACTCTGAACTGCTGGCTCCAGTGTCTCTCCCCCCTCCCTCTTCTCCCTCTTCCCCCATCCTTGTGGCATTCTTGTGTGGAGAGTTAGCTGCTATTTGGAAAGCAAAAAAAAAGTCCTAACCAGGACCAATGTTCATAATGATAGGAAGGGAGAGTATATCTCCTTACATTCAAGTCCTAGATTTTCACTGTCTCTTTCATGAAGCCGTTCTCAATACTGACACATTTATTTGTAAATGTGTTTTATTTCTTCAATTTGCATTTAAGCTCCTAGAGTGCTATATCCCTGCATGATTTATATTTAGATAGAGTCTTGCCTCTCCGACTATCCTGAAAAGATCTCAAAAATAGGAACCATGTTTTCTTTTATACACACACACACACACACACACACACACACACTCACAACATAGTTTCTGTGTAATGGGCTGAATGAATTGGATCCACCCAAAATTCAAATGTTGAAGTCCTAAACTCAGTACCTCAGAAAGTGATTGCCTTTGGAGATAGGGCATTTAAAGAGGTAATTAAGGTAAAATATGGGTGGGATTAGGACACAGACATGTGCATGAACTGAGGAAAAACCATGTGAGGACACAGCAAGAAGGCATCCATATGTGAGCCAAGGAGAGAGGCCTCAAAAACACCCAAACATATTGACATATTGGTCTTGGGCTTCTAGCCTTCAGAACAGTGAGAAAATAAATTTCCATTGTTGAAGTCACCTAGTCTGTGGTATTTTGTTATGGTAGCTAGCAATCTAATATAGCCTGCTACTGTATGTATGTGTGTGTGTATGTATGTGTGTGTGTTGTATGTGTATGTGTGTATATATATGTGTGTGTGTGTGTATATATATATACATATATATATACACACCAAATCAAATCAATAATTACTCTAGAACTTAAGTGCCCTAATCTGTTATAATCTCTGTGAGGGAGACATTATTCCTTCTTTTCATTGTTGTGCCTGGTTTAGTACCTAACACATACTAGGCACCCAAAATATATTTGTTCAGTAAGTGAATGAACCGAGATTTCCTGGAGCTAGAAGGGATCCTAAAGCTCATGTGGGTCAGTAGTTATTAAGCTGTCTTGTTCCAGTAGAATCCTTCTGAACTCTTATATTAATATGAAGACCCGCTATCTAACGTGGTTAAGAGCAGGGCTTCTGTGGTTAAGGAGGTAGGTGGTAGACTAGGAGACTGGCTTCTGCTCACCAGACTTGTGGACATTCTTGGGCAGTGTGGGTGATCTAGAATTGGGCTCAGGAAAGTTTTTCCACAAAGGGCCACTGAGCAAATTTCTATGACTTATTTGTTCTACTACCACTGTGGCACCCATGAAGGGTATATACACGAATGACCATGACTGTGTTCCAATAAAACCTTATTAACAAAAACAAGGAGCAGGTCTGGTGTGGCCCATGGGCTATAGTTTGCCAACCTGTGATCTAGAGGAACCTGACTATTTCACAACTGAGGAAATGAGCCCCAGAGAGCACATTGGATAACTGCATTTATTAAGGCTCTGCTACTGGTTTCATTTCCTGCAGTCTACAATAAGGGGCATCATTTTTAGGACATATATGATCATATCTTTCCTTCGTTTGTTCAGTGCAAGGCTCTCAAATGCCAACAGCATAAAGTCCAAATTCCTTAAACAACCAAGAAAGTCTCTCTGGTTGCTGCTAGTTCCTCCCATCTCCTCTTCTCCCACTCCTCTGCATGACCAGCTTCCTCCACTCACGTACCAATCTGGGGCATTCTGATCTATCCTTTTTCATGTCCCTGAATCTTTTAATATGTTATTTTCTTTATCTGGAAAATTATTTCCCTATTTCTTATCATCTTGGATGTCCTTTCCTATCATTCGAGATTTTGTGCAAATGTTAATCCCTTCTTTAGCATGAAACTCTGTATTAGTTATGTACAAGGTAAGAGCTACAATAACAGAGAGATCCCAGTACAATAGTTCAAACAAGCAGACATTGATTTCCCTGCCACATAAGATTCCAGAGGTGAGTGGTCTAGTCTCAGTTCTCCAAGGTCACACAGGGGCCCAGGTTACCTCTAGAGAAGTGCCCCGCGGCCCCCTGGGGGTGTTACGCTCCCCTGGGCAATCACCTGGTATCCAGCAGGACATGAGGGGGAGCAGGGAGTGAGTTGAGGACAGAAATTTTCTGTAAAGATTATGACCCAGCAGTTGGATACCTTACTTCCATTCCCATCCATGAGCAGAACTAAGCCCCATGCTTGCCTACAGTGAGGTACAGGGGCCATCCATGCACCTAGCTTAGTCTTGGCAGGCTCCATTGTTATGTGGAAGAAGGGAAGAAAAGGAAGAAGGGAAAAAAAGGAAGAAGGGAAGAATTCTGTGGGGAAATTAGCTGTTTCTACCACAATATCTGGTTTGCACTAATCTCTTTTCCTTGTCCTTCCACAACATCATAGACATACCTTTATTCCTAAACTTACAAATTGTTTCATGGTGATTTGATTTGTCTGAATTGTAAGAACATCAAGGGCAGCAGGATATTTTTTGTGTGTGTGTTTGTTTGGAGTTTTTTTTTTTTTTTTTGGCTCAGCTTTTTGACCAAGTTCCTAGCACTAGGCTTAGCACTAAGTGAATGAATCCAAACAATAAAAATGACAGGTTCACAGAGTTGAAGTGATTTTCCTAGTTTACTACATACCAGTGCCAGGGTCTGCCACTTCCCTGCCCTGATTTAGAGAAATAAGAGGCAGATTCAAGGTGCTAGAACTAAGGGTTTCTGAAGCACTGAGAACAGCTATGAGGACAGGCCCAGGTCAGATCAAGGGGACAAGTGACTAGGGAATAACACCCAGGCTCACCCATGCTGTGATGCGTGTATTTGAGTGAGACTGCTCAGTCGCCAGTATGGCAGGTGGGGACAGTGCTACCCCTCTCTCCATACCAACCTGCCACTCTCTACCCACTTCCCAGCTTTCTCCAAGGCTAGGAAGTTTTCCATCTGCATGATCAAGCTGGAGTCATTAATTGTACTGCAATTAATAGTCGGCAGGCTTACTGTGCCTTGGAAATCAAGAATCCTGTATTGGCGCTTTTCTTGCATACCCTTTACCTCTTCAAGAGGCAGAAAGCACAAGTTAAACCAGTGCCTCCACTGGGAAAAAGCTATGCCTTTTCCCCTCAGGCAGGCTGGAGCGCGTTAGCAAAAGTTAGATTTAAGGAGAAGGAGAACATGCACTTTAGCCCTTAAAGCTAACTGAGCACCAACTCCAGCCCAGCTTTCCACCAGAGAGCTCAGCACTATGTTATAGACACTTGCACATGTGCTCACACAGAGTGGGGCATTTGATTTTCACGGATCACTGTTCCTTTATCTTCAAAACATAGAGGGTGGGACCCGGGCAGGTTTCAGGTCCTGTCCACTCAAGACCTGTCTTTAGCTACTGCATCACCTTCCAGCCCCAGAGGCTCCCACCATCACCCCAGCTCCGCGATGTTTGCACAGAGACAGTTGGCTGCACGACTGTGGGCGGATTAAGATCCTGTGAATCTCGCAGATCCTGGCTCTTATAGCATCAATTATTCTTGTCCTTCGTGTGGGCCTGCGTGGGCTGCGTCGTGTCGTGTGATTTCTGGTTCTCGCCCTGCAGGGACACTCAGCAGCCTGACCTTTTGAGTCACTTCTTCACCAAATCACTTCTCTTAATGCATAATTCCCCCCCTCACCTTTCTCTTTCTGACACCCCTTTTGACTAGCATACTGATCTCTGACTCACACAGCTGAATTCTCAGGTTCTCTTTCTCCCTTTTGAGCATGAAGTTCATCGCCTGAGAAAACAAATCAAGTACAAATTTCCCCCCTTTAGTTTCCTGATCATTTTAAAGCATGAATTTATTTCTCCAAATAATGGGGACAGTGCAATGTTCTACAAGGGTAATGAAAAAACAAAACTTTCTTGCTTTAAGCATTGAATTCATGTTCACATTTAAAGTAATAGGTGTATAATATATCTATATACACGCACACAAAACATATATATCTTACTTAAAGAATAGTTTTCATATCAGAACAAATAGTTACCAGAAATAAAATAAAATAAGATGAAATAAAATGAAATATATAAATGATATGAATGTGTATATAGAGATAGATGCAATTTTTTTTACCACAGTCTACTGGCAGAAATAGCCTCCTGAGGTCAGCTGCTCTGAAGCATTCTGCTCCCATTCTAATAAAGATCCGTGGCATTTATGCAGGGATGTGCCGCCAGGTAATTTTGCTGCTGTTGCTTCATTTCTATAGTTCCCTGAAGCCAGAATAAGGTCAGCATCTCTAAAAGCTGGAATGTGGGAACAACTAGGTTACTATGTACCCCTTTTCCCCAAACCTTGCAGGATGTAGCCACAGAATCCCTGAGGATGAGCAAGTCCCATAACATACACTGGGTCCCCACCCTGGCTATGCTGGGGAGAACACACTGCCCAGCAGGTCAGGTGGCATGTGGTCTGGCTCGTGCTTTACTTGCTTCACCAACAGAAATCTTTGCCAAATCATGGAATTAAATTTCTGCATCTACATATATTTAATAGTAATTGACATTCTTTCTTTACTTGTAAGTTTCTCTGCTGAATATGCAAATATCAGATAATAATGAAATGCATTAAAATAATGTTTCTCTCCAAAAACCCCTGAGTGCATCACACTGTGGAATCTATATTTAGAACTTGTCTATAAGGTTACCTCCTTAGCTAATACACTGTTTGCTCCAGTACCATTTTAACTTACAAATAGTCGGGACTTTCCTAGATATTACAGTTATTGATTTTTAATATAATTCCATTTGGTTAAAGTCTATACTCTGTAAAATATTGATCTTGTAAAATTTACTAGAACTACTTAATAATCCAGCTTATGGTCTGTCTTGGTGCACATCCACGTACACTAGAAATATGTGTATTCTTGGTAGTTTCTGGGTGTACTGTTGCTTAGGTCAATAGCTCTTATAGTATTATTCAGGCCTACATCCTTACTGATTTTTGTTTAGTTATCTATCAGTTATTGAAGAGTGGTATTGTGATCTTCAATTATGATTATGAATTTATCTTTTTTTACCTTCAATTCTGTCAGTTTTGCTTCATGTATTTCAAAACTCTGTTATTAGTAACATATACCTTTGTAGTTACTATGTCTTCCTAATGAATTGGTCATTTTTCAGTCTCTGTTGTTGCTTTTTATAACTGGCTATCCTCCTTGCTTTCATTTGGCAACTACCGCGATAATAATAATCAGAGCAGATTGCCAATGGATGCTAAGACCAGTAGGTGAACATTTTTAAGGAGAAACAAGATATTTTCATGGTCTCCAAGTATTTGTCAATAAGATACTTGTTAATGACAGACACCATTTTCTTCCGAATATTTTGCAGTAAAAAGGACATAGCATTATTTCCAAGGTGCTCCTGCCAAAAATGTATAAGCTGAGCTGAATTCAAAGGAAACATCATATAGGTCCAATTTGAGGAAGATTCTACCAAAGCAGGCCTGTGATTTTCCAGACGCTCAGTGTCATGAAAGACAAAGGCTGAGAAACCTTTGCACAATGAAGGAAAGTAAAGGGACATGACAGACATGCCAACTAAGTGCAATGCTTAATCTTGGATTAAACCTTGAACTAGAAGAAAAACTGTATTTGCTACAAAAAAAAGTTTAGTGAGACAATTTGGAAAAATTAGATAGGATCTGTAGATTAGATAATAATGTCATAAATGTTAATTTCTTGATTTTGATTATTGTATTGGTGATTATGTAACAATGTCCTGGTTTTTCGGAAAAATAATGAAATATTTAAGTAATAATAAGAATTATGTATGCAACATATTCACAAATGACACAGGAAAAAATCTGTAGGTTTGTCTGTGTGTGTTTGTGTGCAAAGCTACACAAAGATAAAGATAAAAAGGAAGAGGGAAGTAGAGAAAGATATGAAGAGACATATATTCAGAAATGTGGTAAATGTTACTATTTAGTGATTCTGGGGAGAGAGCAGATAGAAATTCTTTTGCAACTTTTTTGTATGTTTCAAATTTTTTTTAAAAAATTAAGTACTCCTATCTATGGCTTCATATTTAAGGTAACACATAGTGACATTGCATCTTGCTTTCTTTTAAGTCTGACTACATTTTAAGTGTAGTATTGGGTTCATTTAGATTTAATATTATTATTCATTAGGTCTATAATATTCTTATTATTTTGAATTGTCTTTACCATCCTTTATTTGGGTTAATAAAATATTTTATAGCATTTCATTTTAATTCCTGTATTGGTTTTTCAGCTATAACTCTTCACTTTTTAAAAAAATGATTGCCTTAAGGATTCTAATATGCATCTTTGCTATTATAGACTACTTAATGTCACTATTTCTAGTAAAGTGAAAGAGCCTTGTGATATTAGAGTTCTACTTATCATTCTCCTTTTATATGATGTCACATATCTTAATATATCTGTAATATATGTGCAATATATATTAATACTTTTTGCTCTATTCATATGGATTTTAAATAAATCCCTAAAATAAAACTCTTTTATATTTACTCTTATATTCACCAATTTTGGTGCTTATTATCTCTTTCTGCAGGTCCATCAATATCTTTCATTATGATTAACTCCCTTCAGTATTTCTTGTAATTCTAGTGTTTTGGAGACAAATTTTCCCAATCTAAAAACGCTTTAATTTTCTTTTTATTTCTTTTTGTTATTTTTAATTTTTTTATTTCAGCGTATTATGGGGTACAAATGTTAAGGTTACGTATATTGCCCTTGCCCCCCCTTCCCGCTCGAGTCAGAGCTTTTTGTTAGATTCACAATTCTAGGTCGACAGTGTTTTCAGCCCTACTCCCAGAGCACTTTTAAAACATCATTGTATTGTCTTCCATCCTGCACTGATTCTGATGAGAAATCAGCCATCGCTTATCACTGTTTTGCTGTATCTGCTCTGTCATTTTCTTTGCCTTCATTCAACATTTTTTTTATAATTTTGGGTTATTTGACTATAATATCTCTAGGTATGATTTTCTTTGTTTTTACCTTTCTTGAAGCTCACTACTAATGTTCTTGGGTCTGTAAGTTTTACAAGTTCTACAAAATTTTTAATACTATTTCTTCAATTACTTTTCTGTACCATTATCTCTTTTCTCTATTTCTTGAACTCCAGTTACAGGATGTGTGGTGCTTGACATTGTCCCACAAATTGTTGAGGCTTTGCTGTATTTTCCAGTAGTTTTAAATTTTATCTGTGCTTCATTTTGGATAATGTCTCTTATTATGTCTTCAAGTTCACTGATTTCTTTTTCTTCTGTTAAGGAAAATGAGTAAATTTTTCATTATAGATAGTATAGTTTTCATTTCTATTTGGTCCTTGTCTACAGTTTCTGTTTGTGTACTATAGATTCATTTATTATGACTATACATTCCTTAAAGTCCTTGAATATATTTATAATAATGGTTTTAAAGTATTTCTTTTTCTAGTTGTAGCACCTGGGTTATCTTAGGGTCAGGTTATTTACTTGAGGCCACATTTGCCAGCTTCTTTACATATCTAGTCATAGAATTATTATTGTTGTTATTATATGCTAGACATTTTGGATGCTACATTATTGGTATTCTGGATTTTCATATTCTCCTTCAGAAACTGTTATTTTGTTTTTGTTTTTACAAAAAACAATTGATTTGTTATAGAAAAATCCGTCTGTGGGATCCCTGCGTGATTACCCCCCAAGTCATTTGCTTAAAAACCTCTTGCAATGATGAACTCACTACCTCCTTGGGAAAGCCTAATCCATTATTTGACAATTTTATTAAAAAAAATCTTTCTTTGTGTTTAACCATAATATACTGTCCTTGTAATTTCACCCGGGAGCCACAGAGATATGTTTGTTGCCTTTTAAAAATTACAGCACTTCTTATATCTAAAAACAGTGATCATATTTCCCCTCACTTATTTTTTCAGAAAATGTAGCTTTCACTCAATCAGCTATTTTCCAGTTTCTTTTTTAACTAAGATTTTATGGAAGGACTTCTGAATATTGGTGAGCCCATGAAATCATGTGCCAAACTCAGATTGCTTACATACATGAGAGAAAATTTCTGGGAGAGGCTTTCAGAGCTTTCATCAGATTCTCAAAGGTCTCAGTATTATTAAATACTTCACAGTAATGTGAATTAGAACTTTTTCTTATCTTTGCATGATTTGAGATATGATGCATAGGGCTTAAGAGGGAACCGGGCCATCTGGCTTTAAATCAGAGCTGTGCTATGTGGCCTTGGACAAATTGTTTAACCTCTCTGTGCTTTAGTTTCCTCACCTAAAAAATAATATTAATTACCGACTAATAGTTCTGTTGTGTGGATTAAATAAGTTTATAAATGTAAAAAAGAATGAATGGCGTCTGACATATAGTATTTGATGAAGATCTGATGTTGTCATAGAATTAAAATTTCCTTTGGAGTCATTCTGATACATAAAGTTAAGTGGATTGACAATAATCTACTCAATATGAATGTGGTTTTTTTTGATATTGCTATTGGGAACAGGCAAATGATACATATTTGAAGGAGAAATCTGGGGCAATAACTGGGATGGGAGGAAGCAGTGGGAGAGGGGCAAGGGTGGGAAAGCCTCACTTTAACCTGTGAAAAGGTCAAGATCAGAACAGAGGTGGGCTTGATGTAGGTCCCAAACTGGTTACATCAGAACCATCTTGGGAGTGTTTAAAATCTGACTGTTTCTGAGCCCTATTTCAGACCTATTAAATTAGAAGCACTAGTGTGGGCCCCTGGGGATCCACATTTCTTTAATAAGCTCTCCCTCCCACCCTCCACCCCACATGATTCCAGAACATCCTGGTGGCACAAGCCCATGAAGAACAGTTTAGGGAACTGTGGGCAGATGATTCTCCAGGCCCTTCCTGGCATGAGAGTAGATGATTCTAGGGAAGGCAGTGATTAACAGCTGCCTTGTTTTACTGGTGGGTGCCTGGAGAGTGAAAAAGGAACAGTGACTAGATTCTATTCACTCTGATAAAAAACGGAAAGGTCAGCCCCCAAACTCATGTCTACTGTCTTCCCAGTGGGAGCTTTCTCTAACATACAATTTTATCTAATGATTGTTTCAGTGGACTCAGAGACTAGGCTTCTATCATCTGCTTCAGAGGCTATTGTGACAAACAATCCATCTTGATCTTGGCGTAATGAGAGTCAATCTTATCTCAGTTTATCTCTCTCTAAAATTGGTACAGTCCTGACCTCAAAGAATTGGGATGCTGTGAAGTTTAATTAATGTCAGCCTAGTCTTCAGATGCCAGAGATAAAAGATGCTGTATTGATGCAAAGCACTATTATTATTACAATTTACCAGTTGGCAGGGCCAGGTCACCTGCTGGGCTGAACATTATATTGTATTTGAAAGAGCAAAGCAGAAAAGCTGGCACATCTGCTGCTGCGTGGAAATCTAACCTGACCTTGGGCTTGCCCACTCCTTCTATTCCTTATACCTGAGCATCTGACACACCTGGGATCACGTCGAAGGCATCGAAGTTTCCTATGGCTATAGAGAGAGCTTGTTGAGAAGCAGTGAGATACAGAGGAGTAAGCTCCAGCTTCAGTAACAAAAGATTATGGCCTTGGATCCCGGTGTCCTGCTCAGTAACTGAGCAACTGCCAGTAACTCTTCACCTCTTCTCGGAGTAATGGAGAGAATGCCTCACTTTGACAGGGTACTTCAGGTGAGTAAATGAGGTAAAGTATGCAAACCACTTTACGCAGCCTCTGATACTTACTAAAGGCTGCCTGAATGATGGATTCCAGAGAAAGAAATGGACATAAAGACACCAGGAGAGAGAATAATGATAAGTGAGAAGAATGGCATCCTAGACCATAGCCATTCAGTAAAGATTATATAGCCACATTGAGGCAATCAAGAAAATAATGTTTAGCTGCTACTTTCAGACAAAATAAAGGCATGCACAAGTTTATAACATTATTCCCTTCTTATAGCAACCCTGACAGGCGACTTTCACTGTCTTCAGTTTACAGATGCAGCAATTGAAGTTCACAGATAGATTGGAGGTTACACGAGTCATGACAGGTAGAGATGCGCTGGGACCATGTTCTTTTTGCTGCATGACAGCTGCCTCTCCCGTCCACATAGGGGACAGAATATGTGTGATTAACGGTCACATTTTTGTTTGTTTTTACAATCTGGGCACACATCATTTATATATTATTTCCACTATTCGGGATTTGTGGAACTATGTACAGTGACACTGTATCTCTGTGCTGCTCGTGTGATAGTATAGACAATTCACCACCTTTTCAGGGCTGTTTCCACCATGCCAAAGGGGACAACGAATAAAAATGTCTCATGATAAACATTCCATACATGCAAATTAAAACTTAGAAAAAAAAAAGAGAGAAATTTAAAACTACCTACAAGGCTAGTTATTTTTTTTTCTTTTTCTTTTTTTAGAGACAGGGTCTCATTTTGTCACTTGAACTTGAACGCAGTTGTACAATCATAGCTCACTTCAACCTCCAACTCCTGGGTTCAAGTGATCCTCCTGCTTCAGCTTCCTGAGGAGCTGGGACTACAGGTGTTGCACCACCACACCTGGCAAATTTTTATAATTTTTATTTTGTTGCAACGGGGTTTTCCTTATGTTGGCCAAGCTGGTCTCAAACTCTTGGCCTCAAGTGATCCTCCCGCCTCAGCCTCCCAAAGTGATGAGATTACAGGTATGAGCCACTGTGCCCAGCCCAAAGCTGGTTCTTTATAGCAGCTGCAGATTCTGGAGATTAAAGAAATTCATGGGGGTCGTGGTTCACATCTGCTTTCTCTGGGACACTACGGCTAAAAGGGTTTCCCAGTTGGTGCCCGTAGTGACACATGGCTTGGTATTTGACAAAGTTACTTTGCAGAATCTTATTATTTTCTTCTTCTCTCATAACTCTGTAAGGGAAATTGAATGGGCATGATTTTTCTCATGTTATTGGTGTGGAATCTGAGACCCAGAGAGCATTAAGAACAAGGGAGGAACCAATTAACACAATTTCTGTAGGGATCAAACATTTCTAGGGCATTTATATACATTCCACTTTCCTATTTTATTTCCTTATCATATCATAATTCTCAATCAGCATTCCCTAAAGGTTGTATATGAGGCAGGACATAGATATGAAAACAAGCTCATTTCTTTAGCTCCCAAGGGTAGAAGAAGTCACCTTCTCCCTAAACTGACAGAGGCTGGCAAATAAATACTTTCTCCCAACACAGTCACAGGAGGTCCCAGGTGGAATATTTTGTGCTCGAGACATTCAGCCCTCAGTTCTCCTGTCCCCCTGCTGTGTCCCCTGAGTAGCAGTAACGGGGCCAATAACAGCCTTCCTCATGGTACCCCCAGGGGTGGACATGGTCCAGAGGGTCCTGAGAGGGTTGGATCCTGGAGGGCAAGTCATAGCTGAGCCTAAGACAGGACAAGTTTCACTGAGGTCTAGGCTTTTATTCTGCTTTTTTTTTTCTATCCTGATTAATTTTACAGCTAATGATTCCCTAGATTTGGTGATGTATGATGCTCCATTGAGGACCAAAAAAAAAAAAGAACTTTTCTTAATTAAATAGAACATCTTCATACAGTGAAAGGTTTTGCAAACGGATTGTAACTCATTCAGGATTATGTTGGCAGTAGGGTCCTGGGGAAAAACTTCCTAAAGGCCAGGGAGCAGTGAAAGGGAGACCTTGAATAGTAGAGAGGAAGGGAGAGGTTTTTAAAAAGGGGAGAGAAAGAAGAGAATGATGTGTACATTTAGAGACATACAAAGGAAACAGACACAGCTTAATACAAAGACTAAGGAACAAAAGGCAGAAATACACACAAAGTCCCACATATACTAAGGGCACGTTTTAGTGGGTGGACTCATAGAGGTATTGATAATATTCTGCAGATATTTTTAGGACTCATTTTCATATGGAAATGTCTGCTAGACTTCAGTTTATTCAAGAAATTTATATAGTTAGCATTTTCTCTGTAACAGGAGCTGTGCTTGAACCTGGTGATACAATGATAAGAAACACACATGCAAAACCTCCTCACCGAAGTCTAATTAGAAAGACAGTCATTAAACACAGAAGAGCAGAAGTAAATATCCAATTTCAATTTTGCAGTTACAGTGATGGTTACATCTATGGATGTAGAAAGGCATGTTTAATAACTAAATTTCATTAAAGTGTAATGTAAGTAGGAAGAAATAACAGAAACATAAAATCTGTTTTTCTCTTTGTACAATTTCAGAGATCAGATAAGTAAAAGTGTTGACTAAACTCCACAGAATAAAATGTATTTAGGACCAATATCTACTACATTCATTTTAAACACATTACATATTTGTATTTAGAAATTAAGTAATTGTAGAATAGCTCAAACATGTAGAAAAGCAAAGAAAATGATACAATGGCCATTCGTCACTCACTATCATATTTTGTGCTATGATCTGAATGTTTGTGGCCCCCTGAAATTCATATGTTGAAATCCCAGCCTTCAAGGTAATGACATTAGGTGGTGGAGACTTCATGGGGAGATTAGATCATGAGGATGGTGCACTCATGGTTGGGATTAATACCCATATAAAAGAGGCCCCAGAGAGCTCCCTCAGCCATTCTACCACATGAGGACACAGCTCAAAGGAACCATCTATGAGGAAATGGGCTCTCACCAGATAATGAATTTGCTGGTGCCTTGATCTTGTACTTCCCTGCGTTCAGAACTATGAGAAATAAATTTCCACTGTTTAAAAGCTACCCAGCCTCTTACATTTTATTGGAGCAGCCTGGGCAAAGACATTTTGTAAGTCTAAATTTCAAACACATAGAAAAAAGACAAAGTTAAACTGAGAGTTTCTCTGAATAAGATACATTACTTGCATTACCCTTTGATCTTAATAATCTCATATTCAAATATCACACCTCACAATGTACACAGTTTGGGTAATGGGTACACTAAAATGCCAGCCCTCGCTGCTATACAATATATCCATGCATCAAAACTGCACTTGTACCCCCTAAATATGTTGAAATATAAATAAATAAATAAATAAACCCAATATCACACCCCTTCCCCTTTTACAGATGAGGTAACTGAGACTCAAAAGGTTATGAAACTTCACCAAGTGTGAAAGTGCATAACTGGTACAGTAAAACAATTCCCATCCGGGGTTATTAAATCCCATGCTCTTTCTGAAATGGCACACTGCTGAAGAGCAAAAGGCAGAGAAATAAAGAATTTTCAGTGCTGGCATTTGGAAACAGGACGCTAAAATACTTTCACCTCCTCTTCTGTCCTGCTCCCCTTCTTCTCTTTTCATTGGCTAGGTGAATAGGAGACTTATTTTTCTGTTCCTTGAGGATTATTCACATGTTCACTCCCACTTCATCTCAGGTCTAAGGGATGTTGGCAGGAAAAGCAGCACACCTGTTCTTCCTTTTCCGTTTCTTCCCTTCCTGTTCACATCAGCATCCGAAGCTGCCATCCTTCGTTAACTCATTGCCATGATCCTTTGCTGAAGGTGGTATGCTGCCAACTCACAGTGTTGCTATGGTGACCATGATGTCATAAGGTGACACTACGTGTTCCGGTGAGTGCAACGATTTTTTTTTTTTAAATCTAAGACATTAACTTTACAAATGTAGAATACTATATGTTAAAGTAGAAAAGAAACTGGGTTTTGCAGAAACCCAACATTAGTGCACATTTTTCTTCTTAGTAATCAAGTTGGACTCGACAACCTCCATATGGTCTTTTCCTGCTCAAAGATTTTGTAATTATGGGAGTTGATGAATAATTCCTTCTCTCAGAAAGAAGCCGCTTCAATGGCCTAAGGTTGCCAGGGCTGTGATTTAAATATAACTCTGAATTGGAGAGCTAGGTGGTCTTCTGGAAATTCTTTACGATCTGGACCTATTTCTACAGAGCATCTATGAGGCCTTCTTTTCTCCTAGCATCAGTTCCATCATTTGTGAAATAGAAATGAAAGCATCTATTCTTGTGGAGCTACTGTAAAGACTGAAGAGAAAATGTGTTCAAAGCACTTGGCACATAGTTGTTCTACATTAATGTTATTTTATTAGCTTTAAATTCTTGCAGGTATATGCTGTTTCACAGCATGAACTCAGGGAAATCATTCTATTTCTTTTAGGCATAACTATTAATACTTTGTTATTGTTTGTGAAAATAAGAAGAGTTAGAGAAAATAAAGAAGCAGATACATTTTTAAAAAGAGGGATATAATCTTATTAAAGTTCTTCTACTTCTAGACTCTAGAATCTAGAATTTAAACCAAAGGATTCCCAGAAATGAATAGATAATACATATGTGTGTAGTTCCTTTTAACTATGTAACCAAATCCAATTATAGCCAAGGGTGACAACAATAAATGAAACAAAACAGTTAGGTCTTCTTAGTGAGCATTGGCGAGTGGGATGATGCCCAAGGAGTTGGCCTGGAAATTCGCACTATGGAGTGGGGAATGTTGAATTTGGAGGGAGAAGAGTTCCAAGGAGAGTCATGAAAGTTGTTCGCAACTCTTTGAAGGCATTTCATACCCTAAAGGAAGAAGCCTTGCTTGGTTTGTTCCCAGAAGTCAGGAAAAGGGCCACAGAATGAAAGTTAAAGAGAATAGTAGAAATTTCTTTTTTTTTTTTAAGTTTGTTAAAAATTTATTTCTCATGAATTTCTGTTTAATGAAAGGTACCATTAAGAGGGTAAAAAGATAAGCCAAATAAAACAAGAGTGAAAAGGCAAGCCACAGAATAGAAGATATTTGTTTAAATTATAACAATAAAGACCTGTAACTGAGGATATATATATGCGTGTGTGTATGCATATACATGTGTGTATAGATGATAGATATTATCAGACATTCCAGCCAGTGAGTGTGAAACTTTCAGAAAGACAGAATTTCCCATTGCTGGGAATGCCCTTTCCAAAATTGACAAACATGTTGAGGTGCTTAGAGGGGATAAGACATTAGATAAAAATGTGTACTAGCAGGAAGAGGGGTTAGGAAACAGTAGGCCAGATACTGGAATCTTTCTCTTCCCAGATCAGTAGTCAGTTCTCTGATTTTAGGGGTGCATCTTACTCTGGATAGATTGTATTTGTCTCACAAAGAAAAGTTTGATAGTGATACACATGGCAAAATACCTGCAATGAAAATTGTTGTACATATGAATTTATTTTTCTCCAGGTTCAATTCTACTGCTGAGGTTCTATAATCTTGCACCATCTTTAAGAGGTAGGATCTCTGGTTGACTATGAGAGACGGTTACATATAAATGATGTGGAGATAGTCATGGTAGCAGCTGGACAGTGCAAAAGTGAAAAATAGTTCATCCTTGATTAAAAGTAGTTCCACATGAATTCAGTAGCTAGCCACGATCATACAAGTCTCAGTCTGTTGCTACTACAAAGTACTCTGGTAATAGTGGAAGCTAAATAGGGGACATGTAGCAAAATAAAATCATTCTAAAAAGAGACATCACAGGTACTTTAGTCTAGAGTGCTGGGCCTTAGAAAAGGAGTTCAGGGTAGATAGTCATATTGGCCAAATGTGGTTGAATGTGGATTTCATGCCTCATCACATATAGACTTGCTCATCGGCGAAATCCTGTAATGTGTTTTTAAAATTTTTAAATGATGATGGGTTCTCATCACAAAAATAACCACACCATCACAGTGATCATCTTGAACCACAGACCAGAAAGATACTGATGGACAAATAAAAGGTAAACTTTGCAGGGTATTAGAAGATCTATTGTGATCATCCACTTTTCAGGGGTGATCCAAGCATTTCAGCCTTCCTCTGTGTCAGATGCATATGTGACCTTGAAGAATATGAACTGCAGCCAGCCTGGCAACAAGCCAGGTATATGACCCTGGGCAAACTCTCCTCCTCTGAGCCTTAGTTTGTCCTTCTGGACACAGGCAGGTCAATCATCATCTAGTAGGGAGCATAGAATGGGGGCTACACGCAAATAATCTTAGCCCCCAAGACCAAGGCTCACAACCCTGTGCCCCATGCTCACTCTTGCTGGTTCTGACCTCTGTGAATCTCTTTAGATTTATGATCCCCAATTCGTTCCATCTGCTTTTACTGAAGCTTGCAATATCCTAAGGTCTGATTGTCAGTTCTGGCTATTTCTAGTCAGTCTTCATTTGTTTAACAAAAATATGCCAAGCATTAACCTAACTTTTTCTGAAAAGGGCCAAATATTAATAGTAAATGTGTTAGGCTTTTTGGGCCTTGAGATCTCTGTATCAACTACTCAATTCTTCCACTGTAGTGCAAAAACAGACATAGGCAATTCATAAGCTAATGGAAACAGCTGTGTGCTAATAAAACTTTATTTTCAAAAATAGGCAGAGGACAAGCTTTGCTCATGGGCAGACCCCATGAGTTAGATCCATGAGTTTGCTTTGTTGGCAAACCCCTGAGTTAGATGCTGGGTATTATAAGTTGAATAAAATGAGATATTTGACATCAGAGTTTAAACTCTTTAGCCCATTCATTTTTGTATAATTAACAGCTGTTTTATGCTATAATGGCAGTAATAAGTAGTTAAGACAAAGACCCTATGGCCCAAAGACCTTATGGCTCTCCATTCTCTCAATGGAGAGAATAATTGCTATCTTGTCCTTCACTGAAAAATAGTTTGCTCACTCCTAGTTTAGAATAGTAGAAGGGTTATTATTGCATAATAATTAATAATAAGGAGTTAGGAATGAGACAGATACTGTTTCAAATTAAATAAAATGCTATTAACAATAACAAAAAATAACCATGTGTCAATGATGTGATAAGCATTTTACTAATAATTTTTGAAATGATATTTAATGTGCTAATTACAGCAATTATATAACATAATTATTGTTGTACTCAATTTACAAATGTAGAGATAGTTTACCTAAGTCACACACCAATTAGAGTGTAAGAATTCAAACCCAGCTCTACGTGCCTCCATAGCTCAAACTTAATTAATCTGGATCGGGAAGGAAGAATGGAGAATTTGCCAAGTTGGGGAAGAGGATTTGAGACACAAAAATAGTCTCTGCAAATGTTCTGAGGCATGAAAGCACGTTCAAAGAACAGGCGGGAGCAGCAGGACAAAGGAGGAGACTAGGCAGGGAAGGGCAATGGGCTGGATTATGGAGAGAATGAAATGCCAGGACAGAGCTTGTCCTTGCAGTTTCTGTAGCAGGGCTGGTTGGCGTGGACAACTACTTATTGATGGTGGAGAGTATTAAACCCCTGGGACGTGGGTTTCTCCAATCTATTCCACTTTTTAGTTGAACGATGACATCTTCTGAGATGTCAAAGGTGAGTATTTATTTCATAGGCACCCCTAGCTTATTGTTCAGATCCTTTATTGAAGTGAATAGTGCCTTGTCCTACTCAGGATGCTGCTCTTACACAGTTGCTCACCTCTGATATTTATTCAGAGAAATTAAAGAGCCAAAACATTAGCCTGCAGGGGTTACTATGGAATTGGTGGCTCATTTCAGAGATTGCAAGAGACGTTAAGTTATTTTAAAATAGGCATAGGAATGCTATAGGGCACTCACTGCAAGGGCAATGGTAGGTGCTTCAAAATGGTAGGTGCTTCTTATTTCGGAACTTTTGTTTACAAACCAGAGCAGTCAGCATTAGTTATGACCAGTCTGCACCCTTCATGCAGTCCAGGAAAGGACACTGAGGCCCCCAAAAGGGAGTGGTCTTCCCTAGGTCACAGACCTTGTTGAACACTGGTTTTGTGCCAGGAAAGCTGTATCATTTGGGTTCCAGATGGGTGGGAAAAGAGAGCCACACTGGTCAGATGATCTGAATGTGGTGGATGAACCCCTTGACTGCTCGGATAAAATCTACACCAAGACTTTGGCTGGACAAAAAGAGGATTGTGGCCTCTTCTGGAAATTGTGTTTAGTAAAAAGATTGGCCATTTACACAAAGGAAATTCAGTACTTAGAGCTACGATAAAAGACATGTATCAACCCCAAATATGGAAACACTTTCTGTGAATTAGAAATGACAATGGAATGATCTGACTCAGATGGTTTCTGAGAGTTTGCTCATCACTTTCTTCCCCAAAATCTTACCAGTAAAGAGAATACATAGGTACTTATAGCAATCTAGGTAAGTGTAGCTCAAAGTGCATTCTAAAGATATGAAATGCGTTTGAAGTCTTTTGTTTAACATAAAAATTCCATGCAAACTTTGTATTAAATTGAACAATATGTCCCTTTTTATTTAGTATAGCCTTTGGACAACTTATTATCCTGTAACATTGATTCTTGGCACACCCCTGGAGGTATAGAGACTCTAATCTGAAAAGCAACAACTGATATCATGTAATAATTGAGATCCTAACATCTCAGATAAAATAGGCTCTTGGAATCACCCTTTCTGATTACTATCCAGTGTATACATTTGTGCACAGGGCAAATTAAGACCATCTGATGTCCCTCCTGAGAATCTATGAGCTCAGATATCAATGAATCCTTACACCAACACATTCCCAATGACCTGCTGTTTTCACCTCTATTACAGTAATTATTAAGGTACATATTTCAAATATTTTATAGCATTACACACATAGGTATACACAATTATATATTAAAACATGTTTCATAAGAAAGATAAAACTTTAGATTATAGGCTTTGGAGTCAGGGAGATCTGGTTTCAAACTCTGCTTCTACACAGTTGGTTAGCTCTGTAATTTCAAGCGTGTTTTCTTGAGCCTCAGCTTTTTCATTATAGAATGAGAATAAAAACACCTTTCTCCCAAAGTTGATGTAAGCATTAATAGATGTGAGGCACATAGATCCCTTACCAAAGTGTCTGAAATATACCATGGGTGTGTGTATGCACATATGCATACTCACACTTATTTGTGTGTGTGTGATTCTCATGGTGGCTCGTATAAAACAATAAACTTAATAAAAATGTGTGGACTTGAGCAGAGTTGAGTCATGGGCTGGGAGCAGACAGCTTTATGGATTCCAAGCCTAAGATGTAAACTGGAAGAAAAGTCCACTGAAAACGTTTGTTCCTTTATTTCTTGGCTCTAGGAAGCTCCAGAGACACAAGAAATTCTGGAATTCAGTTCTGTGAAGCTGAGAGTCTGAATTTCTTGTGCTGTGCTCAGACAAACACACTGCATCCCCTAGATACGACAGATGGCCAGTGCTTTGCAGACACACCAGCTTTGTAGAGAGACACTGGGCATCACAGGGGAGAGAGAACACCTTCACCAGTCTTATGCTCCCGGAATTGAAGAGTGGGTTCCTGTTCCTTCTCTTCATTGACAGTGGGGAGTTAACTGGACTCTTGCAATACCCTCTAAACCTGGACTTACGAGTGGAAAACACTGATGTTGCTCAAAGTTTCTTCGCTAAAATGTCTGCTCCCTAGCTCTAAATGCAAGGTGCAGATCCAGGAGACAGAGCTAATTATTTATTTTACACTATGAGAAGGATGGTGCCCA
The DNA here is from genome assembly GCF_040939455.1 of Microcebus murinus. Taxonomy (NCBI): domain Eukaryota; kingdom Metazoa; phylum Chordata; class Mammalia; order Primates; family Cheirogaleidae; genus Microcebus; species Microcebus murinus. The sequence continues at coordinate 78,960,543 of NC_134115.1, read as the reverse complement.
GGAGGTAGTGAATTTCAGAATCCTTTATCCATTCTAGGCAAAGAGAACTTCAACCAAGTCATTGAGCTTGCATACAGTTCACCTCCCTAGAAAAAATTCTGTCTCTGGGCAGTTCACAGCATGTACTAAATCATCAAAGTAATGGAAAAAAAATTCACTACACATAAACTTAGTGAAATATATTAATAGGAGCTGTATTATATATAGTGAATGCACATATAAAATACAATTCTATTTATAAAAACCTTTCTTCTGCTTTTTCCCCAAGATATTCCTCTTTTCAAACTGAGCAGATGGGGTCTCCCGCTTTGGCAGTTATGGCACCCTTGGGAATTTCAAGGCATTTGTGTAGATATTGATTCTTGTTATATGAATATCCGTTACTTGAGTTCAGATAGTTATGGTTGTGCAAATGTCTTCATTAAACAAAAATATTCAACAATTCTATTGTTATAAAATTAGCTTCTGCCAAGGTGTCTACCCCATTTCTTCTCTTGTCAAAATAATTTTTTGTTGTTGTTTAGGCAGTCACTGATTTTGTTAAATATTTTGAGCACCCACATCATAATGAGAATACAATGCATATCACCTGCAAAAGGAAATCATAGTCTTGTGAAAGCTGCATAATATCATGAAGTTGATGAAAGTGATGTTAAGGATTGCTAGAATCATATCCCAAGCCATTGGCAAATAAGGATTTGTCTGAGTTAGACCAATTAACAATTGGAAAAAAGAAAATCAACATGGAAGATGATTAGAAGCTTCAAAAGAGAAATATTTGAATATCAAAGGATTAAGAGAAGCCTCGGGGGGAAAATGATGAATCTCTCAAATATTTTTACAAAAATTACCTTTCCTCCTAATCATGATATGAAAGTTAAATGCAAAGTGAAAGATTTCATTTCATTTGATCATACAATTTTGTCAGAAAAATTACCGTTAAAAAATCAAGACCTGGCTCATTTTCTCATCACTTATGAATTAGCATGCAGTTAAAATTATTAAATAAATTCTGACTATATAAGCTAAAATAAACTTATATTTGTACATTTTAGTTTCCTTTTCCAAGGGGAAATTTTTGCATGCTTTCCTATGGAATTATGTTTCTATTTGAGGTAGACTCGTTTGGAGTGGATTGATTTTGGAGAAGCATATTGCATAGTAAAAAGGAAGTAGAGATTGTGTGCAGAATCTGGAGCCAGGATGCTGGGTTTGGAATTCGAGTTCTGGTACTCACTGTGTAACATGGGAAGCTTGTCCCTGTGCCAAGGATTCTTTATCTCAAAGATGCAATTAATAGCGTTCTGCTTGATCAGAGGATTGGGAGCAAGGCTGGGGATAGTGTATTAGCCTGCCTTTGCAACTGGATGTGTCTGACTTCTTCCCTGAGCTTGTGGTTCCTGCTTTCTAAGTGGAGATGTTTGATTTCATCCCTTTTTGGACCCCTTCTGGAAACAATGTCCCGTTCCTCTTCTCCTAGTTATGTTATTTTTTCTCAGCTCTACCATCAACTCTTTCCAGAGGCCTTCCCTGACCATTTCTCACCTTATACAAGGTTAGGTGGCCCTTTACTATGATTCTTATAAAGTTACTGAATATCTCTATGACTTTACTGGTTTAATTCTTTCTTTTACTTCCTGGTCTGCTTAGACATACGTGTCTCTCTCGGCTATGAGAAAACACACACACTCACATACTCATCTCTGTCTTCCTAGTATCTACCGCAAGACACCCTGATCATTATTAATGAGGTAATGATGGCCTCAATGAGGCAGTGTAAAGCAAAACCAAAATTATAAAAATAAATAAATAAATGGAGTGAGAGACACTCTACCGGACCTGCTATAAATTTGCCCTGGAGATTTGAAACAGCTCATTCTCTCTGAGACTCAGTTTCCATGGACTCTAGAGGGAAAGAATTGGATTTGTTAAATTCTCTGGGCTTTTTGAGCTATAATGTTTCATAGTTTGGCGACATTTATATCACTGAAGTGCTAAACATGGAAGGAGCCATGCCGACTTTGTTCTCAACGTATAAAAGGGCATTGTCCTGTAATAATGAATGCAGGCTCAATGTCGTGATCCATCTTAGCCATGGATGAGCATGTGGGCCTGGGAGTCTCAATATAGATCAGGCTGGATGCTCTTTTATCTACTTGTAGAGCTTCAGCTAAGGTTATTGCGGTTGTCAGTCCTCGCTTAGAGGCTTTTGCCTCTGGTCGTGCATCCTAGTCATTGCCACCAGCATTACCCCATCACTGGTACCCTTTGTTGTGAACTGTCAGCCAGAAAAAAACACTAAAAATGCTTTTCATACATTATTCATTTAATCCATGCACAAACTCAGTGGGACAGAAATTATTGTCCCTGTTTTATTATTGGATCATTGAATTAGAAAGTATATTGGGGGTTACCTTCATAGTAGATTACAGGAATTCAACCATCTTTTTAGCTTCAGAGCCTAGGCTCTCAACCCATTGCATTCCACAACCTCCTGAGCTGTAACTGTGTCTATTTCATTGTGCCCATTGCCTGACACCACCATGTTGTATGAGTGTCTCTTCTTCCAGGTCACAAGCTATTTGGTGCCTACATTTGTGTGTGTTGTGAACGGAACCAGATGCATGTTGAGTTGCTTTGTAAGTCTTCTAAAGGTCTACAGACATGCAAGACAGCAGATGTAAGAGAGGCAGAATGGCATAACCACGGGTAGTATGGGCTTTGAAACTTAGGAAATTCCTAGCTGGCTGGCCTTGGTCAAATTGATTAACCTCTTTATGCTTCAGTTTCCTCATCTATAAGATATATAATGCAATATTTCCTATCCTGAAAGATTATTGTAAGAATTTAATGAGTTGATACATGTGAAGTACTTAGAATGGTGTCTGGCATATATTAAATACTATATGTGTCAATATCATTGCCATACACAATTTTATTTTTGAAAGGACCAACCACTCATTTCCTTATCTTATTGGCCTGATTTGGTGGCTCCTCTCCAGTGCTTTTAGAGAGGGGCAAGTTTCAAATTCTAGGGTAATTTCTGATTTTTTTTCTCACAATGGCCTGCCACTTTCAAGGTGTTCTTTAGGTATCACAGGGTTTCTATACACTTTTGTGAATATAATTCAAATGACATTTTCTCTACATTTTTTCCTCTAAAATTCTCCTGCTGGATTTTTATTCTCTGGTATATCATTTGGAAATTAAAAACACACAAACAAATAAACAGGAAAATACCACCACAACCAAAACAACTACTAGCAAAACACTACTAGGTCATTTCACTTTCTGGTATTAAAAATATTAATACTCATTAATTCAAACTGTCCCTCATTTCCTTATGTGATCCAGACCCATGTGACATAAATCTTTGATGTGGGCTTTCCACTTATCTGCAAAGCCAATATTCTTTTGATTTATTCTTTCTTGTCTTGGCTGCTAGGATGCTCAGAGTCATATTTTCTATCAGTTTTAATAATTGGCAAGAACATGGGATCTGCATCATCTGAATTGTCTCTGATCTTCCATATCATTTTCGGATTCTCTGAGTTTCCTTAATTTATATTTTCCTGTTTCATTGTAAATCTTTTGTTAAGCCTCCTCACATGTCTCAGTGGAACAAAACAGAATATAATGAGATAATAGGCTGAAGACCATATTCATCTTTGAAATTGCATAGCTCCTAGCACTGCTTTTTATACAAAGTTTTAGATTGAACCATGTGAGCATGCCAACTATATTTTGACCTATATAAATAGTCACTCGTGATGTTTCAACCTAATATTTGTCTTAATAAGTGTTTGTTTTATTGAAAACCAGCACAATTATGATGCATTAGTAACAAAAGGGGAAAAATAGATTGTTTTTCACTCCTTTAAAAATCAAAATGGCATTTTTTGATTGTTTTCTTCCCCTCTTCACTGCTTGTCAATAGTAGCTGTTTATTCAACAAATATTACACCTGTCTGCCTCAGCTCTAATGTGACATGTAGTGATGCCTGGAAGTGCTGTTCCTTCCAACTGCATTCATATTTAATTTATTACACAACTCTCCATTACTGCTTTTATTGATGAACTGTACAGTGTAAAATGATTATTTGTTAAGAGATTTCACAGTATTTTTTTTTCACTTTATAGCTATAAAAAAAATTCTCTCCCTCTGTAAAGGCATTTGAGAGAGAGAAAAAATTCCAAGATAAAGAACTTTATGGGATTAAGGATCTGTTCTGCTTACTCTCTTCATCCCCTGCTTCACTTAAACACAGTGGCCTTATTTCTCAAATAGGCTTTTACTTAGGAAACAGATAAGAGAGAGTCAGTTCATTTCCACAAATATTGGGAATCCTCCATCCGTCAGGCTGATGATAAAATGTTAAAAAATAATCATGTTCCCTTCCTTCCACTGAGGAGCAGCCCATGGGTTAGTGCAAGAGAAACACGCAAACATTTTTCACTGTGATGTGACATGTGCTCAGTTTCTACATTTTAATTGAAATTCGTGCTTTCTTTTGATAAATATACGTCTTCTATAATCCTTCACTGTTGTTTTTAATTTAAGGAAATAAACTCTAGGACTAAATACCAAACGAATGATTATATTAACGTGTATTTTTGGAACTAGCTCTGCCAGGGTCTCACAGAGGGTCCCTAAGACACAAGCCCCTTTTTTCTGGACCATAACTTTTAACAATCACTCTAAGTGAAAGAAGCACAGAGAGCAGCAGAGGCTCTTTCAGCAGCTAGAAAAATACGTGAGATGTCACATTAAAAAATAACAAAGTAAGAGTAAACTCCAGAGTGACTGGTACCACAACCATTTGCATCTACTTATTCTATCTCAAACCAGGTCACCAAAACCATGTGGCCTTTGTTTTCACAGATTTATGGGAAGAATCATGGCATTTTACTCTTGAACAAAATATTAGAGGCCACCTTGAATTGACCTTTGAGTTTGCAGATGAAAGAAACTGAACTATAAAGTCTTATGTATGGTTAGGACTCAGGACTCTAAAAATCTAGTGCTCTTTCCACGGTCTCAGATATACCCCCGAAACCCTCTATAATTTCCCTAGTTGCAAATTTATCATCTGTATCCTACTCTAGTTTTATTTAATACATAAATATTATTATTATTGTTATTATTTTAGGCATTATCTCTGTTTCTACCTCACAGGTTAGTGCCCACTAGCTTATCATTGGAATGTAAAAATGTAGGACTTGTGTGCTTGTGTCTGTCTTTGTGTCTCTCTCTGTCCCTCCCAGTCATTACCATCCTGGTAATGGGAAGAAGTTGATGGTATATGACAATAAAGGAGAAATGCTTCGTGCTTCTTTCAGCCAAAGGGAATTACCAACTAAATGAAGTTGTAGTGCTGAGGACAATTTAATAGCAGGGATTAGTCTTGTAAGGATTTGGGGCTTTCATTGAACCAGCTGAGAGTGGAGTTGACAGGGATGTAGAAGACCTCCTTGGATAGGTATGCTAATCAGTGAACTTTCAGAATACTCCTGTGCACTGGTCCAAAACCAGATCTAAAGGACAATATCTTGAGTCTGTTTTTAGAATGAAATCATACTTCACGATGACAAGGCTAATGTTGGAGATGAGGATGAAGAGGAAGCCAAAGAGGAAGAAGATTCTCTATCACACGTGTCCATCGTGGCTTTTCATAGCCATTATCTTATTCAATTTTTGCAACCAATTTTTAGAGCCTGTGATTTTATGCCAATTAGCATGGTTGTGATAGTTTGGCCAGAGTGGCCAAGTAACTTCCAGGAATCTCTCGGGCAGTGGGAAAGATGTAGAACAAATATTTATTCAATCATTCGGTAAATATCTATTGGCTGCTATAGTGAAAGCCCACCAGAAACAACAGCAGGCACTAGGGACAAGGTCTCTACCCTTTTGGTGTTTAACAGATTTGCCTATAAATCTAGAGCAACCCAAGAAGAACTACTTCTCTATTGACAGAGAAATAAATGCATTTTAGAAGTTGTGACCAACTTGAAAATTATCAAAGGAGAAACCAATTTAAAGCTAGATAAGTTTCACAGTACTTTAAATCTTTATCTAAATTGTGCATCATTACATATAATTGGTAATTCTAGTAAACATAATATTCCCATGTCTAAAAAAAGATTTCTATTGTTGTAAGAAAAAAGCATAACTGAGTAGAAAGTCTCTTCAATGCAGATAACTACAGTTCAGGAGAGTGAAATTGTTAGGACCAAAGAGCAAAACCCAGGTGCCCCCATCCATGTGGAGGCAGTTTAACATAGTCTTTGTACATAGAGTGATAAAAATAGCGTCTGAAGGGCTAGTCTTTCAAACCCAAACTTATAATTATGCAAACATCTCCCCAGGACATTAGTTCACTTTAAAAAAATGGTATTTTAAATATGTCCTTTGACTTCTTCTGAAATGGCTTAAGGTGACTTAGCAGTTAAAACAAGTAGGAAAAATAACATGTAAGGTTATTTGAAAAGGCATTTGAAAAAAAAAAGCAGATAGAATTGGCACTTTCAGGCACTTGAGTTGAGAAGATTATAGTACAGGGACAATTAGTTTATTTTCTGGCAGCTATAGCTTATATTTTCTAAGCTATAAAGAAACATTTTGAGTTACACAATAATAGAAAATATACAAATTCATCTATAGAGAAAATTCTTCCTGGACCTTAACCTAAGCAGAAATTTAACATATATACTCATATTT